>NC_072494.1:11745000-12087500 GCF_027574615.1 Eptesicus fuscus
CCGTGCCCCCCTCTTAAGCAGCCGCTATCCTAAGGCCATGTTCATAGAGGGAGAAACCATCTCCATGAGCATAGACAGGAACCCCTGTCAAGGCCTAGCCCCTCTTCATAACACCCACTCAAGGTCGAGTGTGCAACTAGAAAGAGATGTGACATGAGGAATTAGAGTGGCTGAAGTTCACAGACAGGAAAAGAAAAAGTCAGCTAGAAATGAGCCCTAGGACAGTTCATCTTTGCTTAGATCCCACAAGAAACAGCTTTTCTTTGGGAGTCAGGGGAGGAAGGGTGCAGGGCGAATCTCCTGATTAGTAGAGTTACAACTGATTAGTAGAGTTCTCTATTATAATCAAGCATCTCAAATCTTGTCTACACTCTTACCTATTAAACTGAACATATAAACTTACTATGGTAAAATATCAGCATTTTTATACAGTTTGATCTCATGCATTTATAGGCAGTCCTCAGGTTACGTTGGACTCGTTTCATGGTTACGTCACCATCTCCCATTTATTAAAAAAAAAAGTTCTGTCATTTCGACATATGTACATATGTGCTTTATGTTTTTTTATTATTTATTTACCACAAGTAAAGGTCGGGAATTGTTATCTTTCTTTTAAATTTTTTTTACTGTTTCACTTCCTTACTGCTGTGTATGTGCTCCATGTGAGTGATGTAGGTGCTTATGTAGGTGGGTTCTGACTTACAGCGAAAATCATGTTACATCGCACGGTAGGAACGGATCTCTGACGTAACCCGAGGACCTACTGTATTTACAGTCATTCAAATTGTAAATATACAAGTAATAGTAATCATTTCATGTAGTATCTGTGGTCCAAGTCATCTACTTTTATCTCTGAGTTGATCAGTATTGGTACAGTGTTACCTATTTTACTGATGGCAAAACTGAGTACAGTAAGATAGTAGCTTTTAGAATTTGCAAATCCAGCAGGGACAGCATCCAGAGAATGATGTCACCCTCCTCGCTAGGCACTGCTTGCCAGTCAACAGACAACTTCGCCCTTGTCCACCTCCAGTCCCCTGTCGCTCCCGAAGGCTCACGTAGCCAGCATAGAGCCAACGAGCTAACCACTTGCCTACTTTCGACAGCATGACTTTCCAAGTGTCTCACTTTCAATTTCTGTATTTTCATTTGTCCTCCCTAGAGCCATTGGCTGTATTTATTCCAGCCAATCTTCTCCTGCTCTTTCCTGGCAATCTTTCTAGCCTCCGTAGATTTTGCATACTCTTTTGTTATCCCTGGCATGGGTAACATTTAGCTGAGCTATGGGAGTAATCAGTACTGGACTCCCTCTCTGGCCAGCATGGATGCATCTACAGTTCAAGGTAGCTGGCCCAGCACTGGACTCTGGCAGCTGCCTCCTGCCAGACTCCTCCTAGTCACCCGGGCCAGAGCTGTTCATCATGTCCCCTGGCTTACGGTATTTAACAATTTTCTCTGCCTTGTTATTTGTTCCCCCTCCTCCATCATGAACCTTTTCCACCATTGTCCTCTTGGCCATGTGGATTTGCCAAGGAAGGTTGGCAGCTGTTTTATTATCGATGGCTCTTGCCCAGCGATGGTGTCATCTAACAGAGTGACGTCTTTTTAATGGCTAACATATTGGAGTCTGAAATATCTGCAAGATAATGAAGCCTACAGAGGCTTGAGGGACACGTTTTTGGTTCTTGGAGGAGAGAATAAGAAATGGGATTAAGTAACACACAGATCCCTCCACATTCAGTCCAGAGCCAGAGGGCGGACACAGTTTTGAATTCCAGTGAAGTAAGAAGGTTTTCTCTTGTTTCAGGTTGTAACCTAAGCAGTTGGAGTGATTTCTTTTGCTTGAGTTAGACCAATGGTGCTCAAGCTTTCATTGTTTTCTCTCCTTTTGATATATTTTGTCTCTAATCAATCTGCATTTATTAGTTAGCAATTAGGAGAGAGTAGTATCATGACCTCCATTTTACAGATAGGAGACTTAGGCATGAAGAGGTTATGTGACGTGGCCAAGCTGGCATGAATAAGCAGCAGGGCTGCAATCTGAACCCAGGCAGTCTGGCTCCAAAATGCATGCTCTTAATCACGATGCTAATCGGCCCCTCGTGTGATTTAGTATTACCCATTTTTTTTAACCAGTCATCTTTTATTAGGTGTTCATTACAATATGAAAGGATTCAGAGTTGCTGGACAAAGGTCATGATCAGGAATGTGGAGTCCACATTGGGCACTCTGCAGTGGCACTTGCTCAGTGCTCATATCTGAGTTCCTTATAAGAATGGCAGTAGTTAAAAAATACCTAAGCTGCCAGTACCATAGAAAGCTCAGCAATGTTCCTTTTCTTCATATTGACATAGCTGTTGTAATACCGGTAGTAACCTCTTTGAAACACTCCAGCAATGCCTTCAGGGGTGGAATCCCGCATCAATATCCAGCTTGGCAGTTCCTGTATTTTGATATCCATTAGTTTCTTCTCCTTCAATTGAATGATTGACACCATCTTGGAGTCCAGGGTCGCTATTACCAAAGTAAAGTCAGACCATTCCAGTCAAATGCAAAGAAACTTAATATTTTAGTTAGCTTGCTTTGTGTTTTCATTGCTTTTTATTATACTTCTTGAGGCCGTGAAAACTCCCTATGGACTGCCATTGCTACCTATTCAGACTCAAAGGGGACAGGGTTCCCAAGTTGGAATCACTGTGTAAGAAACACTTTTAACTCAACTCCAAGCATTTGTCCATTGGACATCTACCTGCTTTTCCAAATCATTATAAGGCACATCAGTGACAACCAATTCATCATGTAGATATACTTTTTGTAGCATCTAAAGCCCAGTTTTGAATTTTGGCTTGTTTTGTTTTGTCAATTTACAGACCTCTAGTTGGGAGGTCTTTTAAGACTATCCCCACACAATAAATACTCTGAGGAATCTATCTAGGTGTTGGAGCTGATTCCAGATCCAGCAAAGGAGAAGCGTGCGTGGAAGGTTTGACCTCACCTCGGTGGACCAAGGGAGGATTAGAAAGTTGAGATACAGTAATGAGATCTGAAAGAACAGTATGTTCTTGTTTTGTGTATTTTCAAATGTTGGAACAGGAAGAAAAAGGAGCTCAAAGACACAGTACTACCCATTAGATAAAATCCAAGCACTTAACATGGAATAAATATCTATGGTTCCCACATCCCTCTACCCCCATCTTGCACCCAGTCATCCTGAACTATTTTCAGTTCCCAGAACATGCCTTCTCTTTCATACTTCCAAGTCTTCGCATATACTGTTAACTCTACTAGGAAAGCTCTTCTGCGTCTTGTCTGTGGAGAAAACAGTTGAGTACCCTTTAACATGAAGCTTAAATAACTGGCCTTTTATGGATTCTTCCTTGAGTTTTCAGGCATATTAAGTGCTTCTTGCTCAGTGCTCCATGGCATCTCTGTAACTCCAGTGTAGGTAGCATTTATCACAGTTCAGAAATAGTCATTTATGTGTGCTCTTTTTGTTGAAAACATCTAAAGGGTAAAAGATTTTGTGTCTTTTTTACCTTAATATCTCCTTAACTTAGAATAATTGTTTCCTGGTTGGATAACTTGTTTATGACTTCAAGATCTTGATCAGTAGACTTCCCTTAGCTCTTGACTGTCTTCTATTGAGAGATAACCAATGGTTTTATCAACTCCTAGCATATGTTCCCTTTGTTATCAGCAAATAGGATGGGGGAAGAGTCAGAAGGCAGAACTACAGAGAAAATAAATAGAAGAAACATAAAAAGCAGCTCTCCAGCTCAAGACAAGAAGCAGAAACCATGCATTGGTGTGCTACCTAATAGGCTCATGAATGTAGTTGTAATTTATATAACTGTCAAATATTTGCTGAACTCCAAAGGGATGGCCCCAGCATTTTTTTTTTTTTTAATGAGAAGGTTGGAAGAATATTTCTTTACAGCCTGGCTATTTTTCCAAATCAGTTATCTCAAGACATAATCAATTTGTAAAAGAGCTCTTTGGCTTGCTTCCTCTCTTTCCTCTCCTCCCTCCTCTTCAGCACATTCTGTTGGTTTGGCCAAGGAGCAGACTGAAAAGTCTAAAGAGACAAGGCCTGGAAATCAAAGAGGCGATTACAGCCAAAGGACTAAACGAAGAGGGTTTGGGTATGGCCTCTGTTGTCACTGTAGCAAACAGGGAAAAGTAAGCAAGAGGGCGACACTTGCCAAGTTGATCATCTCTAATTGGAAACCTCAGAGATGACATCAGTCTTTGGTGTGCAACAAACCCAGAGTGGCTCACCATGTGGAACATGTTAATAATATGTGGTTACCTAAGACCATTTTTTTATATTTGTTAGACAATGAATTCACATTTAAGAACCTTGAGGTAAAATTTTTCAAAAAATAGGGTAAACTGATGATGAATAAGTAAACAATGAGTTACATAGGATAAACTTTGAAAAGACATCCAAATGGCTGAAGATGTAAATAAGTGGTTGGCAAGGACTCTTGTAAGAGAAGATGAGGGGGGAACTATTGGCCTTGGCTAAGGGGACTCAGACTCTGTTGCAGGTCAGAAATTCCATGACCGGAACGGAAGAAACCAAAGGAAACCTGAGACAAGAAAGGCACAACCAGTTGTAGAAATGACTCCCAAGTCTCCAGTACTAGGAGGTTTCCTTCTGTCTTCAGTCTTGATTTTACATCAAGTTGTTTTCCTCAGTTTTAGGCTTTGAAAATGAATGTGCATTAAAGTTCATGAAGTAATGACTCATACCATTGAGATCTTGCCAAGTAACAGGCATTGCACTAAGCACTGGGACATAAAAAAAACCCATGGGATCCCCAAGTAAACACGCTAGTAGTGAGAGAGGTGAATTATTTAATACTTATCTTGCCCTGGCACTTCACCAAATCCTGATATATAGAGCTATATTTTCTAACAATTGGATTTAGCCAATGAAGCTTAATGGGGTTTAAGGACAAATAAGATGTGGCATACAGTAAACAAATATGATTAATTTTTCTAAGAAGAGATATACTTTGAGTACATAAATAGATTCTAATAGATCTGATAAAAAACTTAGTATTTTCCTGGGGAAATACTCCAACTGAGGCTGGATAACCACCCAAATGGTATCATACGGTGACACCCAACATCCCTCCCATTTTTAAATCTGAGATTCTGGAACTCAGTCTTTCAGTTGGATTTTGATTTGGATAAATGCTAAATGGTCACTATCTTATATACAGTTGACTGCTTTAAATAACAATATTAATAAATTTGCCACAGGTTTTCTGCCTGTTATGAAAATACTAGTTAATTTTCTATTTCTTTAATAATATTGGAAATACATCAGAGTGGTATTGGTACTTCACAGTCTTCTATCACCTTATTATGAAATGAAAAGGAACTGTTCATTGTTCTTGAGCTAATATTTTGTTACCATCATTGATGCATGTTCTTATGAAGAATGAAATAGGAGGTCAAACATTAAAAAGGTCGCCACTTACAGTAAGCCTCCCATGCCACCAAAGGGAACCCTAAGATGTTCTGATGGGCCACAACATTGCAAAACAAGGCAGTAAGACCCAGCCTGTCCTGTTTCTTAAATTCATTAAGGCTCAATGTGGCTTTACCTGCTTATCCCCTTAGTATTCTGAACGTCCTAATTGCTTGGACTCTTTCTCTCCACAAATAGTTTCATGTACTGTATTCAGCATTAATGTAGGGTGACTAGGTAGAGATGTCTTCTATTCCTACTTTTAGCAGATTAACAGCTAATAAACACCATGCAACACCCTCTCCTCCCCACCTCTTCTAAAAATACAGAGTTTGATTTGCCAACATTGGTGTATTTAAAGCCTCCAAGATTCCAGAGAAGACTCGAGAAAGCTAACTGTGCAAGTAAGGCATGTTCAGAGAGGAAGTTCCAATACAAAAAGCCAATCAGTTTATCAGCAGCTCATCTGAGAAGAACCTCAGGGTATTTTATAGTGATTTATAAGAAAAGGGTATTTGTCCTCACTTAAAATAAAACTTCTCACTTTCCTCTTGGGATGCAAGACAGAAGAGAACTCTGGAAATATGTATTACCCAGGGAGATAAGTTTCATCTCAAGAGGGAAAATTTGTCTTTTTTAGGAAGGGACACCATGTTATATTCCAGTGACTTATGCCATTTCTCTACCCTCCTCCATAGTCCCTGAACTTCCTTTCCTCCACTTAGATAGAAGCAGTTAATTCTAAAGAAAAGTCAATAATCAGAAGCTGTGTTCAAAGCTTTAAATGAAACCCCATCTAATACTCTGTTTTGATGATAATATCAGCAAAAAAAAATGTCTGAGAAAACCTGGATAGTTATGTTAAAATGATGTCTGTCAACACCTCATATAAATGATATAGAATTTACTGAAGGGTAAAGTAGCTACTCTCTGCTCAACTCTACTCATGATATTCGTGACCCTGACCTTAACTTGTTCCTTTTCTCATACAGACCAAACTTCCTTTGAAGGTAGGTCAGGGTGAAATTCCATTATAGTTATAACTTGCTTGCAAATTATCTTCTTCCTCTGGCCACCCAGTGTCATTTGTGCCTTGTGTTCTTCCTGATCAGTTTACTGGTGCTGTTGTCTCTCAGTGCTTCTGTATATACCACCTGCCAGACAAATCACCCAGGACCTGTAAAAAGTCAGTGTTTCTTGGGATTATTTACGACTTCCTTTGCTGGCTTTTCTCTCTGCAGAACCGGACTGGAAGCCATCATGGAGACTTATGCGTTCTGGAGACCCCCTGTACGCACACTCACCTTTGAGGATTTCACCACCATGCAAAAGCAGCAAGGTAAAGCCCTGGGCAAGGCCTCTGCTCAGAGGTAGGGCCAGGGAGGAGGTGGGAGCTGAATTAATATAGCACATCTGGCCTCAAGCCCAGTCCGATTTTCCCAGAATGAAGATAATTTGGTAGCTCTGTAAAAACTAGAGCATCAACACTTGTATAAACAGGCCAGTTCCAGCATTTCACCTGGCACCCCAAATTCTCTCTCCTTCCCAAAGCAAGGTTATACATTCATGATTATGATGGTGGTGAAATAATTTCTATCACTAAGCATTCACGAAGCCCTTGGCATTGGAAGAGATCTCCATAATTACTTCACTTATTCCTCATGGCAGCCTTATCAGTTCTCTTGTTCTAGTTTTGTGGATGAGAAAACACTTAGCTTTGGCTGGTGTAGCTCATTGGTTCAGCATTGAACTATGAACCAGGAGGTCAGAGTTTGATTCCTGGTCAGAGCATATGCCTGGGTTGTAGGCTCAGTCCCCAGTTGGGGCGAATAGGAGGCAGCCTATCAATGATTCTCTCTCATCATTGATGTGTCTATCTCTTTCTCACTCTTCCTCCCTTTCTCTAAAATCAATAAAAATGTATTAAAAAAACTCCCAAACTTAGCTTTGGACAATGGGAATAAATCACTCCAGGTTTGAAAGTGAGGAAGAGGGCTGCCTAAATTTGTAGCTTGTGCTCTCTCCTTGGCTTATGTGGGACATGCCCCTCAAGTTGATGTGGTAGGTAGAATTCTCTTCCCCACTGCTTTGTGCTTTTCACTCTGTTTCGAATAACCCTTCCCTCGTAGCTCAGGTTCATAAACCTGTGGCCATGTGCACAGATGGCTCTTGGGCTGATTTCACCTCCTTTTCTCCATCTAGTCAGTGACTCTCCCAGGAGCAACACCCATTCAACTGGGTACCGGAATGAAAGCTTTCCACCGTGTCAGATGCCTTATGAGTCTCCCTCTCCAGTCTTTTCTTGCTCAAAAGTGACCAATCAAAATGACAGATTAAGCCTATTCTGTTCCATCAACAGGCCACTGTTCACAGAATCCTATCTTTGAACTGTGGCTCTGTGATATGGGAGGCCATTCTAGGACTTGACAGTTCATTATATTACATTCCCTCTCAGGGGAGCTCCTGGCAGTTTATATACTAAAAAGCGTTTGTGACATAAAACACTGAAATGTCTCAGGTTTTATGATGAAAACAGAGATTAAAAATATAGGCTCTGCAGTCAGACAGTGTGGGATAGGCTCTTCCCACTGTTCCTTCCTAGCCTTATAAACATAGTCAAGTGTCTCATCCTTTCTGACAGTTTTCTCATCTGGAAAAAGGGAGAATATAATAGAACTAGAGGCCCGGTACACAAAATTCATGCATGGGGTGTGTGTGTCCCTCAGCCCAGCCTGCATCCTCTCCAATCTGGCACCCCTTGAGGGATGTCCGACTGCCCATTTAGGCCAGATCCTACCAGAACCGGGCCTAAACGGGAAGTCAGACATCCCTCTCACAATCCAGGACTGTTGGCTCCCAACTGCTCGCCTGCCTGCCTTCCTGATTGCCCCTAACTGCTTCTGCCTGCCAGCCTGATCACCCCTAACCACTCCCCTGCCAGCCTGATTGATGTCTAACTGCTCCCCTGCCAGCCTGATTGCCCCTAACTGCCCTCCCCTGCAGGTCTGGGTCCCTCCCAACTGCCCTTCCCTGCAGGCCCAGTTGCCCCCAACTTCCCTCCTCTGCCAGCCTGGTCACCCCTAACTGCCCTCCCCTGCAGGCTAGATTGCCCCCAACTGCCCTCCCTTGCAGGCCTGGTCCCTCCCAACTGCCCTCCTCTGCTGGCCTGATTGCCCCCCACCTGCCCTCCCTAGCTGGCCTGATCGCCCCCAACTGCCCTCACCTGCTGGCCATCTTGTGGTGGCCAGCTTGTGTCCGCATGGGGGCAGCCATCTTGTGTGTTGGAGTGACAGTCAATTTGCATATTACTCTTTTATTAGATAGGATTCTTGTAAGGACTTAAGGAAATGCATTTAAAAAGACAGGAAGCACTCAGTACATGCTAGCTCTCATCATCATCATCTCACCATCATCATCACCATCAAACTTATGTCTCTGTATATGGATACCAAAGAGGAAGATGAATCAGGGATAAGAGATGTTGCTTTTCTAATGATTATTCAGAACATGATGAGCCCATTCATCTTTATCGGCATCTGGTGAGGCAAATAATCCAGAATTCCTATTTCTATTTTTAAAAGTGAAAGAGAAATGGAAGTGACTTCCTCCCCATAAAGTTTTGGTAGAAGCAGGTCAATATTCAGGGTGTTACACTTTTTAAAAAATTCTCACCCAAGGGCATGCTTTTATTGATTTTAGAGAGAGAGGGTGGGGGGGGGGAGAGAAACTTCGACTGGGGATCAAACCCACAACCTGGGTATGTGCCCTAACCGGGAATAGAACCTGCGACCTTTCAGAGTATGGGACAATGAACCACACTGGCCAGGGCCAGGGTGTCATACTTCTTTTAGGCTTTCTTGGCCCTTTTGAGGCATAGGTTTTTTGGGCAGGTGCAGCAATGGGAAACTGCATGAGTTGTTTAGTTATATAACATCTCAGGTTTCATGGTGCTTCTACTAAAAATTTATCGATACAAAGACTTATTGCTGATACTTTGCAAACAATGGTTTAAGAGAAATTGAACTTTTGAAGTAAAATGTCACACTTATTCAGTGACTCCCTTTTTCATCAGTAGGGGGGGAGAATGAGCCTGAATTATTGGATACATATGGTAGTGTGATGGGCTGGAGGAAAAGCCAAGACTCTATTTAACTGAAATACATTTTTTAACCATACACTGAACTTGATCCAGATTTTCATTATTAAAAAGTATGTTAGTTTCTTGACGTTAACAAAGGGTGTAAAAGTAAAAATCCCCATTTCTTCTTCCTTTAAGAAGTAAGAATTTCAGTAACTGTGGACAGTATCACTCATAAAATGAAGAAAAGAGTCAGAGCCATCTGTGTTGAACCCTTTTTATGTCTTAGAGGAAGTAGAGAGTGGTGAACTTCTAGGAAGAACTTCAGTGGCAGACCGACTGTGTAGCAATTACCTTTTAGAGAGGAGAATATTGACAGTGTGGGCACTGGACCTAACATCCAAATGATGACTGACTCACCAAGGTGTCCATATTACCTCACTGCTTCAAACACATGACTCTCTGGCATGTCACATACATGGCCCAAGGCAGTTTTGAGCTGCTGCTGCTACATCAACCTAACTGCTGGATGAGGTGAAGGATGCTTTATTCATCCTGTGCTTGCTTCATTTTTATTATGTTTTATTAAGATCCATTTTTGATAAATTTCAAGGAAAGCACCTAGGTGAATTAGCCACAGGTTTGTAAACCTAATCCTTCTGTTTTTAAAAACATAGTGAATGAGCGTCCTCATTGTTTTCTCTTATAAGAATGCATGGGATTCAGTGTCCTCTGCCCTTTACATTACACAAAAAGAAACCGAGGCATAGAGCAGTCTAGTACCATATCTGCAGTTACATGGTGGAAGAACTGAGTTGAGAACTCCAAAGTGGATCTCCTACTTGACAGGACAATTTCCACCAGACCACATTATCTTTCCTTATTCTACCTTAGTACAACTTTAATTTTCTATTAAAAAATTTAGTTTACTCTTCCATTTGATGGCTTATTGTTCAACAGCTTATGCAATAACTCTCAATAGGTCCCTATTTCATTTTAATGAAGTCAAGTGCTTGGTCTGACCTTCAGACATATTCAGGTAGAATTAACAAGGGAGTTAATATTTTTGGAGAGTCTGGGGGTAGAAATTTTATTTCAGGAATGGCTTCTTGTTGAACACTGCTAGTGACAGGGCCAAAATGAACTAACCAACTAAGTTATGCTTGGGGAAGTTGACTGAGACAATACAGAGACAGAAGAAAAGAAATAACAGCCCAGGTCAGTTATAACCAAGTCCAACCCTGTTTTCCCGATGATGGTCAGATGTTGTTCTGTTAATGATGTTATAATGACATATATGATGGAGCTATTTGTATGGCCCAAACTGAATGTACCTTTGTGAGAAGTGTCTCTAGGTATATGACAACTGTTATGCTAAAAGGAACCCTCCTGGACCAGTGACACCAGAGCTGCAATATGTCTCCATCTGTGGAAGTGAGGAGACGTGCCGTTGACAGAAGCCCTCCCTCTCCTCAACTGGTAGCAGACACCAATAGACAGATTTCAGCACCACTGGGTGTTTTAATGTTTGTCAGGTAGTTGAAGTTAGGATTATGAAGGTCTCTGTTGGTTTTGGGGATTTGTTTTAATTAGAGGTTGGTCAGTGAGAGGAATCAGTTACTGAGTAAATTTATACTAGTAAGAGATTGAGAAAGGAGAACAGTTGAATGGGTAGCAGCCTTTGAACTACTGTGTGATCACTGTAATGATTCAAAAATAGCAGATTTTACTTATCACTGAGATAAGGAATAATGCCCATGAGGAGATCTCATTTATCACGGAGATAAGGAATAATGCTCATGAGGAGCATCATGACAGGGATTGGAGAACACATTTTAATTATCACTAAAACAACCAGTTATTGGTTACATTTTCTATTTTGTTTCAAAAGTCCCTTATACTCAGTGTGTCCAAAGTGATTCTATGATTTACCTCACAGATTTGGCGCCCTCTCCTGGAGGAAGGACACCACCATCCATTAATCCCCCACCATATCCAAACATTACCAAGTTCTTAGATCCATCCACATCTTAATTTCCCTTGCTACCACCCTACTCCCAGGTATCATCATTTCTCACCTGACTTTATTCTCAGGCCCCCCAGGGTGGTAACTAAGCTGCCAGCATCCCTGGATCTACATTTTTTAAGGTCATGTGCCTCTCTCCTAACGTTCCTAGACAAAATCCCACTGAGTCTCATGGACTCTAATTGAGTCACCTGAACCAATTGCTGAGGCAGGGACGGGGTGGTGGTGGGGGGACATGATGCATGGATTGTCCAGATGCAAGTCATGTGCTTTTCTGAGTCTTGTGCTTTTCCAGGAGGCCGGGCAAATGGGTGAGAGTGGAAGGAGGGGTGTTTCTCAGTGGGAAACCAGGTACTATTGCCAGGAGAGAAGCAGATTAGTTCTAAATTACAATAACAACGGATGTACACTGCAGCAAGGAAGGCAATAAAACAAGTAGCAGAGAAACAAACAAGTTTATGGAAGGTGAAAAAAATAGGGGCAGTCCACCTAGGGAATGTGGAAGCATAAAATAGGCCATCGAAGAAACAGAGGGACCAGGGTGAAGAATGAGAACTGGGCAACTATATAAAACACTGTTTTTAAGGGGAAGAGGTTTGGACCTGTGCATATCTTTAAACTTTATGGAGAAGGATGCACTCGGAGTCTTTTTAGACTGAAACCACACAATTCCCATTAGTGCACTAATGTTTCACCTTTGCACGTTGAGAGGGGTATTGATTTCCACTAAGGGTAATTCCTTGGTTGGGATGAACAGGGCTGTGATCATTAAACGTTATGGCTACTGGGTGGATTCCCTGGAATCAGTCCACAGGGTGCTGACATTTTACCTCTTACCTGTTTGAAAGCCTCAAAGAAAGCCACTCAAGGACACATAGTGAATCAGCACTCCTCAGGGACAGATGCCAGCAAGTTCTATGAGAGGGGTGCCTGGCTCACGGAACCAAGTAATTACATGGAAATTTATTCTTTACTAGCTCAGATGGGGTTTTGTTTTTACCATTTTTAAGGTTTTTTTTTTTTGGGGGGGGGGATGGGGAAGCACAACAAATTGAACCCAAAAGGAAGCTATATGTGAAAGCCTCCATATTACAGTCTGGAAGTGATCAATTTAAAGATGCAAAAGTCAGCAGGTTTGCTATTTGGGATTTTCACGGTCAAATTTAACTGTCTTCATATAATGCACAAGTATATTCTGAGCTATTGTCTTCAAATGGAATCCCTGCTACACATGGATTCTTTTTGGTTATTTTGGCTGTTAGCCTTGAATATTGGAGCAAATTAAAGTTGAGTTTGAATGTTAATGAACACCTCCTCACTTTGGTCAACAAACTAGGGTGCAGGGAGGTGGAGTGGGTGGAGGATTGGTCTTGGAATGCCAGAGGGTTTTTGGTTACTCATTATGGGCATTATGTTTTTAAAAACATTATATTAGTTTCAGATGTACAAAATAGTGATTCGACATTTATATACTTTACAATGCGATCACCATGACAAATCTAGTCAATATCTGTCCCTGTATATAGTTATTACACTATTACTGACTATATTCCCTATGCTGTACAACCCTGTTCACTTATATGTGGAATCTAAGAAACCGAACTAACAAAACAAAACAGACTCACAGAGACAGAGAACAAACTGATGTTGTCAGAGGGAAGAGGGGTGGGGGGATGGGTTAAAAAGGTGAAGGGGATTAAGAAGTACAGACTTCCAGCTATAAAGTAAATGTCATGGCCATTATATATGAATCACCTCTAGAAATAGATTAAGTCCTCTGAGTAAACTCAGTGGTCGTCATCCATCGGGGAAAGTATCTATCTATCTATCTATCTATCTATCTATCTATCTATCTATCTATCTATTTGTGTTCAATGATGCTTTGCTTGATCTGAAAAGAGATGGAGACATAGGGCATCTGGTATCCACAGGGGCAGAGGTGAGTGGGGAGGGGCCAATATTCAGAGAGGAAGCAGAGTTGGGAATATGGCCCTGGTGAGTCCATAGCTGTCATGTGCCCAGTGCTCTGTCTTCTAGCCTGTTACATTGGGGCATCTACCTATGACACAGTGCTCACCAGTGGAGAGGCTCAGCTCCACGGACAGAGGCCAACATCTGTGAGCCATCCCAACAGAACCCAAATGCACCAAGATTCCATTCTCTTTCCTTCATTCCTTCACTCGTACAAGGGAAGAAGGAAACAAATATTTAATGCCTATATGTACTTTGTAATATATATCACTCCATGTATTTCTTAAAACATCCCTAACCAGGTAGAGATTCATAATTCCATTTATGTGGAGTGGCTAACTTGCTAAGCCAGAAAAACATCTGGAATTGGAACTGAGTTTGTTTGACTCCATAGACCATGTTCATCATTAAGTAAAGTTTAAATCAAGACCCTAGAGCAGTTGGACCTGGCAGGTAGAGAGGGGATGAGGGTGCAGGAAGGGAGCATGCTTTTCTCTGAGAGGCAGTTCTGACCCCTCTGTATCAGTGTGGCCTGGCCTCCCACTCTGCCCAAGCTTCTCTGCGATAAGAGGCCTTAGGCAGCCAAGTGTTGAAATGCACAGGGAGGGTGGCCTGCCTCCTTATGCTTACTTAGCATTTGGCTGGCGCTCCCAATCTTGTTTAACAGCTGACAAGTTGTTAGATCATAACAGTAAAGACTTCTCAGTATCTTGGTTTGGTTCTCTGCAAAATGCTTACCCCAGTCTTCTTTATTGGACTTTGAAAACTCACTACTATCTGTATTGAGTAGTTTAAGTGCATTAGAACATTTATTCAAAGCCAATGGAAGCATCGTGACCTCTTGGACAGGTTTGCTCTCCCCTCTTCAAACACTAGTTCATATGGGGGGCTCCCACCCCTGAAGCTCAGCAGGCCACCAAGTCTCATTTCCAGTGAGTGTCGTTTAAAAGCCAAAGCAAGCTGACTACAAACTTTTTAACATGTGCCTCTCATCTGCTCAGCAGAAATCCCTGTAACTTGTTAATAGTTCCCGTCTTATTTTTTTTGTAATGAAACCAATTGAGGGCTTAAATCAGTACCATTCGTTCCATCTCGGGTCACCCAAAAAAAACCATTAGAGTTGTAAAAAGTCATCTGCTCCATCCTACACTTCCTGCTGCAGGGTGAGGGCCAGCGCCTGATGAAGCCTACCTGTAACAGGACAGTGCAGTGCCCTGCACAGGGCTCTCCCGGGGTGGGGGTGGGGGGACTGCATAAACACCAGATCTGGGAGAGCAAGGACAGGCTTTCAAAGAGAGGAGACCAGATACAGAGCCCATAAAACACAACTCTCTTTACAGCTGGAGTCGAGTTTCTCCATTTGTGCTGTAGCAATTATTTCACGGAAGCTCATAGCATTTAGTGTGAAAGATAAGGAAAATGCCTCCAAGAGGAACTATAAGCTTACAGAACACGAATTCCCAAGCTTCCTGTAAGGCCCTGCAGGATAGGTATTCAGAGGTACAAACACAAGATGCACCGAGGTTTTTTCTCACTCTGCCCAGTCTTCCCTTCCAGAATGCCTTCATTCTATTAAAAGGATTCCTGGAAAGGATTTGTTGTTGGCTATTTGCACTTTGTCATCAATTGAATCCTCAGATACAAATATAATTTTGAGAAAAACAAACTGAAGTCTATCAGTTCAAGCCCCTCACTTCACAGGTGAGAGGAATGAATAGGTAGCCCACCTCGCCCGTAGGCATGAGCTGGGTGGATGGAATCAGGCTTGGCGCTCTTCCTACCATGGTCAGCTGCTGGCTGATGTCTTCCAGAAGTAGTTACAATATTGGCCTTATCTCAATTTACGGAATAAAAGTCTTTGTGACCTCTCTTAAAGGAATTTAAGGCATAACCAAGAAACCAGGAAGGTGAATTTCCTGAAATGACTTTAAAATCAGCAGCTATGCCGAAACCAGTTTGGCTCAGTGGATAGAGCGTCGGACTGTGGACTGGAAGGTCCCGGGTTCGATTCCGGTCAAGGGCACGTACATTGGTTGCGGGCACATCCCCCGGTGGGGGGTGTGCAGGAGGCAGCTGGTCGATGTCTCTCTCTCTCATCGATGTTTCTAGCTCTCTATCCCCTCTCCCTTCCTCTCTGTGAAGAATCAATAAAATATATTAAAAAAAAAAATCAGCAGCTATTTATAACAATCCAATTCTACCTCAGACGCTCATTGGGGAAATTACTAGTATTTTGACCAAGGAAGAGATATTATGTTTGCTCTGTAAAAATCTGAAACTGAAAAGAACTATTAAGAGCTAAATTTGTATTTTTACACCCAATACTATTACCATTTCTGTATATGTAGGCTGAGGCCTTTCTTTTCCTGTTAAAAATGAACTTTTGGTTTCTCTTTGAGGTATCTGCCTCTCTATGTGCAAATCTGGACCATCCTCTCTGGCACCCTATGGGTGGTTTCTTTGCATCCCAATATATGGAATCTTGCTGGTTTTCTTCACATTTCCCTCACTGATAAAATCCTTATTCCTGCTTCTTTCCACTTAAAATGTCCTTGACCCTTTTATAGCAGCCCAGGTTCTAAGAGTCCCTAACATGAGTTGTGGGTGATTTTGGGGAATCATAGCTCTCTATCATTCTGGGAAACTCCCAACCTTGCCCTGAAGGAGGAGCTCCACCATGGGAGATTCCCTATGGAAGACAAAGCAGCCACTCATTCTAGAGAATTCAAAGGAAAGGTCCAACAGCCCCAGAACTAAACCAATGTTTTGAATTTCCAATGGGGAGACAGGAAGTGGATGCTGCACTGTTGCTCCCTGGCCTGGGAAAGAGGAGGCTCCAGAAGGTCCTTTTTGGCTTTCTTAAACTATCTGAAGGCCAAAGTAGGTTGTGTTGAATTAGCCCTTCGCCTGTTGGTGCACCTGCCACCAGTCCAGTTCTAATATCCACATGTCGTAAGAGCCCTTTCAGATCCAGATCCAGGGACTTTATGAGTTGGAAGGGACTAAGAGGCCTTCTAACCCAATATGTGCTCCCTAGACCAGCAGCATCAATATCACCTGAGAACTTACTGGAAATGCAAATCCTCAGGTCCTGCCTCAGACCTAGAGAATCAGGAACCCCGGGGGGGGGGGGGGGGGGGGTACGTGTCAGTGATCTGGGTTTCAAGCCCTCCATGATTCTCAAGCATACTCAAGTTTAGCAATCACTATTCGGGTACTTTGAAATAAGGAATTTGGTTTGTATCATTGGTTCTCAACTGGGGCTGCCCATCAGAATCAACTGAGGAGCTTTAAGACCATATGGATATGGAGGTCCCATGCTCAGAAATTCTCATTTAGTTGGTTTGAGGTGGGATTCTGGAACTTAAGAAATTTTTAAAGCTCCTCCTACCTTGAGAACCACTGATCTAACTCAAGTTATCATCTTCTAGGTAAGGAAATTGAAACCTAGAGGGGAAAGTGATATGCCTAGGGTCAGATGGGGGGGAGGGGGCGCGGAGGGGAGCGGGGAGTGTAACCAAGCTGTGAAGCTGAGAGTAGAACAGAGATCTCTAGACTTTATTACCTGATTGGCTCTTGTCCTGGTAAATATCCCAAACCCAAAGATGGCATTTGCAGTATTTGTTCCAGGCTCTGAAACTGGGCAGGCTTTTATAAAAGGAGATTTCGTTTTGGTGAGCTTTGCTTTATGCTTAATCTAGCTCTTGCAATTGTGCTCATAACGTATTTCATATGACAGAACTGCAACCCCATACCTCAGTTCCCACTACCTGGGCCACTATGCTCAGCCCTCCCAGGCCTCAACCTTGACTTGGCCCACCTTACCCCAAGTACTCCATTTCCTCTGAGATTAAGATCCTGAGATTTGGTACCCTATAATTTTAGCTGGAAGATTAAATATGGTGAAGCAAGCAACAGTGCCTGATTAAAATACATATATAATGCATTTCCACTGAGAATAGGAAAAGTTGAGCTAGTTGATTTCAGTGCTGATTACCAGAGGTCTTACTGGAAAGTGAGGTTGATGGTAAGAAATGGCAAAGTAAATATTAGAAGTCATTATTTTTCTAAAGAGCAAGACTTACTTCACAGAGAAACAAGAGTTTGGTATTCTTTTCTGTCTCTTGGAGAGGACACACACACACACACACACACACACACACACACACACACACACAGGTGGAATCACTTACCACAAGTCTGCTGAGCTAAGAGAAAATGGTTCTGTAAAAATCAGCCCATCTTGGACATTTGAGGGCACTTCTTGCATGGCTTGCATCTGGCCTAGACAGACTCAACTTAAAAGGCCTCTATCTTAATGGAATTCATGTTTTATTTTTCAGGGGGCAGCACAGGCACTTCCCCGACCACCTCCAGCACTGGCACACCATCCCCTTCAGCTTCTTCTCATATTTTATCTCCATCCTGTTCTCCTCCAACTTTTCATCTGGCCCCCAACACTTTCAACGTGGGCTGCCGAGAGAGCCAGCTGTGCAATCTGAACCTCTCTGATTACCCGCCCTGTGCCCGAAGCAACATGGCTGCCTTGCAGAGCTACCCAGGGCTGAGTGACAGTGGCTACAACAGGCTGCAGAGTGGCGCTGCTGCAGCCACTCAGCCCTCTGAAACCTTCATGCCTCAGAGGACTCCATCCCTGATCTCAGGAATACCAACTCCTCCCTCGTTGCCTAGCAACAGCAAGATGGAAGCCTATGGTGGCCAGCTGGGGTCCTTCCCCACTTCCCAGTTTCAGTATGTCATGCAGGCAGGCAATGCAGCCTCCACTTCCTCCTCGCCACACATGTTCGGGGGCGGCCACATGCAGCAGAGCTCCTACAATGCCTTCTCTCTCCACAACCCTTACAATCTGTACGGATACAACTTCCCCGCTTCCCCTAGGCTGGCTGCCAGCCCAGAGAAACTGAGCGCCTCGCAAAGCACTTTACTCTGTTCTTCGCCTTCCAATGGGGCCTTCGGAGAGAGGCAGTACCTGCCCACGGGGATGGAGCACAGCATGCACATGATCAGCCCTTCACCCAACAACCAGCAGGGGGCTAACACCTGTGACGGCCGGCAGTATGGGGCGGTCCCAGGCTCCTCCTCCCAGATGTCCGTACACATGGTTTAAAGGCCAGTCCAAACACCAGCCAAGGCCCCAGAGTCTCCACCATGGGCACCTCCTCCTCTTTGGGAGCCCACGGCCCTTGAAACACAGGAACTGCATATATATTTTTTTTCTGGAGGAGGAAAGCATATGCCCAAGGACAAGAGACATTGAAGCCACTGAAGTATACTCGTGATGGAATCATCTTCAACCCAGTGGCCATGCTCCTGCCTTCCCAAAGCTTAGTTTTATAAAGCATTGTCTACTCCAGAGTGTTCTTTGAAGAAACTGAATAATCATTTTATAATAATGTTAAGGGAGATGCTAGTGTTTAGCAGCCATGAAGTTAGCCACACACACATACAGAATGACCCATACATACATACATACATACATTCATACACACATATGTTCACACAGACTCATACACACATACATATACATGGCACACAGACTCAGAACTGGGCGAACTCTGTGGAGGGAGGCCCGCAATGGGTATTTTCGCCAAGAATTGTCTGTGTACAACACTAGATGGACCCGGCTGGCAGTACTGCCCACCTTTCTCCCCTGCAGCTGTCCCTGTTTCTGGAATGAACCGTGTATCCTGGAACCCCTTCCCATCGATGAAGGTGGGAAAACATCAGAACTACAGCTGGACTTGGCTTCTTGAAGAAAATTGTTTTTAAACTTTGGTTGTCTTCACTCAGTGTGACGTTCCCAGTGGTGCCGTGAAAAGATGGAGAGAGAGAGAAAGAGAAAGAATAGAGGGCAAGAGAGAGGCTGAGAGCAAGACTGACAGAGGAAGTGTGAGCAGTGATGAGAGTTTCAATTCACCAAGGAATTGGTTTTGGTTTGTTTTCCCCGGCCCCCTGCAGGTTATAGAAGGAATCCTGGTGTTGAGGAGTGAGTGTCTCTGGGACTCTGTGCCTGGTCAAGGGCAGTGGTGAGAGGGACCGTGCAAGGAATGAGTCTTGATCCCACAGCTCTGACCATTGTGATCCAGAAGAGGGTGCACCATGTGGGAAGTGTGGGTTCTGGAGCATGTAGCCTGGCGTGGGAAGGGACGTAGGGGAAGTGTGAAGATGGAAGAGTGTTATAACCCTGGCAGATGAAACCAAGCGCAGAAGCAACAAAAGAGGCCTGGCCTTCGCAAGTCAGATCCAGATACCTGGCAGGAGAGATCCTGTCATGTCCCAGGGAATTGCAGATGGGCCGTCTACATCCTTCCACCTGCCCTTAGATCTCCATTTTTATCAAATAGTTCATTGCATTTTGATGTTTTGGGTTTTTGCCTTCATCTTTCCCTTCCCCTTCAAATCCTTTAATGATAAGAAAAACAAGTGGAGTTTGGTGCAAGCTAAACTTTTTAAATGGTGTGGAAATGCAAATAATACCAAGTAAAATAATACAGATATTATTAAGATTTTTGGTTTTGAGGTGTTGTAGATAAGTGTATTTATGTGCCTAGTGGGGAATTCAATATTATGAATATTAAAAAAGGGGGCAATAAAAGGTATGTAAAATATGTATGAAGAAAAGGTGTATAAAAATTTGCCCTTATGCACGGAACTCTTGTTTCTAAGTGCCAAGCACAGAAAGCCGCTAAATAAACTCTTTGCCATTGTTCTCTGTGTGTTTGTTTCTATGGAAAATGTGAACAGCAGCCTATGCACATGCCCTGCGCTTTACAATGAACACGGCACTCTCATCTCCACTACTTTACATGACCTTTATTCAGATCCCAAGAGGAAAATATTACTGCCCTCATTTTATGTTAGTAGGTGAGCTCCAGAGAAACTGAGCAAATTATCCCGACCGAATCAGAGAGTCTGTCAGAGAGGGAGGTAGAACTGAAACCAGGTCTGATTTCAGTGGGACGTGCACTTTCAGATTAGCCCTAGAAGCCTTCATGAGTCTAAGAGCCTCCCTCATCATAGTCATGTGCTAGACATTACATGAATATCACACGGAATCCTTCCACAATTCTGCGAGGTAGCTGTTATTTTTAGCATCATTTTATATACCTGGAAATAAGCTTTAAAAGGTTTTAAGTACTTGACCAAGGCCCTCAGGTGGTAAGTGGTTGAGCTGGTAGAATTTTGACTGTAAGGTCTGTGCAATTAACACTAAGTCATTCCCCTGGAGCTTCAGCAGTCCTGTGAGGAACAATTAGGAAGGAAGACATAGCCTAAGGGGTTGAACGAAGACTGCCTCTGTGGCTGGATTTACTTGGAATGTTTAATTGTAAATATATATGTTCTCCTTTGAATGTACCACCACATGGGAGGGATGATTTTGAGTGGTCATGCACCAAATGATGACTTCTAAGACGCTAATAATGTGCCTAGGGCTCTTCCACTTGTAAGTACTTTCCCATATCTCATTTGAACTCTGCAAGAGCCAGAGATGTGGAAAGGCAGGAAGTACTGTTTTGTAAATGGGAGACCAGGATGATAAAGGTTGTGACATGCCTGTATTTAAACGGGGATGGGAAGCAGCAGAGCCAGGACCTGAAATCTCCTGTCCCGACTGTTCCCTGGTGGACAGTTACACTAGGAACCCACTGACCATTTCACCAGGGCTTGATTGGGGGGCGGTGGCAGGTTGCTGGCCGTCACACACATTAACTAGAAATGAAGCTTGGATTGGGGCAGCAAAAACCTTAGTTAATCATCGCTTTGGTTTTATAAATAGCTCCAAAGAGTGGCATGCTGGTTAATTCCATTAGCCACCAGACCATTGCCAGAACAGCAGGTACAGTGGCAGACTGAGGGCCTCATGGTTTGTAGGCTCTCTGGGCATGACATGTCTCAAAACTTAAAAAGACTCTTCTATTTGGAAATCTTTGGGTCAACCCCCAGCTTCATAATGGTAGATCTAGAACAACTGCCCATGAAGCTTACGGTTATTTCTGACTTAGTGGCAGCACACCAAATACTGTTCACTGGTCTGTGTTTGAGGATTTTGGTAATAGATAATCATAATGTGCCAAGTAGCAAACTTGACCTAGAAATCTCCAGATTTTCATTTAATAGTAAGAAAAATTTCAGTAGTTATTTAAGAGTATTAGGTACAGACAATTTCTGTAATTTGGATGAATTACAACAATACAAATCAGTTACATCTGAATCATGACATATGTTTCTATCTGTAACTGAGGATAAAAATATTTATTTTTAACAAAAACTGGATAAATACTCAAGAAAATGCTCTACCCAATTCTCTTCAATGCAATCGTGAAAATTCATTGTAATTGGTACATTGGTTACATACAAAGTGCTACTAGATGCTATTATATACAAAGGCCTATAGAAAGATATTCCTCTATACTTAAGCTGCTCCTCCCTCGCTCCTGTTTCTTGAGGAAAGCTGTCTTGTTCCTCAATGCCCAGGACAGCTCCTGACCTCTTACAGAATCTCAATACATATTTATTCTTATTGCTGAATTTATCAACCAATCCCACTTGTCAAGGATAGTGCAAAATGGTTGTATTCACTCCAAATTAACGGGACTAAATTTACAAGGATTTATTGTTCGTCATGCTGTATTCTTTGACAGATTAATGTGAACTTACTTTAGATACTAGCTTGTCAGCATCCTTACACATAATGTAGAATAAAAAAAGGTTTCTTGGTTTCTTTCCTGAAAGGGTTCACTTTTCACGCAGCTAGGCACATGTGAGACAAAAGACAGAAGATGCTCCCTGCAAACTCAGAGAAGATGCTCAGTGTAAAAAGGTGACACTGGGAAGAACTTGATTCAGCTTTGAAGGATGCTCAGAATTTTTATAGAAGGAATGACAGGCTAGGAATGAAATAATATTTTAAAAGTCAGTGAAATAAGTTTTGGAGGATAAATGACAGCTTCTCAATTCAAACCTAGTAATTTAAGAAAAGGAGACATTCAGAAACTTCTTTCAGCCTGTAGACTAATATCCTCTTTTATGTAATACTTGGTCATTTGTGAGAAAATCGAGGGCCGAGACTGAAGGGAAGAGCTGTTTGGTTGGTGCCAAATGTCTTGGTCATTATTGAGCACTCTGAGGATTTCAGAGGCTCTGCTGTACCAATTCGCATTTAATAAACTAAAGGAGAGAGGTCTTCCCAAGGAAACGCACCTCAAAGATACATGTTCACCAAGCTTATCTGCTTATGACTGTCAGTTGGAGATCTGATTTCATCTGGACATAACTTCACTGTAAGTCAAAGTATATACAGGGTTTAGTACCATCCCCTGCTTCAGGCATCCACTGGGGATCTTGTAAGGTATCCTTCTAGATAAGGGGGAATTCCTGTCTCTAGCAAACAAATGAATAGTATACTTTTAGATTGCAAAAATAATTTTGAGGAATTTAAAAATAGTAGGATGAGAGAGACTGATTGGGGAGTAAGGATAAAGGCTTATTTAGACAGGGTTTTCTACCAATGCAGACATTACCTTAAAATCTGCATACTCCAACTTATGCTGAGAGTGGCATGACCTCATGGGAAGATGGGTTCTGCTAGCTTTGCGTCAGATGGGGCTGGGCATTTCTGTCCTCCCAAGGGCTTTGGGGCACTGACACTTATTTACAAAAGCCCTGCTGCTGACCTTCTGGGACTGGGGCCATTTAGAGATGCCTCAGATCTCAGTCTATCTTCTTCATGGCCCCAATAAAGTCCTATTTTCATGACTCCCTTGGCAGAAGGATGAGAGTCATTCCTTCTGACTTCATTAAAAGGTTAAAACTGATGCTCAGAAAACCAATTAGTAACAATCAAATTACTAATGAGCGACAAATAATAAGAAAAATATTAAGTACAACTTGGTATTCTATAATATTCTCAGGATTATTCTATGTTGTATGGGGATGTAAAAAATTTCTACCTTGAAGAAGTTGTCAGCCTGGTTAAGAGGAGTAAAGATGTAAGCATATGAAAGAGTGAATAAAAGGATTAAATTGCTGCTAATGGCCATGCAGGCATATCTCCTCTTACAGTACTCTGCTCTACTGCATTTGCAGATGTTGAGTTTTCATCAATATGGAGGCAAGACCCACCACCAGCAAAAAATTATGACTTGCTGGAGGCCCAGGTGATGTTTAGCTTTTTTAGCAAAAAAGTATTTTTAATTAAGTTATGTATATTATTTTTTAGACAAAATGCTATTGCACAGCTAATGGACTACAGTATAGTATAGACATGACTTTTATACACACAGGGAAACCCCTCAAAAATCATATGACTCACTTTATTGCGATACTGACTTTATAGTAGTGGTCTGGAACCAAATCTGCAATATCTCTGAAGCATGTCTGTATATGAGGCACAGTTTTAGAAAGGAACAAATTTTTATTGAGTGTTTATTACATGTTACACATTATGCAAAGTTATCCTATAATCCTTGCAACTACCTTGTAGAAATTGTATTTCAATCCCTATTTTATAGATGGTATGGACGAAAGGGGCCACATGCTAACCTGACAAACTCAGGGAAGGCCTGCATGGCAGTCTTGCAAACTCAGAGACCTAAAGTAACCACAAAGGATGATCTGAAATTAAACTTTAACTAAAAGCAGTTATGGTGGGTAGTCACATCCTAGGCCGGTATCTTCACTGACAAGGTCAACCTTTACCTTAACTGAGCCTATCTGTCTTTTTGCATATATAATAACATACCCTTTGAAATGTCTAGGTAACTTTAACTTCCCTTTTTCTGGACCCCTTTGGGCACAACCTAATGTGCTGGGTGCAAGGACAGATACCACAAATTCATTCATTATGTTAAATGTTCCTGTACCCACCTAAGTATGTGTCTATCATTTTACTTTTTATCCAATCCCAGGGATTTCCCTACTTTGCTTTCCCACGCCTCTCTAGTCTATCACCAATGGATTTCATGTAACTCACCTACATCCCTTTCCTTTGATTGCAATGTATAAATACAGATGTAACCTGCCATTCTCCGGAGCATTATCTCAATTCATTGAGGTTCTGCTTCCCAGCATATGTCGACAGTTTGGCTCAAATAAACTCACAAAAATTCTTTACAGGTTTTAATGGTTTTTTACGTTAACAATGGGGAAACTGAAACTCATGGAAGTTAGTAATGTGCACAAAATCATAGAGCTTGCAAGTGACAAACAGGGCTCCAACCCAGGCCTTTCCACCACTATGTTCTTCAAAAAGGGAGATTTATAGGGACTACAATAGAGAAGTTTTCATAGAGAAGGTTGAACTTGAGTTTTCCTTTGAAGAATTCATCAAAACTGCATAAACTGAGGAGAAAGGAGGGTGCAAGGGTCGGAAGCAGCATATTTAAGAAAAGTATTCTCCATATGGGACAATAAAATATGGCGGTGGGGTTGGGGGAGAGCATGTTCACTCTCTTAAGTCAAATCTCAAATTTCTTCAGTCAAATGTTCTCCCTGCTGTTCCTGATACCATGACTCTGGATTCTGTTTTTCCTATGTGAGAGTCCTAACTTTGTAATTTAAGCAATTCAGGATTCCACTGTATCTCACTGGGGACATTTACCCTGGGAAGGACCAGTGGGGGCTGGGAGGTGATGGCGGAGTCATGCTACATCCCCTGCAACACTGCCACACATACCCCTCCCCCGGCTAGGGCCTCAGGGATAGGTCGACTGGAACCCTCTATGAGAGCTCTGCATACAGCCCTTTGCTTTCCCCAGGCAGGCATGCAGTGCCATGTGGGATGGTGAAAGGGGACCTTGCTACTTAAGGCTGAGAAAACACTCATCATGCTTTCCTTCTTAGCTCATTTTACTGCGCAGAGCACTCATCTTTTATGGGCCAGTCTAATGGCCTTTCCCACTTCAGATGCTTCCTTCTCACACTTTCTGCCTCTATTAGACTTTATTGCAGGTCCTGCAGAGGCATAGAAAAGCAAAGAGGTTTTGAGTCTTTTTTAGTGTTTTCACCCAGTAAAGCTGAAACAGACAAAGCGAACTGCCAGAGAATTGCCAAGTCAACCTTCCAGCAATTCCCCAATCTAGGAGAATTTTCTTGACTCCATGAAGAGGATTCTTGGAGTTCTCCCCATATTTCCACACTGCACACCTTCCTCTACTCATGCAAAGGTAAAGCTTTCCTAAGTTGTCTTTAGATGATATAATAGATTAACTCCCAAATATTAACATATTAATGTTTATTTCTCACCCATCTCGCAGTCCAATATGGCTTCCTGGTTAGGTGGCTCTTCTCAAAGCAGTGACTCTGGGAACCAGTTTCCTTCCCAGATCCACTATCTTCAACACATAGTACGTACGGTACACCTCTCTATTCAGGTAGCAGAGGAAGAATGGAAACTAGTTCATCAATCCTTTCATCTAGAAATGGTTTCCAGAAACACTTAGGCAAACTACCACAGGTTCCAGGTCCCATTTCCAGAGTCGGAGGAGAGTTTCATGCTTCATTAATAATAGTCTTTTTCCTAAGTGCTGGTTTTGCGTCTTTGCAATGTGGGCTTATATACATCTTTTCATTAAAACTCTCTAAGCATCACCCTAACATGGGCTCATTTTCTTGGGCCAGGGAAAGCCTTCCTCAGTCAGAGAAGACTGAGGCCTCAGTAAAATAATCAGTGAAAAAGCCAGAAGATCCAGAATGGGAAAGACTTCATTTTCTACTTAAACCACCATGATGCAAGACTCCTCATCACCCAGGGACACACACCCTTTATTATGTAACTGAGCAGAGATATCCTCAAGCTAACTGACAGTGTTGAAATTAGCCAAGATTATCTCTGGGACACCCAATCTGTATCTAAGATAGAACATGCTTGTGTATTGCGGGTATGGCTGGAAAATTGATACAGAGGGTGAGGGGTCCATATGCCATATCAGATGGTTTGATATTGTCCATGAAGTTCAGCAAAGCCTTTTGGGAGGACTTAAGATCAATTAGATAATATTGAGCTACAGACCAAACCAAAGGCCAATCCAAAGTAGCTGCTAAATTTCTTGTCTGTTACAAGGTGAAAGCAAGGGGGATATCAGTCATCCCACTCCATGTGGCCCTCCACAGAGCTGGTAATTACCCTTTGAGTGTTAAACTACTTAGTCTTTCTGTGGTGACAACTTCATCTAGTTGTGTGTTCTTCTACTTGAGTGTCAACACAAGCCATACTTAATATCTCATGACAAAGTAATACTGGCAACAAAAAGAGTTTCTGGAATAGAATTAATCCACAGGCCTGGAAATAATATTACCCCAAACTCATTCAACCAAACCTTCAACAATGACTCATGAACATGTACTGAACATATATTTTGTGCAGGACAGAGTACTAGGTGTTGGTAATATGTAGATAAATAAAAGATGGTCCATATCATTTAGGACCCCACAGTCTACTATGGAGACAGCAGAAACAAAAACGATTATTGTAGTGAGGAAATTCTATGATACAAATAAACATGGATGCTATGGGAGTAAAGAAAAGAAGTAGTTGGGTAAATCCAGAATTTAAGGAAGACTTCCTGGAGATAATGATGGTAAAAAGCAAGTCTGCTTAACACAGACACAGGATAAGCTGAAGAACAGGCTGGTCTGTAGTAATGCTCCAGGAAAATGCAAAACTCCACTGCCACACAATGCAGTATGACTGGAATTCTGGGAAACTTCCTATAAGAGGACATGGCTCTGGAATGTTAGGAAATAACAGTACATGGTCTAATGTTTAAGAGTACAAGGGACTAGGTGCCATTAGATATGTGTAAGCTCAGTTTTATTTTTTTAAATATGTACTGGCTAGCTCAAGGAGATCCAAGAGGCAGTGTCATGGAGACATGGAGGGCATACGTCATCTTGCCATATCATTTTTATCCATAATTATTCCAGAAAGAATTACAGGAACCCAAGCAGAACTCCAACCCTCTTGCATATCTGGAGAGCAAAACCATGCATGACCACGTCATCGTCACACCAGGAACCTGATGATGAGAATGTGTGCAGGCACTTAACCCACCACAGAAAAGCCAAGCACAGAGTGAAAAGGTCACTGTGGGAAGGTGTGAGATGTGTAGGGAAAGCCAAATTGCAGAAGGGTTACCCAGGCCAGGGCCAAGTCAAGCAAGATTCAACAGGGGCCGTCTTGCCTGTTCAGGCATTTCATAAGCCCACACTCAAGAGTGCTAGCAAACCCAGAGATCAAAAATTATGAGTTATTTAACTTGGCCTCCAGCATGACTAGCTCTTTTGTGACTTGGCGGTTCTTGGGGATGTCACACCTTGATTTCTACTGGGTTTTACTGAAGAATATTTTTTTAGGTGCATTTTATACTTTCAATGACATAGTGCTTTCTGTTTAGAGAAATAATGAAAAAAGAATCAGTAGTAGGGATGTATTCATTCTAGCTCATTTTCTCAGGGAAAATGTTGCTTTGCAAAGAGTTGTACCACAGGAACACAAGCTCCAATGGGACCTGCTGTTGAACACAAGACCATCCTTATTCTCTCACCACATCTAACAGTAGACATGATCAGAAATAGGAGACATTAAGAAGGAGATCAGAGAATGGTAGAGTAACCCTTTGACTCAAATGAGGAGCATCTATTTTGGTTTCAGCTCTCCTGAATGCCCACCTCCAGAAACTCAGAGGAGGATATTTAAGCCTAAGACCTATTGTCTATTCCAAGGGACCACAGATTCACAGAGTGCCCAAGCACAGAATGGAGTGTTGCTGTGATCAGCAGAGAGCAGGAAGCTGGCCTGAAGACAAGATCCAGAAATCAGGAACAAGAGAAATGAGCAGAGACTTTTGCAGAGCCTGGAGGCAGTGACTCTCCAAGAATCTGGTCTTCTAACTCACTTTTATAGGTCAGGAGATGACAGAGTGAAATTCACTCTTATTTGATTTCCATAGACTCTCCTGTGGAAACAGATATTTTATTAGTATGTTTTGCTTCTAAAGAAGCTACAGTCTTTGGGCCATATCCAGTGGTTTTCCTGCTACATTCACTATGGAAGGCACCACACAGGAAGCCCTAGATATGTTTATAAAAGGCTTGGATTTGAGCCTTTGATTCTATCGTTTATTAGCTGTAAAATGGAGATCATAATCCACCTCCTAGATTGTTAAAAGAGTATGTCATCAAAAGTCCCACTCAATAAGGGCTGTTTAATAGGCACTTGATAAATGCTAGTTGTGATGGTGTTTGTCCACCTGTCTTCCTGATATAAAATAACAAGTTAGCAAAAGCTGTTTCAAAAAAGACATGAATGGCACGACTGCCTGTTCCATTAAAGCTGATCTGAGGAACTCTGAACCAGTAGAATCTTGCCTAGGTCAGATTGCAATTAGTGGAAACACCTGCCTGGTAAACAGGGTTACCTAGGAATGTTAGATGTCTCTCTGGATCTTTCATGAGAATGAGCATACCACACATGGGCCAAAATGATAGTAGATTCAAGTTTCAGCCCTGCCAAGTTCCAGATGGCTATATTACAATACAGTCTTCAGGCCTTTCTGGACTACAGTTTCCTGTCCTTAAAATACAGATATCAAAGAGATGATTTCTAGTGTCTCTGTCTCCTCTGATGCTCTATGAAAAATAGCTGGGTTGTGTCCATGATCTTTGGTCAATCTTTGGAATAGATTCTGCTTAAAGAAATAAGTGCAAAGCAAGATCAGCAATTACCTAACAAATATTACTTGTGTAGAAAGTCAAACTGGATAGTTGGGTATCTCATCTTTGCCTAAGCACTTCTGAATGCTTCTTAATTAGGCTGTGTTGAAATATTCTTTCTTCTTCACAGCCGTGACACTTCAGCAAATATGAAACCCAAAGAAGACATTTACCCTCAAAGCATTTGATAGTGAAGATCCCAAGATTAGAACCAGAACCCAGTCCTTTCCTTTGATGTCATTCATCTTCTTTGAACCTCAGTTTCCTTCATCTATAAAATAGGAATAATTATAGCTTTCTTACTTATGAAAGGGGAAGGAGTGGATCACTTGAGTTAAACGATATGAAAAAGTATATATATCTACTATGCGAGCATAAATACAGGATGGGGCAAAAGTAGGTTTACAGTTGTTCATATGGAAAATAATACAATAATTAATAAATACAAAAAGCCCTGACTGGTTTGGCTCAGTGGATAGAGCGTCAGCCTGCGGATTCAAGGGTCCCAGGTTCGATTCCAGTCAAGGGCATGTACCTTGGTTGCGGGCACATACCCAGTGGGGAGTGTGCAGGAGGCAGCTGATCGATGTTTCTCTCTCATCGATGTTTCTAACTCTCTATCCCTCTCCCTTCCTCTCTGTAAAAAATCAATAAAATATATTAAAAAAAAATACAAAAAATCTGTTTTGTGTCCTCAAAACTGTAATCCTACTTTTTCCCTACCCTGTATATCTCTATATATAAAAGCCTAAGTGACCATCCAACTGTTCGACTGCCCTACCAGTAGCTATGATGTGCACTGACCACCAGGGGAAGATGCTCAATGCAGGAGCTTCTAAGCTGCAGTGACTTGGCAGCTGCAGTTCTCGGGTGATGCACCCAGAACCAGAAAGGAGGGAGCCCAATTCTGGGGTGCGTCACCCAAGAACTGCCCTCTCGCAATCCAGGACCCCTTGGGGGATGTCAGAGAGCCGATTTTGGCCCTATCCCCGCAGGCCAGGCCGAGGGACCCTACCGGTGCACAAATCTATGCACTGGGCCTCTAGTATGTATATATCTCTCTATACATATATCTATACGTATATACATATGTGGATTATAATACTCAAAGATAGGAGGAGTTTTTCTTTTATTTTCTTGATGGGATATAGCACAGTATTGGACTCACAATAGATGCTAAATTAATTATGAGTTAACTTTATCTGATAGGGATTAAATATTTTACACATTCACTTTTTTAAATTTATAAAATGACTTCTTACTTGTTGTAACAAAACATATTCAATAAAAATAAAATTTTTTCCTGGCATACTATTGTTGTTTGGTATGTGTCTTTCCAGATTCTTTTTCTAGCTTTTTAACCCCACATACCTATAATATCTACTTACATTTACACATACATTCACATAGAATTTTATTTCCTTCTATTTATTTCCTTTACAAGTTTTTAACCAAAAAGTGATAATAAATACATTTTATTCTATAGACAGCTTTTAAAAAGTAATTCCATTTATACCATAGCTGGCTATATCTGTTTCATAGATGTGCTATACTTTTTATCCAGTTTTCTACAAATAAACATTTAGGTTCTATCTATCTATCTATCTATCTATCTATCTATCTATTATGCCAAGCCAAGTGATGTTGAAATAAAAATTTTAAATATACATTTTGAGCATTTGTAGGCGTTAAATCTTAGCTTACTCTAGCTCTAGCCTTTATGGGTTAAATCTGTTGGAAAATTATGTTGGTTTCCAAAGATAGACTTGGCTCTTAGCAACTTATCAAAGATCCTTCAGCTCCCTTATAATGCTCAAATGAGCAAAGCTTACTCAACAGCTGCCACCAGCCCTGCTATCCCCAAATGGATCATCTTGTGGGCTTCAGCAGACCTGACCGTGACACAGTGGGTGCTGGCTCCAATAACCTCTGCCTCACTTCCACAGATGCGGAGGGCAGGGGTGGGCTTTCCGCTTCTAACCACACAGACAATTTTAGCAACAGCTTGCCTGGCATCTGTTTCACCAGGTTCTTAATCTCAGCACCATTAGTAAGTGACACCATAAATAAGATCACCGGTGAGTGCCTGGAATCTTGGGATGGGCCAGGAATTTGACCTGGAGATTCTGGGGACCTGACAAGAGCAGTCTTGTGGTAAATTAATATCTGTGACAAAAAAAGGGTGACTCTAGCACATAGCTGAGTGGACACGCAGGTTTCCCAGCCTGGAGGTGCTCCATAAATAAGATAAAGTTTCCTGACCTATCTCTGGGATTATCTGTAGTCATGGTTACAGCATGTGGTAACTACAAGTACTTTCTGTGACAAGAAGAGTGGGGATTCAGATTTTAGATTTTAGGCCAGGGGTTTCAAACTGCTGGTATGTTGTTAGTAAAGTATTAAAGATTTAAAATATAATTTACCAGTATTTAAAAATTGTGAGATTTTACATAAAAGTCTGGGCTTTGGGTATCTCTCGGGAAAAATTTTAAAAAGATTTGTTAATATCAACAGACATGAGAGGAAGGAAAGTACCTCAGTTCCCATTTTCTTCACCAAGGAGAAGTGTCTTACTACTGTAAAGTGTAGAGCAGATATAATTAAAAAAGAATTGAAGGCCAATGTAGGTGAGAAGACAGAATGAGAGTCCTAATAACAAGGTAGGTATGGCTCAATGGGCAGGCAATACCTGGATTTTGGACTTGGACAGACTTAGGTTTGAGTCATGACTCAGCCTGACTCTAGTTGTGTAACCTTGGTCAACTTTCTTCCCTGAACCTCAGTTTTCATGGTTAGGATTAAATGAGTTATGTGTGTTAAACGCCTGGCACATAGCAGACCCTCAGCACATAGCTGAGTGGACACGCAGGTTTCCCAGCCTGGAAGTGCTCCATAAATAAGATTAGGTTTCCTGACCTATCTCTGGGATTATTTGTAGTCATGGTTACAGTATTTGGTAGCTGCAAGTGCTTTCTGTGACTCGAGGAGAGAACTTCAGACTTCAATAAGTTCAGTTCTTTAGATCTAGATGAATCAGACCCTGAGTACCAGAAGAATTTATAGAGGAGTTGAGGACACTATCCTTGGTAATGATTAAGAAATCACAAATATTGAGAAAGGTCCTAGAAAAAGTGAAGAAGGGAAGATGTCATTATTTTGAAAGAGGAGTTGAAAGGAAGAGAGTTTAAATATGAGACTTGGTGTCAAACCCTGGCAACATTCTGGAATATATTAATAAGCAGATGGTTTGAGAGAAAGACAGCAAATGGTTTAGAAAAAGCAACAGATGGTTTAGAACAGCCAACAGTGATTACAAGGTGTCAGCCCAGGATTGTTAAGAAAAAAGTTATTCTAATCAAATCCCATTTTAACTTTTTGTCTGTATCACTGAACTAATTAATTAGGAGAACACTTTGGATTAGCTAACCACACCACTGGTGTGACATTTGACAAAGATTTCAAGGTATTTTGTTGATGAGATTGTGAAAGTTGGGTTGAATGCAACAAAGTCCAGGCTTATATAACTCAAATACTGTCCATAAGTAGACCACTCTCAATTCTCAAGGGAGCCCCCTGGCCCTGGGCTATGACACAGGATTCTCTACTTGGCCTTATCCTTATCAACAATTAGGATGAAAATAGATTGCATGTCAGACAAATTCATATCAAAGCTTAGAGAGTAAATAATACACTGAAGGAGGAATCAAGATCCAAAAATATATTGCTAATCTTAAAAACGGGCCAATGATGGAAACCAGCAAACTCACCAGAGGTGCTTATTTACGTTTTAATTTTAGAATGTTCAGTTCTTGAAAGTACAAAAAGGAGAATTATATTGAAAGAAGCACATGTAAAAAAAGATCCGATTTTCTCTTTCTGTTTGGAGTTGTTGAATGAAATTTTAATTTAAGTATATTGTGACTCCCAAAATGGTGGATTTAATTTCAAGCTGAAGTGAGATAAAGTGAGATAACAAATTGGACTCCAGTCAGACTATGTCTGCAGTAGGAGTAATTACAGTAGTTGTAGTGATAGAGGTGCTGTTAGTGGAAAAGGTGCTAATATTTATCAAGTACTTTCTCTATACCTGGCACTGTGTTTTTACACAAATGAATTAGTTTAACATACATAGCAGTATTAGGCTAATGGCTGAAATAACTTTAAAATCTCAGTGACTTAATATATAAAATTTTATTCTTGGCTACGTGTGGGTCAGGGGAGAGGGATAAGGAGATGCAGTCATACAGACTCAGTTCTGTCTTTTGATTCCCTCTTCCTCTAGGTCTCTGTAATTATCCCCATTTCAGTAGACAGGTGAAAAAAGAGAAGAAATGTCATACAAGAACACTATTGTGGGAAGAGAATAGATCTGAAAGTGGCACGTATCACTTCTGCCCATCTTTCATTGCCCAGAACTCAGCCTCCGCTGACTTCAATGAAGACAGGAACATGTACTGTGTGTCCGAGAGGATGAACAGAACACAGATACTGGTGAGCACTCACAGCCTGGATTATTTCTTTTAATATTCAACACACACCTGTGAGGTAGATACTACTATTAACACACACACCCCCCTCCGCCCCACCCCACCACCACCACCATCTTAAAAATGGGAAAGATAGATTCAGGGTGACACAGTTTGGATCTATGTATTATACTTAAAGAATAATGACAAGTTACATGTTTCAAAGAGATGGGACCAACCTCTTTATAGATGTGAGTTTGCAGAATTGTTTACGTAAAACTTGGAAAGAAAAAGACAAATGGATGCCCAGATAAATATCTTCAAATAGTTGAAGCGCTGATTTGAACTTGAAGTAAAGGAAATTATTTTCTAAAAGTTGAAGTTATTCCATAAAGCCATGATGCTGGCATTGCTTCTAAGAGCTCTTTGTCCCTGGAGAGTTCCCGTGGAGACAGAAGGAGTATCTTTGAAAGAACTCCCAAATTGGGTAGAAGCTTTGGTTCTATAATTTTATGAGGTGGGGGAAAAAAGACACTCTGCCTATTTAATATTTTTGCCATGGGCCTCCACTTTCTCATTTGGCATCTTGGATGGAAACATGTTTCTACAAATTTACCATGCAAACACAGTAAAATTTCTTCAATTTACATGAACTGAGCAGGGTGTGCATGTGTGAAGTTGTGGGGGTGGTGGTAAAGAGGAACTAGGTAGGATATAAGAAAGCTGCTTTGAATTACATATTAAGAATTAATAAGATCATATTTTTAAAAGAAATTTGGTTTTATCCTACAATTTTCAACTCAACTAAATCTTACCTCACTTTATATGTTTTTAGTGAATAAGCCTAACTTATTATGCATGTTCCTTTTTAGGCAAATAAATCAATGTTTATAAATGGGCAAATGGTTTTCATTTTTTATTCGTGAGTTAATAGCAAATTCCCCATATTCTTGTATTTTCCCTCCGCTAATTGGTTTAGACCATCTTTCTTAGTATGTACTAAAAATGCAAACTAAGATTAAGGCCCTGGCATTAAAAACTAACTTTTAGGACCATCTGAGTTAGGGCCATTTGAGTGAATGAGAAACATACAAATAATTTCTGTTCCTTAGGCAAATCTTTTAAGGATTCCTACTAAAACTCCACTTAGGTGAAAACAGTAAAGTAAAACTGAATTACTTTGGAAACATCCTTTATTTGGATTCATGCTAATTAGAACTAGACCTCAATTCTCTCCTTCCTTCCTTTTTTCCTTAGCCCACCATCTGCTTGCTCTTGATTAAGTCTGACTGTGTCGTTTTGTGATCTTCCCTTCTTCCCATGGGTGGTGGTAGTGATCATATATCCTGGGCTCTAGAGCCCTAAGAAATCTGGGGGAGGGTACTGAACTGCCAGAATAACAATTTGCTGAAATGACTAACATTTTCTATGATTCATTTGAAGAATTTTATTGGTGTTATGTAGAGCCAGTCTTACTGGAGGTAGGCAGAGGCATGGGCTGGAGTTCCAGCTCTGCCTTTCCTGAGCTATGGAAATCTGGGCAAGAGTTAACCTTTCTGAATCTCAGTTCCCACATATTTAGAATGGGAATAATAAGGTCACCCAACCTATCTTCACATACTTCTCAGAGCAGTGGTCGGCAAACCACGGCTCACGAGTCACATGCGGCTCTCTGGCCCCTTGAGTGTGGCTCTTCCACAAAATACCACGTGCGGGCATGCACGTACAGTGCGATTGAAACTTCGTGGCTCACGCGCAAAAGTCGGTTTTCGGCCTGGGCGAGTCTATTTTGAAGAAGTGGCGTTAGAACACTCAAGGGGCCAAAGAGCCGCATGTGGCTCAAGAGCCGCAGTTTGCCGACCACTGTCTCAGAGTAATGGGTCAACATTGAGTGTATGTGAACTTTCTTTGTAAGTAAGAAATTGCTTTCCTCCTCCCTCACTCCCATCTCCTTCTTTCTTTCTATTTTCCCTCCATTTCTTTAAAAAATATTTCATGTACAAAACAACTAGAAAGCCCACTGCATGGGAGAACGTATTTGCCAATGTTATCACTGATAAGGGTTTAATCTCAAACATTTACAGGGAACTCATGCAACTTAAAAAAAGGAAGATAAACAACCCAATCAAAAAATGGGCAACGGACCTAAATAGATACTTTTCGAAAGAGGACATAAGGAAGGCCAAGAGACATATGAAAACATGCTCAAAGTCACTAATCATCCAAGAGATGCAAATCAAAATGACAATGCGGTACCAACTCACACCTGTCAGAATGGCTATCATCAACAAATCAACAAATGACAAGTGGCGAGGATGTGGAGAAAAAGGAACCCTTGTGCAGCACTGCTGGTGGGAATGCAGACTGATGCAGCCACTGTGGAAAACAGTATGAAGTTTCCTCAATAAACTAAAAATGGAACTCCCATTTGACCCACTGATCCCACTTCTAGGAATATATCCCAAGAAACTAGAAACACCAATCAGAAAGGATATATGCACCTCTATGTTCATAGCAGCATAATTTACCATAGCTAAGATTTGGAAACAGCCTTAGTGTCCACCAACAGATGAGTGGATTAAAAAACTATGGCACATCTACACAATGGAATACTACGCTGTGGTAAAAAAGAAGGAATTCTTACCATTTGTAACAGCATGGATAGAACTGGAGAGCATTATGCTAAGCGAAATAAGCCAGTCAGAGAAAGATAAATATCACATGATCTCACTCATTTGTGGACTATAATGAACAACATAAACTGATGAACAAAAACAGATCCAGAGACAGAGAAGCATTGATCAGACTGTCAAACCTCAGAGGGAAGGTAGGGGAGGGTGGGGGTAAGGGGAAGAGATCAACCAAATGACTTGTATGCATGCATATAAGCCTAACCAATGGACACAGACACCGGAGTGGGGGGGGGGTGAGGGCATGAGTGGGGGAGGATGGGGGGTCAACAGGGGGGGTAAGGACACATATGTAACTAGAGACCTGGTGCACGAAATTCGTGCATGGGGGTGTGTGTGTACCTCAGCCCAGCCTGCACTCTCTCCAATCTGGGACCCCTTGAGAGATGTCCGACTGCCCGTTTAGCTCATGCTGAGATCGGGCCTAAACGGGCAGTCGGACAGCCCTCTCACAATCCAGGACTGCTGGCTCCCAACTGCTCGCCTGCCTGCCTTCCTGATTGCCCCTAACCGCTTCTGCCTGCCAGCCTGATCACCCCCTAACCATTCCCCTGCCAGCCTGATTGATGCCTAACTGCTCCCTTGCCAGCCTGTTTGACCCTAACTGCCCTCCCCTGCAGGCCTGGTCCCTCCCAACTTCCCTCCCCTGCTGGCCATCTTGTGGTGGCCATCTTGTGTCCACATGGGGGAAGCCATCTTTGACCACATGGGGACAGCCATGTTGTGTGTTGGAGTGATGGTCAATTTGCATATTACTCTTTTAGAAGATAGGATACCTTAATCAATAAAGAAAAAAATTCATGTACCATTACAGCCAAAAGATACTTAACCTTGAAACAATTTCCCCAGAATGACCGTAATGTATGGAGTCATATCTTCATGACTGAATGAGTCTCCTCTCTGAGGCTCCAAACCCGAGACCTGAGTTCAGCAGTGAGAGAAGCATTCTATGGCAATGATTTACTTCCTTGAGAGACAGGACATCTTTAGCAGACAGACCCTCAGGGCCAGGGCCAGGCAGAACTGCCAATTCCAACAGAAAGCTGAATGCTCTTTGACAAAACAATGGCTCAAGAACAAGTTCCTTCACATTCCAGGAAGATGTTGGACTAACTGAATTCCTTGCAGGTAAGAGTCAAGAGAGGATCTGGCTTTGGCACCAACGCAAAGTGAAGTTCGATGTGGTGGTCATGAAAATGAATCTCAGAGCTTTCCAAATACGAAGAGAATAATTGGCCAAGGGCTTACATGCTTTGCCCTGAAATCCACAGCCTTGTTTGCACCTAGGCCATGCTTCCCATGGGCTGCTCTAGCTACTAACTGAGCATGACTATGATATGAGACCATTCCTGGGAAATGTGGGACTCAGTTGACAGCTAACTGGCTGGAGGGCTTGCCTGTGCTTCTTCCTTAGATAGCACAGGACTCTAGGACACTTTCATCCCATTTTCTCTCACTCTCCCTTTCACTCAGAGTCAGACTTGCTCCTGATCTGAGGACCACTTGGTCTGATGGCTCGTCCATCTTTTTTTTTTTTTTTTTCTGGCTCCCTCCCTTTTACCCACGCAGGCATTTCCCTTAATAAAATCTTTGCGCATTTAATCTGAGTTGAGTTCTGCTTTTCAGAGGACCCAGAATAACACACCTGGCAGATAATTTAAAATTCTCAGTTTTCATTCTTATATCTTACAAATTAGGCGAGTTAGGGGAAAGAGAGAAGAGCCAAAAGAGGAGAAACACCTATTCAGTGTCTACTATGTGCCAGACACTGCTACATATATTACTTTACATAATTATCACATCAACTCTACTGTGGCAGGCAGTACTACTATGTTGCAGAAGAGGAAGCTGAGGATCAGAAAAATTTATTGAGAATTTCAAGATGCACAGCAGAGAACTAATTAAGCCAAGTGTGGGACCAATGAAGCCAGCCCTGCTAACAGAATTGTCAATACAGGGGTAATCAAATTAAGACTGTAGAAAATTTTTGAGGAGAATAAATCAAGAAGTTAATTTTTCAGAGAGATAATGTACACAAAATTTCCTATGAGCTATGGAAATCTGGGGAATGTCACAGAAATTACCTTTGGCTATCTTTGGGAGAAGCCACCACACATGTCAAACAAAATAGAGACTTCTGAGCCAAAGGGATTCGATAATGTTTATGAGAAAGCATGGGATAGAGGGCAAGATGTGTCTGTAGCAGTTCCTTACCAGCTCCAGTGTTTCTGGTGCTGGATGTCTAGGTTTCTCCTAAAGACATCCAGGGGCTTCTGCTCCAAGTTTAAGCTCATGGAAAAGCACAGATCTGGCTCCCTTCCCCACTGAGCTCTATAGAGCCCCACCTGCTTAGTTAGTTCTGGGCTCAGTTTTTGAGGCAGCTTGCTTTCTTGAGGGCAGTGCTGCTTTCTTAAAATATGGGGCAAATTCTCTTTTGGGCCTGGCAGAAACTCACACTCCCTCTGCAGACCGGTAGCACCATGGTTTGGGGCTTTAGATTCAAGCAGCCTCATTAAGGGTCTCTGGATGTAGTATAATTATGACATTTTAAGGTAGGCAAAACATCGGTATAATTTCTCCTGTGGCTGGGAGCATCATGGGTTGGATCAGGCATCCATTTGTCAGGAAAAACCCACATGAGCCTCCTTCTAGGCAGTGCAGGATATACAGTATATGCACACTATTCTGTTCTTTGGTGCGGTTAGTTTTCAGTGAGCATACGGATCCTCTTAAATTGGGCGGGAAATCCATCAGCATTGTCCTCTCCTGTTTGGGTTTGACCTTCCACTTTGAGCTTTTGACATGGTTAATAAGAGCTACTCTATCATTTTGTGGCATAAAAGCTGGTGACAGCCTGTAGGAAAATAGTCATGAATCTTAGTTATTAAATGGCGAGGGCCTCAGTTGTCCATCCCTCTGCGTTTGGGCAATCTAGCACTAGCCTCATCTCTCACCACTTCCCCATTTGTTCTTTGTGCTAACACCATACTGTTTTACACTTGTTTACTCTTGTGGATATCATGCAATTGGCCTGGAATGCCCCTGTCTACGTTGTTCATATGAAGAACAGCTACTTCTTTAGGATGTTGCTCAAAAATGTCAATTGCTTGCTTCATTCTCTGAGGTCTCTATAACTCACATATAGTCATCATATAATCATCATTCATTTACATGTTATTGTCCCAATTAGTCCGTGAGTATCTAAAGAACTGGAATTGTTCTTCCTGGTCTCCATAAGCTTGAGGGCCGCAGTGTCCAAACCATAGTAAATTTTAATTAAGTGATTAATGAATAAGTAGTGAATGAATTAATCAGCCCATCCAAAGATTCTTTCCCAGCATCCTTCCACAGAACCAAATTGTTTCCTAATCCCACTTTCTCTTATTCTGGCTTAGCGGTCCCTTAGGTGCTGGTCAATGCACAATGGGATAAGGCTTTAGCTCTTTAAGACACCAGATTTGTTAGATGTACCCTCAGGGGTTTGTTTCCATGGCAACAATTACAAGGTGGGTAGGCAAGATCTAGTCATTTATACATCTACCCTGTGAATCAGAGAGGAGGCTGCTATGACCCCACAGAGGGAGGCCTCTGGAAGAAGTGTGAGCTCCCTTTGTGTCTGATCACTTGGCCTCTTTGTGGCTGATTTCTGTGCAGTAGAAGAGGCGAGACTGGGGGAAGAAGCAACGATACCTCATAATTCCCCTGAAGAATTTCAGGTTGGACTACATTAGTGGCACCAATCTCATTAAGTTTCTCATGAGGGGCTAAAAATCTGTCCTGTGGCTGACCATGAGAGAAAATTAGGCAGGACTGTGTACAGAAGGCTCAACTTTGTTTAGATCTGTCCTGATTTCAAATCTCTTACCTTATTTTTAGACTGTGTCAGATCACATTGTCTGATTTTCAGTTCAGTTTCTCCCCGAGGGAGCTCATTGAAATTAGGTATCTGAGAGGACTCTCACACTGCATTTCTAACACTTCAGAGAAGCATTTTCCAATAAACTGTTAATAGGTGTTTAGTAAAATTCAGAGCTGTGGTTTAATGATTGGGGGCATTGGGTTAAACAAAGTTAAACAGACAGCTTTATTCAGGAACTTCTCAGAGCCCTTAATTTGCTAACATAAACTGTGACTATGAAAAGATGTGTGGGAAATGCAAACTTACTGCCTAAGGCAACTTATTACTCTGGGCATCTTTTGCTACAATCATTCAAAAGAACTTCTTTAGAAAACAGACTTTGTAATGAAGTGTCTTTATGACTTGTCATTCAAGCCAGGTCAATTTTGAGAGAAAAAGTGGCACTATTACATCAGCACAAGTATAAACTAGAACTGTCTTAGGTCAACTGGGGACATCTGGTCAGGTTCTAGGCTTAGCTTCTCCCAGAACAGTCTGAATGGCATGGCTCTGGTGCATTGGGATTTTTAGGGAGGAGGTAGAATTGATGGAGACTCTTGACAAGGATGTAGGAAGCATCAATAGCAAATTCAGTGGGCTTAGAGATTCTCAATGTACAGTGAGGGAGGAGGACTTTGGAAGGCAGCCTGGCAGAGCTGCAAAACAGTAGCCATCAGTAATGAAGGTGGGAAATGCATTGCCCTCCTTGGACCTGGCCTTTTGCCGCTCAGCTGACCCTATCCAAGCCCTGTATTTCAGTGAAATAATGTGGTCACAAGTGACATCAGCCCTCCATGTGAGTGCCTGTGACCATTCCTTGTAAAATGGCCAATTGCAAAAACAAACAAGCAGCTTCAAGGACCCTGGGAAAAGAGGATGCCATTTCACCCAGGATCTGCCAAATAAAACAGTCTAGGAAACACAAAATAAATAACTTTCTTAGGTCTAATGAGAAACAGCAAGTGTTTCTAATTCAGGCTTCCTCTGGGTCTCGTCTCACTGATGGGCCATTGGAACCTGGTCTCACAGAAGTTGCTGCTCTTTGCCCAGCCGATTGGGCCTGGTTCACAGTTGGCTTACATGGCCTGGGTTTCCTCTAAATGGCTGCACATATTTCAGGTAGCATAGTGCCCATTTCCTCCTCCCACATCAGATAATTTTTCAAATCTTTCATCAACTAAGATCTTCTGTTTATTTTGCTTGACTCCAATCCTGGGGCCTCAACCAGAGGGAGTCTAGCAGAAGACCATTCCTACCTCCTCTCTCCATGGAACAGAAGCTGGCAAGTTCTGGGCCATTCATCAATTCATCATTGAAATATATTCTTTTGGAAAGTTTTTAAGCACAGAGTCAGTGACATTATTAAATTATTATTATTATTTTTTAAAATGACTCTTTTAAATGAATAACCCAGTGGAAAGACTGGATTGAAAGGGACATTCTAGGGGCAGGAGTTTAGCAGGGAGGATTTTGCAGGAGTCCACTGTCTCTTCCTGTGCTAGAGGCTGAGGGATCCCAGACCCTCCAGCATTCACAATGATTTTTCTGTTTCTTTCAATCATTGCTATAGACAAAAGACAAGATAAAGCAGCTGCCTGTAATAAAGGCTTATTATTTGTATTTTTATTTATTTTTAGAGAGGCGGGAGAGGGAGAAAGAAACATTGATGTTAGAGCAAAAATTGATTGGCTGCCTCCTCCATGCCCCCTTCTGGGGATCAAACCCACAATCTGGGCATGTGCCTTGGCTGGGAATGGAACCAGCAACCTTTTGGTGCACTGGATGATGTCCAACCAACTGAGCTACACCAGCCAGGCAATTATTTGTAATTTTAAAAGCACTTTCACAACTACCTATATGATCTTCACAGCTATCTTGTGCATTTGGAAGTGTAGGAGCCTATATTTCCATTGCAGAGATAGGGAAACTGAGTCTCAGAGTGGGTTAGCATTTTTTTTAAAGCATTCCTTTTTAAGTAAAATTTTATAAATTATTTTATTTTATTTATTGGGGTGACACTGGTTAATAAAATGTTTTAAGTGTCCAATTCTATAATACATCATCTGCATATTACATTGTGTGCTTGCCATCCAAAGTCAAGTCTCCTGCCACCACCAAATATTTGACCTCCTTTACTTTCTTTCTTCTATCTCCTCCATTCCCCTTCCCTCTGGTAACCACCATACTGTTATCTGTTTCTATGAGTTTTTGTTTGTCTTGTTTGATCATTTGTTGCTTTCTGTTTTATATCCCACACATGAGTGAAATCATATGGTTCTTGTTGTTTTTCACCTGACTTATTTTGCTTATTTAGCATGATATTCTCAAGAATCACCCACACTGTTGCAAATGGCAGTATTTCATCGTATGGTTGAGTAGTATTTCTGCTAATGGCCACTGTAGTGGTTAATGAGAGCCAGAGTTAGAACCCAAGTCTTCTAATTTCCAGTCCTGAATATGTTTTACCTCAGCAAGCTCCTCACTAGATAGCAGATCTTTGTCCTAAACACAAGCTCCTCAAATATCCACTGCTCCTCTACCAGGGAGCATCAGGTCTAGCCCTGCCCCTGGTACCACCAGCACATCTGGGATAGATGGGATGAGGCAAAATTCCTTTCCAGACATGCTGCTTCCTCACTATGTTCTAGGACCTTGGCTTGGCTGAACCTCGCTTCAGCTCTCTGCTTTCTCCCAGAGACAAAGGATTCTCAGTCTTCTGGTTCCTTCCCAGATATTCATCGTCCAGAAGCATATATTTAAGGACACATTCTTCCATTTCTCCCTTACACCGATGCCCAGGAGTGAGATAGCAAACATGGGTCTGAGTCTGACACTGACAGATTTTCATGCTGATTCCAAAGAGATGCCCAAACCAAATGTTACAAAGACAAACCATATGGGAGCCCCAGCACTCTGGGCCATTAATACGAATTTTTAAATGACTGTGATTGATGGTGTAGCCCTTACAAGTCCAAGATCAATGAAAATGCATCCTGATCTTTTGAACTCCCTCATTTTTTCTTGGATCCTTTTCCTGTACAATGAAGTCCATTTCTGAGATGCCTGAAGGCATCTGGAGCCTCCTCAATAGATTTGCCATCCATGCCCTTGCCAGTCAGCCTGATGGTGGAATGGCAGAGGGTGAGGTGAGGGCCTTGGAAACCAGAATTTTCATCATGAAGTTAAATGCCAAAACAGGCCTTTCAAAGTAGAAATTTCACATCCTGCCTGGAAAAGGACTCTGGGCCAAATTAGGAACATCACTCACCTTGTTACAGACCAAGGTATGGTAATATTAAGATAGACATTTATGTTCTTGAGTTTGTTTCTGCATGCTTATTTACCTGGGCATATAAGAAGCCCCCTCCCCTAACTGCATTGTACCAGGGTATTGAAGAGGGGCTTTGTAAAGAATTTGCCTTGCTTTGGAATCTTGAACTCCTCCCCAAATCTGACAAGCCTCTCCTGATAATACATACATGAATACAATTTTGCACACAATTTCAGGGCACTCACAAACCTCCTGTAACCCATACATGGACCTCACATTAAGGATAACTGATGCAGAGTAACTATTATGGGATCGAAGTGAGGCAGTGAAATTGGGGTAGGATATTGTAAAAAGGCAGGAAAACATATTTTTTTTCTTGTTTTATATGTTTCTCTAAAAGCCAAAATGAGGTGAAAGTCTTGTACTTTGAAAACGATAGGACACTGAGAAATTTAAGACAACATAACTAAATGGATAGCTATACCATGCTCATGGATTGGAATAATAATTATTAAAATGTCCATAATACCTGAAGCAATATACAGTTTCAATACTATCCCCATAAAATACCAATGACATTTTTCATAGAACAAGAACAACAACAACAAAAATCCTAAAATTTGTATGGAAGCACAAAAGACCCTGAATAGCCAAAGCTATCTTATGAAAAAAGAACAAAGCTGGAGGTATCATACTTCCTGATTTCAAACTGTACTACAAAGCTACAGTAACCAAAGCAGTATGGTCCTGGCACAAAAACTGATCAATGGAATAGAGTAAGGAGGCCAGAAGTAATCTCTAACATACACTGAGTGGCCAGATTATTATCTCTGAATGCATAATAAAAGGCTAATATGCAAATTGATATAATAAAAGGCTAATATGCAAATTGTCCCCTCAACCAGAAGTTCGGCCAGCAGGCAGGCTGGCCAACTGCCCATGTCCCCCATGTCCCCTTCCCCTGGCCAGGCTGGCCGGACCCCACCCATGCACGAATTCATGCACTGGGCCTCTAATACACACACACACACACACACACACACACACAAACACACAAAGACACACACACACGCACACACACACAGAGTGGTCAGATTATTATGCGTTCAGAGATCATAATAATCTGGCCACTCAGTGTATATGGCCAATTAATATCTGAGAAAAGAGGCAAGAATATAAGGAAAAGACAGTGTCTTTAATAAATAGTGTTGGGAAAACTGGACAGAGCATGCAAAACATAAAACTGGAGCACTTTCTAACACATATTAAAAAATAAACTCAAAAGAGATTAAAATATATGACTAGAAATGATAAAAATCCTAGAAGAAAACATGGGCAGCAAATTTTTTTACATCATCCTAAGTAATATTTCTGGGGGATACATCTCCCCAGGCAAGGACAACAAAAGCAAAAATAAACAAATGTGATTACATCAAAATAAAAAGTTTTTGCACAGCAAAGGAAACCATCAAAAAAAATGAAAAGGCAATCTACTGAGTGGGAGAAGACATTTGCAAATTATACATCTGATAAGAGGTTAATATTCAACATTTATAAAGAACTTACACAAGTTAACATAAAAATACAAACAACTCTATTAAAAAAACCGGCAGACAAAATTAATAGACTTTTTTTTTCAAAGAAGACATAAAGAATGGCCAAGAGGCACATGAAAAGATGCTCAATATCACTAATCATCAGGGAAATGCAAATCAAAACTGCAATGAAATATCACCTCATACCTGTTATCAAAGAAAAAGAAGGTATTGGTGGGTATATGAAGAAAAGGGAACCCTTGTACACCCTTGGGTAGGAATGTAAATTGGTACTACCATTATGGAAAGCAATATGGGGATTCCTCAAAAAAAAATTAAAAATGGAACTACCATCTGATCCAACAATTCCACTTCTGGGTATTTATCTAAAGGAAATGAAAACACTAATTCAAAGAGGTATGTGCACCCTATGCTCACTGCAGCACTATTTACAATAGCCAAGATATGGAAGCAATCAAAGTGTCCATTGATAGATGAATGAATAAAAAGATGTGATATATTACACAAAGATGGAATATTACAGAGTTATATAAAAAAAGAATGAAATCTTGCCATTTATGACAACATGGATAGACCTAGAGGGTATTAAACTAAATTAAGTAAGTCAGATAAAGACTAATATCATATGATTTCACTTATATATGGAATCTGAAAAACAAAACAAATAAATAAAACAGAGATGACCCATAGATACAGGAAACAAACTGGTAGCTACCAGAGGGAGGAGAGGTTGAGGAGCAGGTGAAATAGGTAAAAGGGATTAAGAGGTACAAACTTCCAGTTATAATTAAATAAATCACGGTGATATAATGTACAGCATAGGGAATATAGTCAGTAATATTTTAATGACTTTGTGAGGTGCCAATGGTGATCATTTTGTAATGTATATAAATAATGAATCACTATGATTTACACCTGATACCAATACAGTAGGATATGGTATGTCAATTATACTTGTTTAAAAAAAGAGAGCCATATGATGCTTAACAATATATATGTATATGTATATGTATATGTATATATACATACATACACACACACACATACATATACACTAGAGGCACAGTGTGTGAAATTGCGTGGCCCTGCCCACCAGCGCGCACCCTGCCCATCTGCCTGCCATCCTGCCGTGCTTGCAGCCCTGCCCACCCACGTGCACCTCGCTGCGCAAGCAGCCTACTAGTGACCCATCTTTGATCGTTACGGCGTTAGGGCCACTGGGGTTTTTATATATATATTGTTGTTGTTAATCCTCACTGGAGAATATTTTCCCATTGATTTTTAGAGAGAATGGAAGGGAGGGGGAGAGACAGAGAGAAATATCAATGTTAGAGAGACACATCAAATTGGTTGCCTTCTCGCAACCAATCAAGCCTGCAACTGAGGTGCTGGGATCAAGCCTGCAACTGAGGTACATGCCCTCAACTGGAATCGAACCTGGGACCCTTCAGTCCGAGGGCTGATGCTCTATCACCAGAGAATGTTATTTTTGTGTAACACCTCAAACATCCCACAGAATATACTTTGGGAAACACTGAGCTACATCACATCTGGACCAATGTGTATAGACCATTCCATATCTTGGTTTCTCCTATGGAAACTGGGTCCTACTTTTTTCTCCACTTCAGACCACAATGTGTGGTCCTGTCTCTACTGTCTGTAGGTAGCATGGCCATCAATGCACATGGCTAAGTGTGAGGAGGCTGCGCTATGAACTAGTACAGCAGGGCTGCCTTTTTGCCCAGGAGGCATCCTGCACATTTTATTTTGCTATAGAAGGTGCCACTGTCATAGAATACAATGTTAATTAACAATGTCCCCTGGAGTTGTGCAGTGGGGAGTACTGGAGTACAGACTTAGTTCTCAGAGGTGCTCACTGGCCTCTGCTTTTTCTTTGGTTTGTGGACAACTAGGATTTCTCTTCGGTGACAACTCTCGGGAGCCACTCAATACAAGTGTAGTTGTCAGCCTGTGTGATAGACCTGGTTGAAAGATAGTCAAAGAAAATGTCTCCAAAGCACTGAAGGTGGGCCTTGAGAGACATGAGGAATTTCATTTGGCAGTGAAGGGCCTCCTTGGCAGAGGGGATGGTATGGGCAAGGGCATGGGGACTTTAATCTTGTAAAACCATTGGTCCGTGGGGCACACCGGAAAATGGCACACAACAAAAGGGCATTTGACTGCATTTTTCATGGTTCATGTTGGGAGAAGGCTGCAGAAGCATACCAACTTAACTTCATTTAGGCTCCACAGTTGTAGTGGGCTAGAAAATGAAGGCCCTGACAGAGGAAGGTGTTTGGCAGGACTTCCCAAATCCTCCTTCAAGGGTTCTTACTTGGACAATTGCCAAACACGGTTTCCATTTTTAAAACTTTTTTTTTTTTTTTTTGTAATTGTTAAATCCTGGGTATTCTGTGGGAAACAATCCATCTGTTTCTGATTGTTTCACACTTAACTTATCGAGATGTTATTTTGTAAGAACTTTTGGCTAGCCAAGCATCGCTCAGAACCATTTCCTTAAGCCCTTTAAGCCTATTTACTTTAAAGCAGGAAGTTGCTATTTTGCCAAAAGAATGGATCTTGGGCCCAGGAATCCTACTGCAAGACATTCTGCCAAAGTCATGGGGTTCCCCACCTGGCCAAAGCATCTCTCCATTCTGACATGAGGCTTCAGGGTTTCCCCCAGTTCTGTGACATTATAGGTAGAATTGGTCCAATATTTTCTTGCGTTTGCCATGGAGGTCACTGCACCTAGAAGGTTGATTAGTTTCTTGGCACAGTTAACTTACTTCAGGCACCAAAGGAAGTGAGCTCAGCATGCAATTTTCAAATTTCCAAATCAGATTTCTTCAAACAAGGTAACTTGCAGGAACATGTGGATACCTAGTTAGAGGGCAGCTGCCCCTCCAATTTCCCTTTGGGCACGATGTCAGGAACCACTTCTCACTTATCGTTGAATCTGCACTGTTTATCACTGCGCTCAGCGTAAAGTAAGCGCTCAGGAAATGCGTGCTGACTGAATGACGACTGGCTGAGGGGTCAGTGTGTGAAAACGAAAATCACAGAAGCTCTCTGCAACTGAACTAAAGTAAACTAAACCTTCTTTTAAAAATTTCTCAAGGGATCCTTGCCTGTATGGATACTAAAGCATGCATCAGTTCTTAGAGACAAAATTTTAACCTCTGCTATCTAAAGAAAATAATTAGTGCCTCAATGTCAAGAATATCATGCTCATCAGAATTCCAGGTTTAATTTCCATGAGGGAAGATGGATGGATTTGAAAAATATAACTTTTTTTCTTATGGAAAGTGGAAAACTAGTAGACTGTATTGGTTCATGGTAACTGGCTTTTGCCATAATGGTTTTGATTAGACTAGTCAGAGTTTCCAGGGGAATTTGAGGGTTTGAGATATAAATGCTTCTGATCTGAGGGAGTAAAAACCCTGAGCAAAACCCAATCAGACAGGAGGTGTGGACAGAAGCAGCAGGTAGAGGTATTGGCACCATAAGTCTAAGTTTGGTGAAATGGTAAATGCTTAGCAAGCATTTCCCTAGCTGTAGACACTGTTACAAGTGTTTAATTTGCACTACTTGGTTTAATTCTCACAACAGCCTTATGAACTAGGAATTATTATTTTCTCCACTTCTCAGTGAGGAAACTAAGACACAGAGATGTTGCTACATGCCTGAGGTTACACAGCAGAGGCCTGTTTTGATCCCAAGTATTAGAACTTCAGAATCTGTGTTCTTAATCCATGCCTAGTAGTTGCCTGCACTACTTCTTAGCTATGCAATATTGAGAAGAGCATTTTGAACTCTTTAACCCTTGATACTCAGGACTATGACAGGCAGGCACAAAATAATTTAATAATTGCTGTGTCTACATCACAGGATAATTTTATGGACTATTTCAGGTAATGAATGTGAAAACATTTATAATAAAGTCTGAGACACAAGAGCCTGATTCAGAGTAAAGGCTCATTTTTGAATAATGAAATGAGGAATAGGTTTGTAATACAGTGAAAGTCACTTTTCTCTCCAAATCCACTATGCTATCTATTCAGCATATTAACAAATTTTAAAACATACTTACACTTGAAGGCAAGTTATAATATTTGACATGAAAGGGACATAGACCTACACCCTCCCAAGGATCACCTGCATTTCAGGATCCCTTCATTTTGAATGCATTTCACTTAATAGTGAATACTAGGTAAGGTGGCCTTTAATGGACTTCAGACAAAAGAGAGGCAAGATTTAAATTGTATATCCCAAATATTATCAAACCTTGTCTTTCAAATATATGTAGCCTCACTTGCCCCATTGCTGAAAATTATTGTAATTCAAGAGGCCTGTGTCTCAATGAGGAACACTTGTGAGCTCTATGACAGCAGGAAATGTGTCTGTCTTGTCTACTGTTAGATTTTAGAGCCCAGAATAGAGTATGGCTCATAAAATATTCAACTATCTACTGAATGGATACATTTGATAGAGGTTATTGTCCTGTCTTCCCTCTTCTAGGCAGAAATGGGGGCCCAGGCAGAGGTCAGAGTTGGGGGCATAGCAGCAGTTAATGGGACACTGCCTGGGCACCGGTCTGTGGGGTGAGTGCTGTCCCAGGAGGCAGCCATCCAGGAGGCATTCATCCCTGGTGGCCTTCCTCCTCAGCCACAGGGAACTGTTTTTCTCTCTATGAAGCTTTAACACTTTCCTGTGCACCCAGAGGTCGCTTTCAACAATCAAGCACAGTGCTTAGTGACAGAATAAAATGAACTTAGATAAAAATCAAGATATGCTTATCTGTGCACATGCACAGACCTGATATTCACACATCCATGTACACAACATGCACAAATACATGGGCATGAACTAGATCAGGAACCCCTGGCTGACCTACCAAACTGCACCAGAAACTACCTATGAATCTCTTTCTGAACTTTGAACTGCACTGAAGCCTCTCCTACAATAATAATAATGAGAATAAAAACACTCAAACACATACATGCACACCAAAGAAGTAAAAACACTCCTAATGAATCAGTTTGAACTAAAACTGACCCTTATAGTTATAAAAACTAGTGAGCCCCAGATCAAAATATTATTCAAACAGAACATTAACCAAAATCATTTAATTTAAATTCACTTAAATATAGTGACATTGATTTTTATGCAAAAGGTAGATAGATTCAATGAAAGGTTCATGGATATAGTTTTTGTGAATCAAGCATATTTTTAACAGTAGCAGAGAATGGGACGCATCCAATAACCCTATTCTTTAATTTTTTTCCTGTATTGATTAAGGTATTACATATGTGTCCTTATCCTCCCCCCATTGTCCCCTCCCCCATTCATGCCCTTACCCTCTGGTGTCTGTGTCCATTGGTTAGGGTTATATGCATGCATACAAGTCATTTGGTTGATCTTTCCCCCTTACCCCCACCCTCCTCTACCTTCCCTCTGAGGTCTGACAGTCTGATCGATGCTTCTCTGTCTCTGGATCTATTTTTTTTCCATCAGTTTATGTTGTTCATTATATTCCACAAATGAGTGAGATCATGTGATATTTATCTTTCTCTGACTGGCTTATTTCGCTTAGCATAATGCTCTCCAGTTCTATCCATGCTGTTGAAAATGGTAAGAATTCCTTCTTTTTTACCACAGTGTAGTGTTCCATTGTGTAGATGTGCCATAGTTTTTTAATCCACTCATCTGCTGATGGACACTTAGGCTGTTTCCAAATCTTAGCTATGGTAAATTGTGCTGCTATGAACATAGGGGTGTATATATCCTTTCTGATTGGTGCTTCTAGTTTCTTGGGATATATTCCTAGAAGTGGGATCACTGGGTCAAATGGGAGTTCCATTTTTAATTTTTTGAGGAAACTCCATACTGTTTTCCACAGTGGCTGCATCAGTCTGCATTCCCACCAGCAGTGCATGAGGGTTCCTTTTTCTTCACATCCTTGCCAGCAATTGTTTGTTGATTTGTTGATGATAGTCATTCTGACAGGTATGAGTTGGTACCGCATTATCATTTTGATTTGCACATCTCAGGGGATTAGTGACTTCGAGCATGTTTTCATATGTCTCTTGGTCTTCCTTATGTTTTCTTTCAAAAAATATCTATTTAGGTCTCTTGCCCATTTTTTGATTGGGTTGTTATCTTCCTTTTGTTAAGTTGTATGAGTTCCCTGTAAATGTTGGAGATTAAACCCTTATCGGTGATAACATTGGCAAGTATGTTCTCCCATGCAGTGGGCTTTCTTGTTGTTTTGTTGATGGCTTCTTTTTCTGTACAGAAGCTTTTTATTTTGATGTAGTCCCATTTGTTTTTCTCTTTAGTTTCCATTGCCCTAGGAGCTGTATCAGTGAAAAAATTGCTTCGGCATATGTCAGAGATTTTGCTGCCTTTGGATTCCTCTAAGATTTTTACGGTTTCCTGTCTACGTTTAAGTCCTTTATCCATTTGAGTTTTTATTTTTGTGTATGGGGTAAATCGGTGGTCTAGTTTCATTTTTTTGCATGTATCTGTCCAATTTTCCCATCACCATTTATTGAAGAGACTGTCTTGACTCCATTGTATGCTCTTGCCTCCTTTGTCAAATATTGAGCATATTGGTTTGGGTCGATTTCTGGGTTCTCTTATCTATTCCATTGGTCTATATGTCTGTTCTTGTGCCAGTACCAGGAAGTTTTGAGAACAGTGGCTTTGTAATACAGCTTGATATCTGGTACTGAGATCCCTCCTACTTTGTTCTTCTTTCTCAGGATTGCTGCAGCTATTCGGGGTCTTTTTTCATTCCAGATGAATTTTTTGGAGAGTTCGTTCTAGGTGTGTGAAAATGCCATTGGTATTTTAATGGGGAGTGCATTGAATCTATAGATTGCTTTGGGTAGTATAGACATTTTAATGATGTTGATTCTACCAATTCATGAACACGGTATGTTTTTCCATCTGTTTATGTCTTCCTCTATCTCTTTTTTCAGTGTCCTGTAGTTTTCTGAGTATAGGTCTTTTATCTCCTTAGTTAACAAGAACCCTATTCTTAATAGTTTTCTAGAGAAAGATTTGTAAAAAGATTCATTAAGTCCTGGTTTATCTTTAAGTGAATTTTGAGTTCCATATCTTGGCTTTTCTTAAAGTGGGTCCACCGGCATAACATGTAGACATGTTTCAATGCCCTGGGTCAGGCTGTCTTGATTTCCTCACAGCATCCCTTGTCATTGAACTCCTGCTGTGAAGGACAGTTGACCCTTGAACTACGAAGGGGTTAGGAGCACTGACCCCCCACATAGTTGAAAATTTGTGTATAACTGTCAACTCTCCCAAGAACTTAACTAGTAATAGCTTACTATTGATCAGACAGTCAGCCTTATTGATAATATAATCAGTTGACTAAAATATATTTGGTATTTTATATGTAATACATACTGTACCCTTCAATGAAATAAGCTGGAGAAAAGAAAATGTTAAGAAAATCATAAGAGAAAACACATTTCTTTTTTAAAGTATTTATTTAAAAAAAATTTGTGTATAAGTGGACCTGCACAGTTCAAGCCTGTGTGGCTCAAGGATCAACTGTACTTTACTGGGCCAAGTCCAAAGACTTTCCTCTGCTGTGACCTACTGTCCAGGTTTCTGGTCAAGGTGTTGGAACCTGAGTCTTGGTGCCACTGTTTCCAAGATGAATGTGAGCCAAAAAATATCCAAACACCCTAGTGGTGGTATTGCCTCCAGTCCTGATCCAAAGGGAGCTGCTGCAAATCACGGCACTGTGAAGGGGCTGGGCAATGGTGGCCTCAGACTCATCCCAGGACACCCCAGAGACTGCACATAGCACTACATCACAGACAAAGTCGACTTCTAGCCCCAGGTCAACTTCAGTGACTTATGCTAGCTCATACTAGTTTGTGACTATTGATTCTGCCTACCTTGTCCCAACTCTGCCGTCAGTGACATCACACTGGTAGTTTGAAATCCAGTATTTACATCATGGAAATCTGCACATCCTACAAATGCCTTTGTCTCCTTTGAGACCTGACTTTACCACTTTGAATGCTGTACTTTGCTTCTCTCAAGAGGAAGACCATATAATTAAGCCATGGGAGTGGTGAAGGGACATAGTTCCCAGAAACCTTTGCCTAAATATGTCATATTAGTTTTTGTGACTGAATGAACTATAAGAAGGTCCACAGCCAGAGAGCTCCCATTAACATGCACTCAATACCCATCCTCAGTCCCCTGCCAATCACCTTTTATGAAGTTGTGTCAATGTTTGCACAACTCTTAATGAGGCCATGTCTCAAGTTCTGGTACTTTACCATCTCTTCTGAATTTCTCTAGGGTGGAAGGATATTCTGAAAATCTAGTTAAACCATATCTTCAGGGACTGATTATACAGGTCATGGATAATCCAGGCTCTCTTTCCCCCTCCTCCTCATTACCTTCTGGCCTTTTTACTGCTCATTAATTAGCACCTCAGCCAGAGACCTGAATTTGGGAAGAAGTGGGTGTGGAACTTCCATCAGCCCATCTGGCTCCTTACCAACAACTCTTGTATAGGTTTGTTGGGAGAAGTAACTTAGAGACAAGTTAATGGATCCCTAGCATATGTGGATTTTATTCAGCTGAGCTCCCCACCTCAGCCTCACCCATTCCTAACACACCCTACACTGGTGACACAAATCACTGAGTGTTGGCTGCATTAACTGTTGTCCTGCCTGATGGCTGTTTTATTCACTTCAATATATCGTACTGTTGGCCAATTTAGTTAACCCCAGTTGTGGATATGGCCAAGCACTGTGCAGGGTCAGGGTGGGGAGAAACTTCAAGTAATACTCAGAGGGTTAGATAAGTAAAGGACACCTATGGCAATATTTCAGCGGCATCTCATTAGCTGCTGCCCCTTAGTGCTTCCTGAATTTGCATTAGGTGGATAAAACATTTTAATATATACTACTTCCCCCCCAAACACCTTATATACATTACTTCATTTATATATATATATAAAAGCCTACGCAACCGGTATGGCAGAATGACTAGAACAACCAGTTGCTATGACGTGAACCGAACAGGCAGGCAGGCAGGTGAGAGGTTAGGGGTGAGCAGGCAGGCAGGCGAGCAGTTAGGGGTGAGCAGTCCCAGATTGCAAGAGGGATGTCCCAGATTGCGAGAGGGCACAGGCCAGGCTGAGGGACCCCCCCACTCCATGCATGAATTTCGTGCACTGGGCCTCTAGTTATAAAATAAAAGCACGTCTATTATTCAAGTCTTTGAGTACGACCATTTGCTTGGTTATGAATTTACCTCTTTCATTAGTGTATTTATCCATCAAATATATTTGGGCATCTACTATAAGCCAGACACAGAGATGCAGATGTATTGCTAAGTAAAACAGTCATGGTCCCTGCTCTCATGCTGTTAATAGTCTTCTTGGAAAGATAATCAAGCAAATCAACTAAATAAAAGTAATACAAGATGAGATAGGTAGTAATAAGGAGGTCAGTTAGAGGCTGTTAAGAACTTCTAGATGAGAGAGGATGACAGGATGCACCATGGTGGTAGCAGTGAGAAAGAAGACACATGGATAAGTTCAAGATACAATTCAGAGGTAGAACTTATGGGACTTATTTAATGAACTCAATTTGTATCTGTGTGTGGATTAGAGATTAATATGATTCCAAGATTTCTGCATAGATGGTGGTACCATTTTTTAGCTGGGGAACAGGGTGAGTTAGGTTAGACAACAGTGGGGAGAACTGTGTTCTGATTTAAACATGCTCCTCTTGAGATACCTCTCCCCTAAGCTCCCACTCATCATGCCCATAAAGATACCAGGAAAGACTTCCTGAAATAACAATAAAAAAACAGCTGTTACTAACAACTAAAATGTTTGAAGTTTATGCATTATATATTATGAATGAACCTACACTGGCTTCTAGTGATTTTTTTCCCCCAGAGTACTCACACTAATCTAGTGTGCACATCTGCTCTAGAATCTTACTAGAAATTATTTTGGTTTTCAAAAGCATTGTTTTGCTCTTTTTTTTTTTAAATGAGTAGCATTTTCTTTTTTTTAATATGTTTTATTGATTTTTTACAGAGAGGAAGAAAGAGGGATAGAGTTAGAAACATCGATGATAGAGAATCATTGATCAGCTGCCTCTTGCACAACCCCTACTGGGGATGTGCCCGCAACCAAGGTACATGCCCTTGATCGGAATTGAACCTGGGACCTTTCAGTCTGCAGGCCGACGCTCTATCCACTGAGCCAAACCAGTTTCAGCTGTTTTGCTCTTTTTTGAAGATTAGTTAGTAGAGTTATCTTTAGTCTTATGCCACCTTCCTCGTATTTGTAATGCATATGGAATTCTGAGCTCTCATCTGCCAGTTCCTTCAGCATTAACAATTATTCACATGTACTGGGCACTTACTAGGTGGCACTTTTCTAAGAACATGACATTTATTTACTTACTTAAACCTCACAACAAATCTGGGACGCTACTATTATCATCTCCATTTTTAGATGGGGAAACTGAAGAACAGAGAAATTTATTTACTTATCCAAATTCATGGAGTTACCAAGTTATAGAGCTAGCATTATATCCCATATTGTTAAGATCTGTTATATACTAAGAGTACCCAATCTCTTAACCATCAGGTTCTATTGCCTCTTGATGTTTAGAGAATAATCCATGTGAACATGCCAACTTAAACAATTTTAATTGTCTAAGTCAATGTTTCCCAAACTAGACACTCATCATAATCACCCAGAGAACTTGCTAAAATGAGATTCCTGGGCCCACCCAGATCTAAGTCAGTGTCTGTTAGAAGTGGTACTTAGACTCTGTGTCTTTAACAAGTTTTCCATGTGATGTAGCTAATCTGTGGAGGAACGTTTGGGAATGAGAGACAGGGATTCTCTTTTATTGTCTTCTCTCCTTCTGAGAATAAATTTCCTTTATTTTATTTTTGTAAAATATATTTTTATTGATTTCATAGAGGAAGGGTGGGAGGGAGAGGGAAAGGGAGAGGAAGAGAGAGAGAGAGAGAGAGAGAGAGGGAGGGAGGGAGGGAGGGAGGGAGGGAGGGAGGGAGAGAGAGAGAGAGAGAGAGAGAGAGAGAGAGAGAGAGAGAGAGAGAGGAATATCAATGATGAGAGAGAATTGGCTGTCTCCTGCATGTCCCTCATTGGGGATCAAACCCACAACCCAGGAATGTGCCCTGATGGGAAATCGAACTGTGACCTCCTGGTTCATAGGCCGATGCTCAACCACTGAACCACACCGGCCCAGCTAAATTTCCTTCTTAATGGAACTTGTCCAATTCTTCCCAATTTTTGAACCATTCTCCTGGATTATAGGAACTGGTAATTTGCTTTCTGCATTTAGTTCAGATCATTCCTCACCATCTCTCCATTTATTCAAAGCACAATTTACATTGAGGAATTGTCTTTTTACTTTCTGCTATCCATGAAACAGACATGATTTCTCTAAGACATTTTTAATGGTCCTAACATTTCACCACCAAGGCTAGTTGTTTTTCATTTGAAACAACTAAAATGAAGAATGAGACCTTCATTTTAGATTTTCTTCTCAGGAGCATACTAATTTATTTAAAATAAAATATAACCACTGAATATGGTTCCCATTTTATAACTTTCCTGTTTTTTAGTCCCAAACAAAAAATGGGTTAAAGCTTTTCTTCATTCAAAACGTGGACCCCATACAAAATGGTGAAAGATGCAAAACCCATCTATTGTGTTTTCCCAGTTACCATTTCATGCCCCTTGCCAGTCCTGGTGCACTCCCTCCATGGTGGCTCAGGACTTGACTTGGTGTTCTCTGATAGGGTTGCCAACCTCATCTTCGAAGGTAATGGGGTTTACCTGGGATTTTTTTTTCCAGTGCTAAAGCTGGGTCAGTCCCATGGCTGGGACAGTTTTCTGTATTATAGCAAGATGACCAGCAGATGAAGGATTACTCTCCTCTTCTGTGTTCCTGAGATACTATCAGCAGGTATCCCAGAGTAATAATAGGCTTATATTCTAAGTCTGAAAGACACAAGTTATTAAAGCTATGTCTAGGCAAACCACTGTGTCAGTGGAACCTGCGTGGGCAAAGGAAAGTTGAGAATTGAAAAATAATCCTGAAAGGATCCTCTTTTCTCCTTCCACTGAGAAATAAAATATAGTTTCTTGGCATGTATCTATATGAAAGATATAGTCAAACCATTTCTGTTTTAACTTCAGAGCATTCCCATAGTTCCTTGTGCATTTTAACAGTAGATTCTTTCATAGCAGATGGGTAAATTCTTATTAGGCCTGAACATTACTACTCAATCCTGATACGCTGGACCTAGATTTCTATCTTTTGCTGCCAGTATTTTCATAGAGAGAATTTGATGGGTAATAACTTAGTCCCTTTATGAGAAAACACAAGCAAATTTTATGTCCTTCTTACTCAATGCCAAAAAAAAATGATAGGGTGTCAAACATAATTGCTAAACCAATTCGTCTTTTAACAACAGGCCAAACAGGGACTCTTTCATAAGCAGGCTTCTTCCTGGAATATAAAACATGGTGCATCTTGGGAGAGTGCTTGGAAAAGTTCAGCTCCTTGGGAGCTTTGGGGGAAATGTTTTGACCCATACGTAGATTCCCCTCCAGGGACTTAAAGGGTGGGTACTCAGATGGTGCATGACCATCTATCTATGCTTTAAAACTTGGTTTCAGGCTTTACAACAATAGTTTTCTAACCTATTCTTCTATGCATTCTCTAGACTCTTCCAATTATGCTTTAAAGAGGTGACATGTGAGAGTGGTGTGTAAATGGTAAGGGACTGAAACTGAGTTGGGAGATGGTGCTGGGAAATCATTTGAGAAGATAAACGTGGTGTCTTACTTAGCCCATGAAGAGGGCTGGAAGCCCTCACCAGCCTTCCTCATGTCACCCATCAGACACCCTCTCTCATTGCGCTGCCATCTCTTTCTGTTGGGTGTGTTTCATAGATTGTAAATATACACTTACTGGTGTATTTATTTACCTATTTAATGTTCAGCCTTAATTTACCCTCATGATCCCGTACCTTTACACTGCAGGTTATCCATCTCTAGTTTGCTAGTTACTTAATTCCTTCCCATTTGTGGGACCATGTACTAGGCCCCTCAGAAAGGGGAGTTCATAGCGTATGTGTAGGGGACATGGGGGGGGGGCAGGGTGTTAAATCTTTTGGGGCAAGAGTTAGGTGTAAAATAAATTAAGGCGCTTCAGGAGCTGGTGGAGATTTTAGATATCATCTTTAATCTCTTCTCCGCTATTATTTGATGAACACATACCTTATTGTAACCTTTTCTTATCTTTATCTTAACTTTTCTACTATTTCCCCTTCCCAGCCCCCACCAAGTAAGGGTGGGTGAGGAGGAATTGTTGAGCCTAGTAGTAGACCAGGGGCTGGGCCCCATCACCTTGAATAGCAATCTAAGTTGAATCTTTTCCCCTGGGGCCTATGCCATCTTTCAATAGCCCTGCCTCTAACTGATGTCTTTATTTTTTTATTTTTATTTTTTTAAATATTTTATTGATTTTTTACAGAGAGGAAGGGAGAGGGACAGACAGCCAGAAACATCAATGAGAGAGAAACATCGATCAGCCGCCTCCTGCACATCCCCCACAGGGGAAGTGCCCGCAACCAAGGTACATGCCCTTGACCGGAATCGAACCCGGGACCCTTCAGTCCGCAGGCCGACGCCCTATCCACTGAGCCAAACCGGTTTCGGCTAACTGATGTCTTTAATGGGCTTATCTCTAATTGATTTCCACTGCCAAAATTCTAGCCCTTCTTCATTGTGCATCTCAAATGCTACCTCTTCCTTTAAGCCTTGGAATAGAAGCCATAGCCATCTCTCCTCTTATTTTCCATAGCACTTCCATTACTACTGATCAAATGCTAATGTGACCTGCAGCCTGCAAATTACTGCTTAACCTGATACACAGTAATTTGATGGGTAATAACTTAGTCCCACCTGTAAGATCCTTCACCTGTGGGCACCCCTCACCTTAAGATCTTTCAGGCCTGGGACCTTGTCTTTCCTTCTTTCTTCTCTATCTGCACTTAGCACAATTCTGGCACAGAGGGACTGTAGTGAATGTTTTTCTTTTGTTGGCATTATACCTCAAATGTTCTAATTTCCTTTAATGAACTCTAAGATTTGTCAGTCTTACTTGGATTTTTCTCATTCATTTTTGCAGTCATTTATAGTTTCAGCTTGAATCACTTCTTGGGAGTAATGAGTTCCATAATCATAAAATCCATCATGGGAAATGACATTTATTTATTTCCTCTAGGTTTGCCTCTTCCCAGCTTGAGGCAGTTGTCTCCTAATGAAAGAGTGTGTCCAGTAAATTCTAGCATGTCCCCTTTCAGTCTTGCTCAAAAGTCTAACAACTCATGCCTCACCCCAGTCCCTTCAATCATTTATACTACTCTTCTCCAGTTTCCCAGCTCCAAATTTTGTTTCATGTTGTGGGTAAAGCCTTATACCAGAAGGGCATAGAAATGTAGTGGGAAGAAGTGAAGGTGTGGAAGAAAGGGAAGTTGAGATGCATGTCCTCAGGGAGCTCACAGTTTTGTGGGGATGCTATATATGTGAGGTGTAGGTACCTCTTCTCTCTTTTGTGATTATAAGGTGGTAGGAGTAGGAGAAAGGAGAAACTGAGTGTTTTGGAGTATAAGCCATACATAGGTATCCACCTGCAAATGTAGGTTTGTCTTCCTATATAATATCTGACCACATGTGATTGGACCATTGTTGATAACAATACATAAAGATAATAACCATAGTAACTACTGTGCACAGAGCATTGATTTTTACATCAGGTAGGTACCATGCATTTTTCTCTTTGTTTCATTTAATTTTCTATTACCACACTGCAAGGTTGGTGTTATCCTTCCCATGTTATAATTAAAGATACTGAACTTCAGAAAAGTTAATTAACCAGGCTAAGTACCTGAGACAAACAGTAGGTGAAGCTGGCATTTGAACCCAGATGTTTAAATACAAAGTCTATCATCTTTTCTATTATATAATAAAGTCCCCTTCCCAAGGGGCTTAAATGGTGAAGCTACAATTTGAGGACTTTTCTAGCAGAGATAAAAAGGCTCTGAAAGGCCCGTTTCTCCTGGAAAATCCTTCATAGGTGGTGAGGAGATTCCATGAGTTAAGACTGACAAGAAAATGCACCCAGCCTACTTACTGCTGACTTGAGGAGTGCCTGATCTGCATATTCTTTAAAAATAAGTTCAACTCTGATTGAAATACATTCACTCTTTTAGGCCACTAGAGTTCCATTTAGATAATATGATAAATGAGCTATTATTATGAAATCAATATGTGGATAAAAATAATATTGAGTAATATAACCTGGAGGATACAAAAAAGTTTAATACGGCTGATGTCCAGCCAGTTGGGACACATTGGGATGGCAAGGTCCACTCTCACTGATTATGCCTCTGTTGTACTAGCAATTCTATATTTTGAATATTATCCCTAGGTAGTGGACAGAATTCCAATCCTCAAGGAAATTACAATCTAAAAAGGAGAAATGGGATATAAACATATCAAACTTTAAATAATGAGGACAGATAAGAGAAAAACACTCTGTCCACTCATTTTATTTTTTCTGCCTAGCATGTAACCAATGCTGAACACATTTCATATTTGTTTATTTTATTGTTCACTGCATTACTTTCAACACCTACAACACTGCCTGGTCCTGGCGAATGAATGAGTGAATCTGATAGGTATTTAATGAAGAAAGAATGCACTGGAACAGTCGGGAAGAGTTTCATGGGAAAGGAGAGACAGGAGCAGAATCTGGAAGAAAAAGTAATTTGGAGAGAAGAGGTCTAGGGAGAAGGAAATGGGCAACAGCATGGAGTGTACTAGTAGATAATACACTTCATGTATAGGATTTGTGAGTAAACTACTTTGGCTGGAATAAAGGAAGCCCTTGAAGTGGCCCATTTACATTAGAGGTGCAATGTACAATCTATAAGAACCCTTGGAGAATTTAATTTGAGGACTGACTATAGAACATTGAAGAGGTGGAACCTGTAACAGTCACACCAAAGCCCCCTCCCTCCTTACCCCCTTGCGTAAGGAAGTAGATTAAAACATCATTTATTGGGAACAAATGGAGGTTGCAGATCTTTCTGAGTGATGCTTAGAAAAGGAATGTCATTAGTGAGAAATGTGCAAATGGTTCCTGCTGACTGAGACTTTAAGGATGTTGCACGAGATTCTAATTTTTTAGATTGGGTTTCTGTTTTCTTTTTGTGTGCCTCTTGCTGGATCATAACTTCTACATTTAAAATTGAACAATTCAAAACCAATTTAAAGACAGACACATGCACACGTAATTGTGCACTTGCACAAGTATGAGTGCATATGTGCACACAAGTTAACACACACACACACACACACACACACACTCATGCATCCAGGCACACACAGCTTCCTTCAGCTAACTTCTATTTCCTCTCATATGGCAGCTTTCAGAATAATCTCACCCACCTGTTAAATCAGAGAATGTCAAGTTTAATTTATAACAGTGAGTAGAAACAGGATGCTACAGAAAGCATTTTAATTAAAATCCTTTAATTGGATACATGCTTCTTGTGAAAAGGGAGCTGTGGAGAGGGCCTCTTTGTCGGCACCTTTCACTCCAGTTGCCAGAGATGGTTGCAGGAATGGCCTTGCAATTGGAACCAGCCCTCTGGGGCGGTGGAGGTGGGGGTGTGGTGTGGAGGCCGAGAGAGGGAAATTGGGAGAAATAGAAGAAGGACAAAGGGGGCCAATGGCCACGAATTTTGTGCAGAAACATAGCCTCCGTGTTTTCCGGGGGCTGTTCTGCCGAAATCTATTGGTATCCTTTCAAGTTGGTTTCTCCTTAATCCTTTCATCATACTTAGGATGGGATAGTCTCCAGGGAAATCCACAAATACCTCTGACTTCAGGCACTGGCTTAAGAAATCTTGACAGTGTAGGTCAATTGGTGAGTGTTGGAGGTGAACAGATGACAGTGTGGGGTTGGGGAGGCCCAGCCTTTGCACCTGCGGTTCCTTAAGTGACAGCACTTAGCACTCTCCAGCCCACACTGTAGGAAAGAAAGTGTTGGGCTCAATTAAAGCCCAGTTTAAGAAAGGGACTGTGTGCTAAAGTAGGGGGCCCAGCCTGGAAAGCATCCTGAGAGCTCATGTGGGGTGACAGCAGTAGAGCGTGCCAAGAGAGCAGAAAGGCATGGAAGTATTTTACTGGAAACACTCAAAGTAGCTGAGAGAAGTGGGAACTGGAAGTAGTTTTAGTGTCAGGTATGTTGCCAAGGAAACAGAAGACCCTAAACTGAGCTCATTAAAGATAGGGGAGGGTGAATGAGTTTTTAGCTTCTTGGTTTTTGCTTCAACTTGCTGTGCCAGGAGGTGATTCAAGAGGGTTTAAATGACACTGATTCTTTCCTGTGATCTACAGAAACCAGCACTATGACATCTTGGTACAGAAAAAGAGATGCACCTGGAAGGATTTGTAGGTGTTATTCATCCATTGCTACTGTTGGGCTCCTAGAGACCCCGGTTGCCAAAGAAACAATGGTAGACAATTTTGTTTACAACTACTGGTTCCCTCTAGTGGTATGCTGGTAAATGTTTAACAACTGGCTTTGGGTGGGAGAGGTCTGATTGGTAGAAATTTCCAACTTCCATGCTGTAAATATTTCCATTATGGCTTATTTCAAGATACTGACGGTTTAAGAACTAGTTGGAAAAATTTCTGAAATTAAAAATTTGGCTTCCTGCAAGCTAATATGAGCAGTTTTTAACAGGCCACTGGCTTTTTCCTGCCCTCATTAAGCTTTCTTGTAGGTGTTTATTTCCCTCTCCCATTGACTTTGGGGTTGGCTATATTACTTGCTTTGGCCAATGGAACATAAGCAGATGAAACAAGCCACATCTAAACAAAGGTTTAAATGTGCTTGTATGACGTGGCTGTTTTCTCCACCCGCTTTGAGCTCATGCCCTCCACTTTGAAAGTAGCGAGTCCTGCCTGCTGACTGATTCTTCAGCCTGCATCCCAGAATCAGAAGACAATACTGATGGCCAACCTATCAGTGTTGATCAGAAATCCACTTGGAGTTAGAATTAACAATTAATCTTACGGTTGGTTTTTTTTTTTTTTTTTTCTTTTTACAACGGAGACCTGGCTTTCAATTAAAAAACTACCTGGGGGCAAATTCTATGCATAAAATTCTAAAGTTCAAATAACATTTGCAGAAGTGGGTGCCTTTTCCTCTGGAAATTTCACAGTTTCCAGAGAGGTCTTCTTTCCTGAGCTTCTTTATGGAGAAAGAGTAGTTATTTCTATTGAAATATGTCTTTTGATCTAATAAACACGTGAAGCTGGAACCATTAGGAAGGGATTTTTTTTAAAAAATATATTTTATTGATTTTTTACAGAGAGGAAGGGAGAGGGATAGAAAGCTAGAAACATCGATGAGAGAGAAACATCAATCAGCTGCCTCCTGCACACCCCCTACTGGGGATGTGCCCGCAACCAAGGTACATGCCCTTGACTGGAATCGAACCTGGGACCTTTCAGTCTGCAGGCCGACGCTCTATCCACTGAGCCAAACCGGTTTTGGCAGGAAGGGATTTTTTTAAAGACAAAATTGAAGGGTTTAATGCTATGATAAAACTTAAAAAAATAAAAGGTTGATATTTACTCAAACCTTGAACAATCATAAAACAGCAATTTTTACATCCTTCCAGGTATTGATTTGTGTCATCCCCTTCAAAAGTAGGATGGATAGCCATATAATCAAAAAGTGGAACTTGGGACCAGAGGGCCCTTCCCGCCCCCCCGAATCACCCATTCTAAGTAGAATATGCATATTTAGTATATAAACATGTAGACTTCAGTGCTCATCTAAAGACAATCTGGTTGAAGTGAGGTGACCCACATGAAGTCATAAACACGGAGAGGTCCAGCTATTTTCTAGGTTTTTCATCCTGTGTGCTTTTCATTAGATCCATGAGCCTTGTAATATTTCTTGAGAGGCCTCCAGGTAGCTTAAAGGTTGGTCTTAGGTAGGATTTATGTTTTGAGTCGCGCCAAAGATGACATTTTACATTTTGGGTGATTTTTTTTCTTACTATACAGGATAACCATCAGTTCTTTAATCCTTCTATGGGTTCACAGGCTAACGATGAGAATTCTTGAGCCAGACCAAAATGCACATTTGATGCATTTAAATTTAAAAGTTAATTTTGTTTTCATAGACTTGTTAATATCCTATAGTAATTTCTAAGGTCAATATTCTGAGATATTTTAAAAATCATATTGGATACATCGGACAAAAGATTGAAGACATTATGGAGAGGCTATCACACCTATTTGTATCCATTCCAACATGCCCAACATGGATACAAACAAAGGGAAGATCATTCTACTTCTAAGTCTTCTCCCAATAAATGTTTACTGGTTGGCCCCCTTGTAGCAACACCGCTGTGTATCCCTTATCCCTTTATCAAGTGCTAAGGGACCTTAGTCTATCTCAGATAAAGTTATTTGCCATTTTTCTTCCAGGATTGATATGCCTAGGCAATATCAAAGCAAAGTCAAAAGGGCTGGTCAACTAAACAGGTCTTTTTGAAATACAATGCTTCTCTGAATCCGTTTCTATTGCTTTCCTTCTCTCCATCTCATTTGGCTAGTAGGCATGGCCACAAGAAGAATGTTCAAGTTTCAACTCCAACAAAGCCCATCTCTTTTAATTAGAGGCTATTAATAGCTGAATATTTCCATCCTTGATGATCTCAAAGCACTTTAAAATTTTCATCTGTGCTCAAATACATACCCTTATTATTAGATATACATGTATCTGCATTAAGAGGTGGAATGTGGCAGCTGCTTAACCCTGAGGGGCTTCCCTCAAAGACATGAAGAGAGGGAATGAATTAGAATTCTGTATCATATTCCCTCTTTGGTTTCAAGAGACAGAACTTGGAATCTGCCAAGCTTTCTAAACTAGTATTACCCAATCACTAGGAGTTGAATAAATGCAAATGATCAAGGCTGTGTTCAGCATCTTGATGCATACATTGGTAAGGGATAGAGAAGAAAGGATTCTAGCTACCTGCATTCACCCCACTGAGGAAATATATGGGTCTAGAAACAGTTCAGAAGCATGAAGGAGGACTGATGGTGAACGGTGATCGAAAGAACTCAGGGCTGTAAATACACAGACTGGATGAAGACAAAGCACTGTAGATGAACTCCAGAGAACAGAGTCTCACAGCCTCTAGATGGAGAAAACCCAATCAAGTAGAAAATTTTCTTTAAATTCCATGTGGGTTTTTTGGTCTATTTTCTTTTTGTCTTTCTCACCCTGTCCCCATTATTTCAAAAGTGATACACTATTCTGTCAAGTATTTTGAAAATATTAAACAAACAATTCTTCACTCACTAGTCATAGTTAATTGTTATCAATATTTGGATGAATTCCCTTGCAGTGTTTTATATGTATACTAGAGGCCCGGTGCATGAAATCCGTGCACTGGGGGACGGGGTCCCTTAGCCCGGCCTGCAACGTTACCAGCATCCCGCACCCCAGCCGGCCTCCTTCCCTCCACGGGCCGGGGCGTGCGGGACACTGGGGCCCGTCGCCGGGGCAACACCACCAGCGTCCAGTGCCCAGGACGCTATGGGCATCGCCATATTTGTGACGGAGTGATGGTTAATTTGCATATCACCCTTTTATTAGATAGGATGAAGATAGAAAGGAAAAAAGGAAGGAAGGAAGGACAGACTGTGATCAGTATAGGCACAAAGAAGTAGAAAGTGATTGGGATTGTGTGGGTCATCATCATCCAAATATAACATTTTCTTTAGTGGAAGAAGAGTTTAGGAGTTAGAACACCCTATCTATCTATCTATCTATCTATCTATCTATCTATCTATCTATCTGCCTAAGTGGCCATTACAACCAGAATGACCGGAACGACTGGTCGACCAATCGCTATGATGCGCATTGACCACCAGGGGGCAGATGCTCAACACAGAAGCTGCCCCCTGGTGTTCAGTGTGCTCCCACAGCCAAACTCCTGCAGCCAGACAACCTCCCACGGTCCCTCCCCCTGGCCGGCCCCAATTGCTGGCAAGCCCTAGGGACCCCACCTATGCACAAATTCGTGCACTGGGCCTCTAGTCGATAATAATCTACAGTAAATTATGGAGAATTTTCTCAGTTCTTCAACCCCCTACAATAGAACTGCCTTATGATTTTGTAAGTATTTATGTGTCAGAGGTTGGTTGAGGTAAAAATAAGACAATATTTTGAAACTCAGGTGCTGGCTGAGTAGCTCGGTTGGTTAGAGCACCCTCCCAAGGCTGTAGGTTCTATCTCTGGTCAAGGCACAAGAATCAACCTATGAATGCATAAATAAGTGGAGCAGCAAATTAATGTTTCTCTCTCTCTCTCTGTCCGACTGTCTCTTTCTCTTTTCTTCTTTCTAAAATCAATAAAAAAATTAAAAAAGAGTATTTTGAAACCCTGAAATAAGGGGGAAATTATGATTTTATTTAGTGTAAATAAACATCTATATAATTATACAACTTTCAGACATATCCCCCTTTTACCTTTATTTCCTTTTGGCTTCTTGTGCTTTTTGAAGGAAGAATGGTGGGAATAGAAGATTTTGTGAAATCGTACCAGTTTAGAGGGCTCCAGTTGAAAGCTAAATCAGTTCGGTCTCCTACATTTAGCATTCAGCCCTTATGTGCCCGTTTTTATTCTATTCAACTATCTAAACGGAATACTTGGTAGATATTTTTATTTTTGCCATTTTTCCCACAGTGAGTTTGGCTGAAACAATCATAATGAATCAAGAAGACAACAGAAATAATGTATTGATGACAGCTCAAGCTAATTATAAAACCTCAGAGATGCCCCTAAGGGTCCTGTTTTATCAAATGCTTATTATGCTAAACTGAATCAAGATGTTCACTCATCATTTCAGGTGCTGGCAAATGTGCTAAATGGTGTGGAATTTTATGATCATAAAAGGTCAAGTTTCAAGTATTTTCTTGTTAAAGGAAATTTCATGGAATCTAAAATGTGAAGTCCAATCATACTGAATTCATTGGCAACCAGACCAGCTTAAAGGTGAAACCTCATTTCCACAGGGTTTCAAGTCAGAGAGGAGAAAGTCCCCTCAGGTTGCTCCCCCTTCTGCCAGGTTTCAGTTATAACAGAGAATCTTTTCACAAAATGTAGTGAATTTATATTTCAGGAATTTAAAACATATTTTATTGGCTCATCTGGACACTGGAAAATCTTATATTCTTTCCCGAGTGATTTGGCACATTATTTTGGCACACACCAAGAAATCACACACCTGGCACCACCTCGACTTTCCCGACGCTCAGAAGGAGGTCTCCAAATCCAGAAACATTTTGGATGGTGAGCTATGTTCACTGTGCCCAAGTCCAAGCAGCATGAAAACAACCACTGACATTTGGAGATGGGGCTGAGGACAAATGGGTGAAGAGAAAAGAGACAGAGACTAAAATGGGAAAAGAAAATGAGATATGGATATACTAATTTGGTCAAAGTTTAGTAAAATAAAAGACTTATCTTAATGAGTTTATACTTGATTTCATTAATGTTCATTCTTAAATAGTTATCCCCTTGTGACTAACTTGAAATCAGGTTTCTTGTCAAGCTTGGGAGTAATGCAGATCTCATCTTCTAACATTAAATAATATTCCCAAACCAATGCTTACTCCTCTGGCATCAAAATTCTGCCAACACAGCAAGTTATACTTGTTTCTATTAGCTGTGACTCAATTATTGGCTTCATAACAGCCAGGGGACTTGGGACTGTAGGGAGCTGGAGGAAGCTCTTGGGCACACAGACCCAATGTAATAAAACAGGATCCAAGGACATCACTCAAGTTCCATGTAAAAATCATAGTAATGATTTCTTTTATGACACATGGAAAGTGTCCAATACAGTGCCTGGCACATAGTAGAGAATCAGTAATGTTGGTTTTCCTATAATCATTACCACTGAAGTGAGATTCAGCACTAGGAGTAACTTAGCATTTCAGTACCAGTAATCTATTATGTGTGGGGTTTTTTGTTTTGTTTGTTTTGTCAGATTTTGATTACTATACTGTACTTCCTGGACATTCCATAGTGGATGTGTCTTTGTAACAATATGGATAATAGCACTAAGAAGTCACTCAAGTATTTACTGAAATAATAAATGAGATAATTCATGAGTGTATGAATGACTGAAATCAGGGTTTGAGTGGAGGCATAATCTGACAAGTAGGTGTTTTTTGTTTTTTTCCCTGGACTCTATCTTCTCTTGGACATGGGTAATTTTGCTCTTCACTTGGAGCTAACAAAGTGCCTGTCTTATCTGTGGGGATCAGTAAGGACTAGAAGGAGGCTGGGAATGGAGAAGGGATCTGGGCGTCTGGAAACCAGGGCCAGCTAGTAGGAATTTGTGAGAGAATGGGGGAATCCAGTTGAATCTTGAGTATAGAGCTGGATTCTGGAGTTTGAAAAGATAGGTTTTCCATATAATTTGTGAGGTAGCAGTTCACAATTAAGGGGAAGAGTCATATTACATTTTATCAACTCATTGACTTTTAAAATTATTTATCCACCTTTATTCATTCCATAAATATTTATTGAGTATTTACCATGTGTTAGATATTTCATTACTTACCAAGATACAACAGTGAAAAAGTCAGACCTAGTTCTTTAAAGTCTAGTTGAAGGAAGAAGGCAGAGGGACACCATGTTAACTTCTGTTTCCACATCAAGTTCTATATTCCATAGTCTCTAGCCAGAGACAAATATTTCACAGGTAGTGTCTCTGATCCCCTACTGAGAAAAGTACTCTGTACTAACACTTCAATTAAGACATTTCTGGGGTGGGGGTATGTGTAGAATTTCTAATTGTGTAAATGGATTTTCCTTTAAAGACAAAATATAAAACAGTGGGTTGCATGATATTGTATATGGGCAAGGCCCTTGGTTCATGAGAGTACTCACTGGCAATGACACAAATGTTATCTTGTGGCCATGGCTAACAAACAGAAAAGATACGGAAGCAGATTTTGTTGTTGTTTTTTTTTTAGCAGAAATAGAGAATGTGGTAGAAGATCTGGTTCTGGCAGGAAAAAGGGAGGCATGGCAAAGGAACTAGGTATTGCAATATCCGCATTTTTAAAAATTATAGTCTGTGAGCTATACATCTTAAGTCATAATTAATCCAAACAGGGACTATTGCCTTGGAATGGTTTTCAGGTGATCTTAAGCAATATTTGGTACAACTAAATTGCAGAACTTTGAAAGAAGCATTTGAACACCCTTCCATGCTCCTTGAAGCTGTCATGGGATTTGACCTAAAAAACACTACACTTCATCTCTTAGGCATTTGTGGGAATATAGGCCAAGGCTAGTACACTTTTGTTCTGCCTACCTGGGACTATTTCAGGTGGTTTAAAGGACCAGCAGAAGCATGGCAGCAGTAATTTATTTCTGGTTGCAGTGTGGTTTAATGACTGCATCTCTACAGAACTCCATGCTATCTCCTCTATCTCTGTCTTTCTCCTATCGATAATTTCTTATGTAAGAGCCATTCCATTAAAGATCTACTAGAGCAGAGCAGCATGCATGGAGGGACCATTTATCAATTGGCAAAAATAAGTTATAGTCCCTAAAATATTACATTTCTTCCAATTTCTAACTCCTAAAGGTACCCTATTTTAAGAGCCATTACTATTCTTTGGCTACTCTATCTTACTTTCTGTAGTTCTCTTTTTGAACTGCTGTGGGATAATTTGGGTCCAGGAAAAACAGGGATGTCAGTGATTTGCCTTCCACTTCCCTGGAAGCCTCTCCCATATTTTTCTGTAGAGTCTTTCCATTTTCTATTTGTTGCCCAACCTCTCTGAGAATTTCTTCTCAGGAAAAGATCTGTCACCAATCATTCACACCTTGATGCAAATTTAGACAAGTATGTTACTTCCCCCTGGGGTATGTGCACTTTAAGATTTTTCCTCTAAATAGGCAAAAGCATTTTGCCTGTTTCTAGAGGAATTTAAACTCTATTCACCAAGCAGTGGGATTGGCATTTTACTAGGTAAAAGCCCTCCTTGATGTCCCTGATATTCCACCAGGCAGCTCTTATGTATAAGACTGGATCTGACCATAAACTGTACTTGAGTTTCCATCGTGACCCAAAGCCTGAACTCACCCTGATCTAGGCTCCATGGGAACCAAGGAGGCCAATATTTATTTCTGTAATGAGACAGATGGCCCTAGAGAGGGGGAACTATAGCAAATGTGTTGGATATGGCCCATCTTCTTTGTTATATGACAGCCAGCCTCCAAGATGGCCCCCAATGATGCACACCTACTGGAACTCCCACTCTGTAGTGTCCTCCCACTTTTTTCAAAAAAAATCTTTATTGTTGAAAGTATTGCATAGATCCTCCTTTTCCCCCAATTAACCTCTCCACTTTGAATCAGAGCTGGCTTTGTGTGATTGATGGAATGTGGTGGAAGTAAAAGTACATGACTCCTCAGGATACATCAGAACAGGCATTGCAGCTTCTATCTTAGTGTAAAGGTGTCTTAGATCTCTCACTCTGGGGAAAACCAGCTGCCATACTATGACACACTCAAGTAGCTCCATGGATATATTCATATTGAGAGAATCTGAGGTTAACACCAACAGTTAGAAGTAACTTGGAAACCATGTGATTAAGTCACTTAGGAAGTGGCTCCAGCCTCAGTCAATCCCTCAGATGATTGTAGTTCTAGCTGACATTGGACTGCAACTACATGAGAGGCCCTAGGTAAAAATCTTCAGCTGAGTCATTTTCAAATTCTTGACTCACAGAAACAATGAGAGCTGATGATTTAGTATTATTATTATTTTTTTTTACACCACTAAGTTTTGGGGTAATTTGTTACTTAGCACCCTCTCTCAGCCTTCCCAAATAGTCACCTACCCTGGAAATCTTGATATCGAATGCAACAAGCTTGTTCCAAAATGAGAAACTTTTCTCCCCCTCTGGGATAGGGTGATTCAGTTAATATTAATTTGGCTAAATGCAAATTTTTATGAAGCAAGTTGACAAATACAATAATTTTTTGGAATATAAATAGCCTGTCGCTAGGTTCAAGATATGGTTTATTTTCTGAAAGGCAGATAAACTGTCATGGGAAGTTTTTTGCAACTCTATAAATCTTTAGGAATTTTTATCTGCCTTTCAGAATTTGGAAAGGTTCTACTTCCACTTGGTTTCATTTCTACTAGAGGCCCAGTGCACAAAATTCATGCACTGGTAGGGTCCCTAGCGGCTGCTGGCTGCTGCCCGGGGGGCCTTCCTCCCTTCCCAGTCAAGGGGACAATTTTCATACTATGCTTTTATTATATAGGATTTCTCTACTGTGACTAGGATTTATCTTGACCAAATTGTTGTTGAACCACTCTATGTCAACAAAATTGCTTTTAGTCACATTGTTTTGTGGTAGTATTTTTTATATCTTACCTCTAACTGATCTATAAAACTTTAAGAAACACATTCTGTAAATTCACATAAAACCAAAATCCTTTACATTAGAATGAATCAATGAAAGGGAATGTAATAGGCAGCCTCAAGATGATCTCAATGACCCCTCATTTTTATGTCCTCTTTGAAAGTGGACTAATTGATCTACTTTTCCTGAAAAGGATATGGCAGAAGTGTTGAAATACACTTGTAAGTTATATCCTTCTTTTATAATCTTCAAAATTAGGTTAGAAAAAGACTGTGGCTTCCATTTTGTTAATATTGTTTGGCTGTCATTCAGATGGCTCACCTCAGGAAAAGCCAGCTGTTATGAGGCATTCCTGTGAAGAGACCTCAATATAAAGATCAGACAAAAAGCAGACTGGGACTGGAGAGAAGACTTAGTAGTTAGACTAGTAATTGTTTTTTTTTGTTTTAATAACAACTATATCTCCAAATCAGGCCTCCCTAAAGACATGTGGACAGCCTCAATATTTGCTGTGTTCTTTCCTGAACAGGGATTCTGAGTTAGCAGACACTGGGCCTAGCAGAATCCTTGGTGTGAGGGATTATGCCCTGCTAATATAAAGTGGATTTGCCACAGCCAAGCATTCAGATGAGACTACAGCCCTGGCAGGTGACTCCAACCTCATGAGAGAATTAAAGCCAAATATAGTCATCTAAGCCAGATCTGGATTTCTAACCCAAAGGAACTGTGAAATAATGTGTGTTTTTTAAGACTCTAAATTTTAGAGTAACTTGTTATATAGTAATATAAAACTAATATAGGGGCCAAGAGAGTTGAATTCCCAATAGTGTCCTAAAAGGTGGATTTATACTCTTTGCTTTACACTTTCTATAAAATTTAAGACTTATTCCTGACCTTGTCTGATAATTCAGCAAATTGGCTTGCTAGGGTTCAATACTGATTATTCCTTTTTCCCTCCTGCTCCTTCCCTGAGCTAGTCACACTGTAACATAACATCTGCGTCCTGCTACAAACCCACCCTCTCCTTCCTTATCCCCTCCTGCCTCCTTTCTTGTTTTTATTCAGAGCAAAGCAGGGATAAAGTGATTTGAGTTAAAGTGAGACATTAATGCCCCTGAACAGATGCACTTGGGAGTAATGTGATAGAATGTTGAGGAGAATGTGCTGGGGCCCTTGGATTCTGGGCCAAAATGTGGCTAATGATCACCCAAGATGGCATGCAGAAGTTGGTGGGTGCAGGATAGGGACCCAGGTGACAGCTGTTGTTTTTATGGCCTGGCTTTGGTGACAATTTGGGAAGGGTCTGTCCTGTTAGTTTGAGGGGGGGAGGGGCAAGATTTAGGTTTATCCTTAGACTATAAAATTCTTCTGGTTAGCTAATTTGAGACTGGTTCTCCTTTCTCCAGAATCACCTTTGTTCTTTATTTCTTGGGTCAAGGGCAGTGGTTTCTAAGTGAACAACATGTGTGCTTCCACTGAATAAATCTTGAGTAATGGTAAGATGCCTACTCAGCCAACATATTCAGACTTCCTTTGAAAGCTTCAGAACATATGTCTTAAGAAAAATACTTCCATTTGAAAAATTAAAGGGCACTCAGCTGTAGTTGACAGGGATATTCAAAAGACACCTACAGTGCAGAAACTCAGAAGGGCAGAGTTTCCTAATGACAATGATACTCTTTGGTGGCAACTTAAGCTCCAATCCATGACCTTACAACAGAGAATCTCCTAGTAAGGGATTACAACAAGGATCAGTGAGATGGAAATTAGTAAAAGTAAAATGCTAACTACTTATCAGGTATCGCTGACTGGGCTGGAGTTCCAAGGACACTGTGTACAGAAGTGATCTCCTTAAGAACATGGACTTTTCACTTTCTCTGAATGCAGAGTTGGGTCAAATACTTTTGAATATGTCACAGGGCAGTGATGTTGCAGGGTTGGCTGTATGAGGTCAATTTATTTTCCCCTCAGAACACCACACAGCATCTGGTCTCTTGCATTCAGTAGGCCAATCAGATTCTGTATGATTCAAAGTCAGTCCTATTGGCTAAAGCAGGCAAGTGGTCTGTCTTTGCATATGAGATAGCTTCTGATTTTGTCTGTATTAATAGGTAGTCTTCCTTTCTACCATCCAACCTATAATGACAAACATTGACAACAAATAGGCTTGTAGGGTGAGGCCAGAATAAGAGGGAGCAAGAAGCCAAGAAAAGAGACACAAGGCAAGACAACAGTACCAGAAAGTTGCAATCTCTCCTGCTTTTCTCACCTGCTTCCTTTTAGGGGAATTTTCCCTGTTACTCTTTTCTCTGAGTTCATAATGGAATAAAAGACATTGATTCCAAGTCCTATGAGCTCTTTCCAATCTCAGTTCCTATCAAGGAGGAACTTGACAAAAAGATGATATAGAAAGCAGGTAGTGATGGGAGAGAAGACTGAGTAGTTGGGCCAGCCTTTGTTTTCCTGTCTCAGTAACAACGAACTCCCCAAAGCATGAGGCCAGTATTCCCAAGGACAGGTAAACAGCCTTGGCATTGGCTGGGTCCTGGCCTGCACAGGAGTTCTCATTGAGTTAGCAGACACTGGGCCTAGCAATATGTTTGGTGTGAGAGGTAGATTAAAACATGGAGCTTCTGCTCTAAGGCCAGCTGTATCTTGGCTGGGCCAAACTGGACTGACACAAGGAGGACACACAGACAATTGTCTCTGTGGAGAGCAGGGTTTTCAATTTGCACTTAATCAGGGTGATCAGATCTTTTCATTACATTTCTCTTGATTTAAGGTTGACAAAAGTGATGAGGTCCTGACTAGGCTGTGATTGGTGCTTAAGAAAATGAAGCAAACAAACAAATGGACAAACAAAGCAAATGAAAGTAGTATTGTAGCATAAAAAGAACTTTTGTAGAGACAAAGGCCAGTACTGTAGTTCAGCACTGTGTAACAGAGATAAATTTGGAGGCACAAATGTATTTTTAAATTTCTATTAGCTCCATTAAAAAAATAAACAGGTTAATTTTAACAATGTATGTTATTTAACCTAATTTAATAAAAATATTTCAGCAAGTAATCAAACAAAAAATTACTGAGATATTTTATGTTTTACAACTAGTTTTTTAAATTCTGTGTGTATTTTATACTATGGCACATATCAATTTGAAGTGGCCACATCTCAAGTACTCAATAGTAGCATGTGGCTAGTGGCTACCATATTGGACAGTACAGTTTTAGATCAATTTGGCCAGCCACTCACTCACTCACTCACGTACTGTATGACTTTGGCTAAGTCACTTTCTCTTCTATGGCTCATTTTCACATCCATAAAATAAAAGGACTGGTCTACACCACTCTTTCTCAAACTTTCTTACACAGAATCTTACACAAAATAGTATCTACAAGAAACAATATGAATGGATAGGGTTTAAATCATAATTGTTGGACAGAAAATTGCTACTTGCACTACTTGTTCATGAATTCCACAATCTTCAGTCCCTTTTAGACCTAGAATTCTCTTCCATGACTGACCACACTTCAGGTTTGCTCACATATGTTCAACATTAACCACATGTCAACTCTTGACCACATCTTCTGTAATCCTTATCCTACCTGGTACTGAGAGAGAGAGATACAAAGAAAAGCAGGGAGGGCCATATGAATGAGAAAATGGAAGCTGAAGAAGAAAGTGGAAAGAGAGGGGGAAGAAAAAGAGAAAATTGGGGAAGAAGAAAGTTGTTTACACCTGCTTAGATATGGAGCCAAATTAATACCCCAAGAAGAAAGGAGGATCGCTGCTCCACCCTCATCCCAATCTTGTGATGTTTTCACAATACTAATCTGCTGAGAACCACACAATTTAACATGTTAAGCGCCCAGCCTGTTTTGTCTTCCAGTCGGAAAGTGTAGTGTCCGTCACCGGTGAATGACTGGGCGCTTAACGTGTTAAGCCTATGTTTGGTGAAAGAGACATCTTCCTTAGATAGTCACTCTCTCCTGTCATTCTTCTGTTGAATTAGTCAACAGACACATATTTCTCATTTGTTATAAGGCAGACACTGTGCAGATGCTGGTGGTATATAGACATTTGTAAGGAGTCAGTCTACACAGGCCATGTCATCACTTCCTACCCCGTCCCATCCCATCTTCATGAAGAATGGCACCACTGAGTGTTTCCATCTGGGTGGATGTGCTGCAGTTATGACTGAAGGACCAGAAGCAGTTTGCTGAACCAGGAGCAGGACTCACAATCATAGGGTCTCATGGAGATGGTCAGTGCCCACAGCTGTCCCTGTGCTCCTCTGTGTTGCCCAATCTCTCTTTCAGTTAGTTGGCATGTGACTAGTGATTGTGAGAAGTGATGCTTATTACTTCAGGGCTGAGATGGTAAGTATTTGGTAGGCTTTTCCATATTCTTTCCCCACCCCATCTGATCACTGAACAGTGCCAGAGCCATAATAGAAAGGCAGCCTGGGTCCCTGAGTTATGCTTAAAGGAGAGCCATCTGACCTATATTGGAATGTGACATCAGTGAGGTCAGTCTTACTTGTATTAAACCACTAGGATTTGAGGGTTTGTTACACTTGCTGGTGGCACTGTCCTGGTGGACACAGTGGTCCATGGCTGGTGAGTTTGTTCCTTATTTATTTTTTTTCTATTTTTAAAAAAATATATTTTATTGATTTTTTACAGAGAGGAAGAGAGAGGGATAGAGAGTTAGAAACATCGATGAGAGAGAAACATCGATCAGCTGCCTCTTGCACACCCCCTACTGGGGATGTGCCCGCAACCAAGGTACATGCCCTCGACCGGAATCGAACCTGGGACCCCTTGAGTCCGCAGGCCGACGCTCTATCCACTGAGCCAAACCAGTTTCGGCTATTTTATTTCTTAAAATAGGTTTTTATTGATTTCAGAGCGAGAAAGGGAGGGAGAGAAAGAGAGAGAAACAGCAATGTAAGAGAAGATCCATCAGTTGCCTCCTGCACACCCCCTTACTAGGATGGATCTAGCAACCCAGGCATGTGCCCTGACCGGGAATCAAAAGGGCAACCCTTTGGTGCACAGGAGGATGCCCAACCAACTGAGCCACACTGGCTAGGGCTCTTGTTGGTTATGTTTTGCAGGGAAGGGGGCAGTAACTTGCCAGCAGCAATTTTTCATCATTTCTTCTCATCGCACAGCTCTGAAGCCTGCAGAAAGCTGTGTGTGACCCAGGCTTTCTATAAGTCAGCTAATGATCACCCAATCCACTGGAGAAAATTGATTGTGTCAAAGCTCATGAAGAGTTGCAGGCTGATCAATGTCTCACCGAAGTCAAGTTTTACATGGAACTGCCCAAAGCTGGAATTAAATGTCAGGTACAATTTAGCGCTGATGCCCCAGCAGAGCCTTTGGAGAGGGCTCATTCTGCACGTCAGATTAACTCCCCCATGCGGGCTCCCCTGGCTAAGCGATCAGGGCTGGCAAGCTGCCACGCCACAAGTTTCTCGGCAAGATCCGCAAAAGTGGGAGCTTGGTGCTCAGGCTGCGCTATGGCCGCACATCCTGTCAAGGCTCCAAGGGAAATGTCTTGGGGAAGAAAGGAGAGAGGTGTTGGGTGTCAGGCCTGATTTAAATAAGGCCATGGCATTGAGTGGGTTGTTAGAAATGGCAACTTTTTGAAAAGAATTCTGTCAGAAACAGAGGAAGGCTAACAGGGGAGCTGGAGGAGGGAAGCTTCGTACCATGTTGTGACCAAGCTTCGAGCCCTTTGTGATTTAGTTCTGTCCAACTCCTTGCATTAATGTGCCTCTCGTGTTCTTCACATGCCTCCCAATCTAGTCGAGGCACTGGTTTGCTCTGTAAAAGCCACAGTCCCCCATACCTTCTTTGCTTTCCTTTCTCTCTTTCCTCCTTTCTCCATGTAGCAAATCCTAACATCCTTCAATGCCCAGGTCAAATGCCCCTTCCTTCATATCTTGCATTGACTCCTCCAGCTTTAAGGAATTGCCATCTCCTGAAATTCCACAGAACCCAACTCTATTATATCATTTTTCTTTTCTTTTTTTTCATTATAGCTATTGCTTTATGATCTGAATTGTTTAAGATACTATAGCTATTGGGTCAGGAGGCCAGGTTCCAGGTCTGATTTATTCCCCTACTTCCAAATTTCCACACATTATTTTAATTATTTCTAAAATATATGTTATATTTTTAAATAATGGGTTTATGATGTTGAATTTCTAAATATTTCTTTTATAATTCTCAGTAGGGTCCTGTCTTAGTTCAGGCTGTTATAACAAAGTACCATGGACTGGGTGGCTTATAGGCTCAGATCACAGTGCCTGTGTGGTCGGGTTCCAGAGAGGGCCTCCTTCTAGGCTGCAGACAGCCGACTTCTTGTTCTACCCTTACATGGTGGGAAGAGTGAACTAACTCTCTGGCCTCTTCTTATAGGGGCAGGAACCTCATTCTAATTCCATCCCAAAGGCCACGCCTCCAAATACCATTTAATTGGGATTAAAGTTCCAAATTTCTGGGGGATACATTCAGTCCATTGTAGACCCAGAGTTCCCAGTTGCCCTACTGAAAGCATCTGACCTATGATGAAGCATTTTTCTCCATATCTATGGCCAGCATCTGGCTTCTCAATGAGAGGCTTTGCTCTTTTTGATTACTTGTGGATGAGGTGAGACTGCCCATTACCACAGGTCCTATTTAAGCATCAATCTTGCATTTCTAATAAATTTACAATGTAACTTTCAGCTTCTTCGGGGGTCATGTTCAGTTTCTCTGCCAACATACCGAATGCTGATACACTGCTGAATGTAACCAAAGGTCTCAAATACGAGGGGGGTAGCATTGTCAAGGGAATCCTCAGGATCACTCACTAAGGAGAAGTTGTCCACAAGTACTGGCTCACATCTCCCTGGCCCATCAAGCTATTCAACAAACTGAAATAGAGTCTTTATATGTGAAAGACTCTTTCTGAATAACTTTGACTAGGTCTTTTAGCACCTGTTTGCATTTTCCAACATCTTTGTTATGATTGCTGTACTCACAGAGTGGAGAATATGTGCACATATGGTCTGAATTGTTTAAGATACTATAGCTGGTAAATGAAAGAACTACTAATGTTATTAACTGCCTCTGAGATGACTGAAGAGAACAAAGAGACGAGTGAAGGAGCCATGTTCACTGCTGATGACACAAGAGGGAGAATGACAGAATTTTCACCTTGGCCTCTTTCATCACATACGGCTTTCCATTAGGGTCCTGAGAGCGAGCTCAAAGCATTTCTATCTGTTAGTGAAAAAAATCTCTCTAAAAACATAAACATATCCTGCTGCTCCTGAGTAATGGCCATATTAGAATTTTTTATACCTGAGATGCCATGTAAATGTTTTTGCTTCAAACGCTGTTCGTCAGCTAGGTGGTCAACAGTATCCAACCATCGCTGGTGGACTGCATTTACCTTGGAGGGTTTTGATCATCAAACAACTTTACAGCTGGTTCCATTTCTGCTTAAAGCTATTTTAACTATGATTTTTTTCTTTCTCAAAGCATGAAGATATCATCAGAATAAAGGTTTCTGTAAACATCTGTAGCAGAGTTTATCATGTTATCATCACAAAAAATTCCAATTTTGCTCATAAGACTTATTTTTCACTAGAGGCCCAGTGCACGACATTTGTGCACTGGGGTGGAGGGGTCACTCAGCCCAGCCTGTGCCCTTTCACAGTCTGGGAGCCCTCAGGGGATGTCCGACTTATGGCTTAGGCCCACTCCCCACGCTGCTGTGGATGCTTAGCGCTCCTGTGTTGAGTGTCTTCCTCCTGGTGGTCAGTGCACGTCATAGCAACCAGTCATTCCTCCAGTCGATTTGCATATTACCCTTTTATTATATAGGAGGATTATATATCTCTCTCATGAAAAGAAACTCAATCAGCCCTAGCTTGTTTGGCTCAGTGAATAGAGCATTGGCCCATGAACTGAAGAGTCCTGGGTTCGATTCCGGTCAAGGGCACATACTCAGTTGTAAGATCAATCCCTGGCCCTAGTTGGGGTGCATGTGGGAGGCAACCAATTGATGTGTCTCTCTCACATTGATGTTTTTGGTCTCTGTGTCTCTTCTACTAACTGAAAATCAATGGAAAAATATCCTCAGGTGAGGATTAACAGCAGCAAAATAAGTAAGCAAATTTTAAAAAAAGGAAAGAAAAGAAACTCAATCAGTGTAAAGTCTACATCCTAATTTAAATAATGTGTGATGGGAGAAGTCAGGTCCTGCTCCACCACCTTGCCAAGAAAACAAATGGCCTGCCTTATTTTCATGTTTAGTACTTCATACAACCCCTTGCTCAACCCCTTGTACCTATTTAGTCTCTGTTTTGTCCAGCAGTTCACATATATTCAACAGCACAAGAGATTCAGGACAAGCTGACTTTGCTTGCATTATTCAGTATAAACTATTTGCATTTGAGTAATATTAAAACTCTGAACAATGAAAAAAAGGGAAGAAGAGGTGGAAAAGAAAATGAAAGACAAGATGATGAAAGAAAAGGCTATTCTGGGACCCTCAGTTAGACAAAATATTTAAGCTGAAATTCTGGCTTGCTGTGTGACCTCAGGCAAATTCCATAACCTCCCTGAAGAGCTTTCTTTTCTAAAAAATTGGCAATAACAACCCCCTGGTAGGCTTTTTGTGAAGACTAACTTAGCTAATGTTTGTAAAATGTCTAGCCAGTGCCTGGCCCCTAATATACAGGTTCAAAAATGGTAGCAATGTGTTAAATAAGTGATTTTTAGATATGGTTATATAGGTGTGTTCATAGCCTTTCATTCTTAATTTCTAATAAGAATAAAATTTTTAGTAATTTCATGAGTAAACTTTCATGATCTTAGAAAAAGGGAAATCCTAATTTGTGTGGATGAACTCAAGGGTTTTCATTTGCACAATAACAACAATAAACATTTATTTGTACTTACTATATCCAGGGGTAGGTCTAAGTATTTACATGCATAATCTTAACTAACCCTTTACTGTGATACCAAGAGGTGGGCACTATCATTAACCCAATATTCCAGCTAAGGAAAGCAAAGATTAGAGAGAATTACTTGTCTGAGTCAGCAGGTAGTTCTGAAAGGAGATACAAAGATTTCTAACCCTAAAGCCTGATCTCTTATAAAAGAAACTGCACTTAAGCTTTCTAGACTTAGAATGAAGATGCTTACATTTACACAGTGCATTACAGTTTACAAAGTAATCATATCATTCTTATTTGGTCTTTCCAGCAACCATTTTAGAAATTAGCTAATTCTTAAAGATAAACAGTTCAGGAAAATGAGACCTAGAGAAACTGAGCCCCGTTCAAGGTAGCAGCAAACCTGGGAAGTGGCAGGCCTGAATTCAAATTCAGAACTGACTCCAACCCTGGGGCTCCTTTTATTACCCACAGCTATCTTTAGGAAATGCACCTCACTTAGAATTGAATTTGATGAAGCCTGAAACATCTTCAATTACGTTAATGGAACAAAACATTCTCCTCTGGGAAGTACTATCACTCTGTGTAAAGCCAGTGAACTCAGTGTTGATCAAAACGAATCATCCTGTTTTAGTAAAACGGGAGGTATGACTCTCAAGTGGTTTTGCACATTTGCGTGTGTGTGTGACTCATAGAAAAATGTTTACAAAATGCCTTGAAAAAAGCATTGCAGGGTTGATCAAGGCTGCTTGCTGGGTAGTAAATACATCTCAGAACAGTTATTCAGAGTGGACGATACACATCAGGAGTGGCCTTATGTATTTATCAAGGAGTCTATTTCATTGCTGGACACATAGTGTATTTTTACTCAAAAGTTATCCGGAGTGAAGAGAAAATTACAAAGAGTAGAAGAAGGTAGAAGACAGACTGCCCTTGAGTGGTTTACAAGCAAGGTGGGAAGAGAAGACTGGAAAAGGTTAACAACATACAAATTCTGACCATTCCACGTGGGTTCTCTAGGATGGTCCTTTTGGCTCATTTTCTCCCATGATCACCTCATGGGTTTGATCACTGGTCACTAGACTTTGGTTCCTTGGGATTGGAGTAGACAGGTGTGGACAGACTCCTCAGCTCTGGGGAGCAGCCCACTGGATCCTAATCACCATGGACAAGGGCCAAAAATGCTTTCTCCCTTTCCTGTTGGCTCTGCAGTGAGCCTGCTTCCTAAAGCCCACTGAGCCTAGACTGCATGCCAAGAGCCTAATGGAATTCTCTGTGAAATGTGCAGTGGTTACTACTTTAAGTTTTTATTCCTTAGAGAATGATAAAGCAAAATCTGCATTCACTTCTCAATTTAGAAACTAGAACATTATCAGTGCTGAGAAGCTCCATCTATGCCCCTCCCTGACCACACCCTAGACAGTCACTATCCTCAATTCTGTTAATACTTTTCTGCTTTTTACATAATTTTATTGTCTTCCTATGGATCCCTAAAAGACAGATTTTTTTAGTTTTGCCTGTTTTCAAATTTTATATGAACTGTATCATACTGTGTATATTCTTTGTGATTTGCTTCTCTCCCTCTAAAATGTTTGTTATTGAGACTCATCCCTGTTAACACTGTGGGTAATTTATTTCCACTATTCTATAGTGATCCAGTTTATGAATGTACCACAATTTATTGACCCATTTTATCATTTATAGATTTTGTTTTCTTCCTTGTTGTTGTTATGAACAATGTTGTTTTGGACATTTTTGCATATGTCTCTGCACAAAATGTACAAGAATTTCTCTCTAGGGAGTGTATATATGTAGAAGTAGAATTTCTAGTCACATACCATAGGTAAAGTAAGAAAGGAAGGTAAGAGCTTTCTGATTGTAACGATGTAATGCTTATAGACACTATCAGGTTTATAGTACAGTCTCCTAATCTTGGAAACTATTATGTTCTCAAGGTGACTTTTCAGATCTTTATTATGATACTAGAAGCCCGTTGCACGGTTTCGTGCAATAGACTTTCCTTCACCTGGCTGCCAGCACCAGTTTTCATCTGGCCACCCGCTGATTGGAGCGCCTCCTGAAGGCTGAGGGCGGGACTCGGGAGGTGCTCCGATGGGGGGCGGTGGCCAGAGGAAAACTGGTGCTGGTGGAAAGCTGGTGCCGGCAGCCACGCAATCGGCCACCGGTGTCTTCTGCGGGCCCCATGGGTCCTCCCGCAGCACCAGCCATTTAGGCCTGCAGGAGCAGTGGGGAAGGGGACTCGCCAGTCCCCGCCCCCCGCTCCTACTGCCAGCCAATCGGCCACCCTGAGTCCCGCCCCCCCCCGCCCCCCGCCTCCAGCTGGCCCAATCGTGGGCCTAGTGGAGTGATGCAATTTGCATATTGCCTTTTTATTATGTAGGATTAGAGGTCCGGTGCACAAATTCATGCATGGGTGGGGTCCCTTGGGGTGGCCTGTGGAGATCAGGCCCCAGCTTGCGCCCCCAGCCTTGCAGCCTTACAGTTGCTCCCCGCCCCGTAACCTGGTGCCGCCCCCTTACCTGCTCCACCAACCTGCCTGTGGGACAGTCGATCGGGGCTGGCCCCCCCAACATGGCTTGCTGTCTGCAGGGCGATCAGTTGAAGCCAGGCCCCCTGCCCAGCTCCCTCAGCGCCTGGAAGCCAGGTGGCAGCCCCGCCCCCTGCCACTGGTCGCTGTCTGTGGGGTGATTGGCGGGGTGATCGGCCCCCCTCCCGCTCGCACCCGCCTTGGCCTGGCGCCCCTGCTCATCTGCTCCGCCATCCCACTGCGGTCCTGCTCTAGTTAGGGCCCATTGGGGCAGGCAGCGTCTCCACTGCTGCCCGCTGCCAAGGCTGCATCGATGACACCCACCATGTTCCGCGCTATGTGCTGGTGGTCAGCGCACATCATAGTGAGCAATCGAACTCCAAGTCTCCCAGTGGAACTCCTGGTCCAACAACCGCCCCAGGGGACAATTTGCATATTAGGCTTTTATTATAATAGGATGTGGATTGCACCGTTTAATTTTCAGATATTAATCTTAATGTCAATATCTTGGCAAGTAGTGTGTGTGGGGAATACAGGAACATTTAAATTTGATGCAGAAATCAATGAAAAATCAGTGTACCTTTTGGGAAAAAATTAAGTGATGAATTTGGTATTTCAAAAAAAGATTATGGTTAATCTCACTGGTCCCAGGAAGCCTGCAGGTACCGAAAGCAGTAGCTGTGGTGATGAGGAGAGGGCAGACAGAATTTTACCATTGCCTTGCTCCTTAAGCGAGCCCTCTATTTTAAGTGCTACTCAGAAAAGTTGTGCCAGTAACACAAGAGCCAGTTGGATATTTATTGAGACTTTTGTCAGGGATGCTGGTATATATGAGCAAATCAAACTTTGGGGGTACAATCTTGTTAATAGTAATGATACTGGGAGGAGGGGTGTGAGGAGCCAAGAAGATTGAAAAGAAAACCCGTTCAGTCAAGTGTGATGTCTGTTTAATAAATTGTCATCCAACTGGAGTGCCTGGTCTTCCTGAGTAAAGCTTTTTGAACACAAATAAAAAATGACTAGGGAGTTAATGGTACTTCTTTAGAATAACCATCTGAATGATCCAAAATAAGCATTTACACGCAGGCACTTAATTCTGAGTAATTAATGTCTGTCTGTAGCCCAGCAGCTTAATGAGCTGGGGTGCAGCAGGGGCACACTGAGTCACTGGAGAACCCCAGAGGGCTGGCTGTGAACAGCGCCCCTCGGCCTGCCAGGGTTTGGGTAATAGCTGGAACATTTTTATAGGTGCATCAGCTTAAAGGCACATTGGCTCTACACAGGTTTTGAGTACACTACGATACTGCAGATATAAATGCATCTATAAATGAATTGTGACAGTTAACTTCTACATCTTCCATGGGCAAACATTTTAAAAGCATAATTCTCTTTAGTAAATTAGCTGTGAGCTGAGAAATAGATTTGCCTTAAAAAACAAAATCATCAAGTAAATAATCTTTGTCACCTCCCTTTGTGGGCTGTTTCTCTGCCCTTTAAATCATCCTTTGGCACACTCCCCAGACCCCCAATAGTTTCAAGCTGACCTTGAACCCTGTCGAGAGGAATGCTGTAATAGTGTACCAATAATAATTACTGGATTAGTGTTATACCATCACCCTCTACCCAATAGTGTTTGCATTTAAGAAGAAGCTTTGTAGAAAAGGAATCCAAAGGAATGATGTATGGTGGATTCAGGCACTATATTCATTTATGGAATGTTAATTGAGACTCTGATATGTGTCAGACGCTGGAGAAGTAAGAATTAATAAGTTATGGCTCTAACTTTTGAGACTTTCATGGTCCAGCAGGGGAGACAGAAACATAAAAAACTAATTGTATAATAGAATATGATCAGTTTTAATCACAGAAACAAGAAGAGGATTTGACTTATTACATCCAGAGCACATGAATAGAGGAAATCATGAGAGGCTTCATGGAGGTAGTGACATTTGAGTTAAATAATCTATGGTGATCAATAATAATGGGGGGCTTTAAGCACCCAGTACATCTAAAGGGTGAAGCTGATTATCTTCGGGGAGGGGAAAGAATTTTGAGCATCCTGACTCCCTTGGACCTTGTGGAATGACATTGGGTAGATGAACCCTTTAATCTTCCTGCCCTGAAACAGGACCAAGAGCAGCAAACCCTGAAACTGACAGCAGAGCCAGAAGACAAAGAGCAGGAGGTGTTTTACTTAGCTCTTGCTGAGGGAAATAGTAATGTCCATAACATTAAAAAAATGTTGGGAAGGCTACTCTACGCCCTCATAAGTCCAGATTTATTAAGTGCACTAAAATGGTGCTGCCAAAAGGAAATAACGAGAATTTTCTGGAGCCAAGGCAGGCAGAATATGCAGTGATGAGAAGTTGGAAAGCAGCATTATCATTTTCCAGACTGGATTTCACTGTTCCACTTCAACCAATGGCCACGCTGGTCCAACACAAAATTTAAAACAAGACCATAGCAAGCCTTTGTTCCAAATGAGAAGATGGAAAATAAAAAATACAAAAGAAGAAAATCTTTCTGCAAGCGTTCTTGGCAGGAAAAGGTGCTAGGGCAGGAAAAGGTGGAAGAGTAGAGAAGGACTGAAACCAGTGGCTTTTAACATTTTACATGGAGGTTTTGTATGATGGTTGAGTACATTATTGAAATGCACAATGGTCAATTATTCCTTACATTAAAATTGTTTACTTGGCTAATTACTTAGTAATCTGAAGCCTCCCTCCTGTGTCTGAGGCAGCCCTCAGTAGGAATTGAGGAGGTGGTGGTGGGTGAAAAGAAGGTGGGGCACTACTCAACTTCATTGTTTGTGATATGTAGGCTGTGTCTATAGAAAAGCAAATGTGGAATCTAAAATGGTTTATCTAATGTTTTTGTTCAACAGAGAGGCGGATACATACATTGGTCTGCTTGACGGTGAACCATAAGCCCTTTAAGCTTCTTAATTTTTTTGCTTGTCTGAATAGATAATTTCAAATGAACTGTCTTTGAGTTCACCAAGTATTTTTTCTGTGCTCTAGTCTGCTGTTGAACCCCTGTATTGATTTTTTTCATTGTTATTATAGTTTGGTACTTTTTAATGTAATCTAGCTCTTCGTTGAAATTTTTACTTTATGCATTGTTCTGAGCTCATTAAACATTTTTATTATGGTTATTTTGAATTTTTTGTCAAGTAATTCATATATCTGTTTCATTAGGGTCAGTTTTTGTAGTTTTATCTTGTTCCTTTGTTTGGCTTTTGTTGCCCAGTTACTTCATTTTCCTTTATTCTGTGTTGATATCTGTGCATTAGAAAAAACTGCCACCTCTTCCAGTCTTCACACATTGGCCACATGCAGAAGACCTTCACCAAGGAATCGGCCAGAGTTTCTGTGGGCCCTTCAAGCCTTCATGCTAATCCAAACTCCCATCATTGTTCTTAGTGGCTCCCAGATCTTGGCCTACGATGAGTTCTATCAGTGCTATACATTGGGCTGGGTGGGAGGGGTTTTGAGGGTGCTCGTGTTCTAGTTCAAACCTCCTTCTTTGTTCTCTGTGGCTCTAGAATATGCTGGATCCCATTAGTGCTCCAAGACAGAAGTTACCCATGGGGCAACCTCAGAAAAATTTGAATGTTTGATATGCAGTCCAACACTTTTCCTCCCCAGGAAGAAGCAGGGAGCTGGGGGTTTCCCTGATCATATGGCATTGTACTTGGAATAGGGATTATGGTGAGAGGGTACTTCTAGTTTTCCTACCAGTTTTGATGTGCCTGGGATGCAGAAGCCTCTCAACTAGTTTATCAACTTCTCACAAAGGGAATTTGCTATTGAATCAGTGTGTCCACGAGGGGAAGGAGAATCCAAGGCTTCCTATTCTGTCATGCTGATGTCAACCTCAATGGGGCTTTTAGTCAAGATACTGATATAATCAAGAGATGGTTTCTGAATATTCATCTGGCATGAGTTTTATGGGCTTGCTAACAAAGTTCAGTTCTTTTCATTAAGATAAGGTCATAGAAAGTATTTCAATTTCATTGGTTTCAGTGTATACTAATCATTAGGGATGGTCTGTGCAATGTATTTTTACTCCTTCCTCCATCTATCCATCCATTTATCCAATCAACAATTATCTCAAAGAAATTAATACTTTTCTATGTGTCCAAAGCTGTAAGTACTGATTGCTTCAATTCCTAAATAATCTAAAATGCATAAATGATTTCCAGGAATTTATAAACATAGGCAAATAATACCAAATTAATATGATCAAGCTTGAAGGCAAAATCAGATGTTCCAGTTAAAATTTTTCTTGACTTGAACAACTCAACTCAACCAAATAATGAACAGACCAAGCCTTTGGTTTTTGCTATGGAGACCAACTAGATCAAGCAAAGTGAAGTAGAAAGAACTAAGGCAATTCAGTCCCAACTTTTCTATTTTTTAAAAAAATAAAATTCAAAAAATATTTGGAGTGGTGAGTATTGTGGATTGACTAAACTTAGACAAATTAGTAATATTTAGTAATTATTCTCAGAATAGTTATTTGATTCTTTATTCAATTTTGCCCAGGTCGACATTATAATGAATAAAGTGCTTATTTAGAGAATATATGAGTTTTTAACATATCTTATTTTCTATCTGTGGAAATAGTCATGCCCCATATGGTCACTTGGTCCTCAATGGGTCAATGATCCCAGAATGCCTCCTCACACCCATCCTCTGGAAAACTCCATTAATATAGCCAAGATTTGCTTCTGAAGCATCCCAGGGTCAGGCCTTGGACCTCTTCTCTTTTCTTTTTTTTTTAAAAAATATATTTTATTGATTTTTTACAGAGAGGAAGAGTTAGAAACATTGATGAGAGAGAAACATCAATCAGCTGCCTCCTGCACACCTCCTACTGGGCCTCCTGCACACCCCCTACTGGGGATGTGCCCACAACCAAGGTACATTCCCTTGACCGGAATCGAACCTGGGACCCTTGAGTCCGCAGGCCGACCCTCTATCCACTGAGCCAAACCGGTCAGGGCCTCTTCTTTTTTCTACCAACCTTCTAAGTGATCTTACCTAGTCTCATAGTTTTAAATACCCTCTATATGCCGATGGCTCCAAAATTTGTATCTACACCAGGATGTCTAAAAGGCATTTCAACTATAATCAATTGGTCAGGGCAAAAATGTTGTCATTGTTTCCTCTTTCTACCCCACTTTTAATACATTAGCAAATTACCTCAGCTCTACCTTTAGATTCTGTCCAGCATTTTTACCACTTCTGTTACCATTCTCGTTTACTCAATATATTATCATATCTTGCCCAGCTTATTGCAATGCTGTCCCCATCTGGTCTCTATGCTTCTGTCCTGGACCCCCTACAATTGTATTCAATTCAGTAGCTAGGTTGAGTTGCCCACATGGAATAACTGCAGACTTCTCATCTCTTTAGCATAACTTTCTTGCTCTACAGAGGCTACCTACCAAGCTCTGTTCTGGTTGACACAGTAGGCCTGGATTGGTGTGGCTCTGTGCCCAGAGCAATCTGGTTTTATTCACTAACAGCAGCTTACAATTTCATTTGTACCATTAGAGAAAAATGTATGGAACTTCTCAAACAGTATAATACTATAGCATACTTTCAAAGGATGCAGCATTCCTTTCAGAGTCTTCCATATGTGACCAGCTAGGATTTAATGACTCTTGGTCCATTTTACTGAGGCCGAGCTATGGACTAGCTGGATAATTTCAAGAGGCTAATCTTTGTTGTTCATTGACTGTGTTCACTTAGCATGCATTTGAGTACTGTAATTCTGTATTAGCTGGTATCTTAGGTGTGTGACATAGGGTTATTAAAACTATTGTTCTGACCACAACAACCTATGCTAGAAGTTCTCCTGATATTTATTCCAGGAGAGGTTAGATTGTATTTGGTTCTCATACATATTAATAAACTATGTAAATGCCAACTGCAGTGTGCTGTCTCACTGTGTGTACCCAGTTTGTGTGCTTGTATGCCATTAACTCGGGGAATATGTCTGTCTCTTTTACATTTAACATGAGCATTTTCCTACTTAGTTTTCAGAGCCCCTTGAGATGTGGTGTCAGTTGCAAGACATGTAATCTGACAGGAGAGGGAATATCAATCAATCAAATATTTATTGTGTGCTTACTACGTGAAAGGCACTGTGCTAAGCTGGGTTTAAGCAGAGTATTAAGAAGGGTTAGAGGAAAAGTGTTCTTTTTTTTAAAAGAAACTCTCAGAGGCTCAATGTCAAACGAAGGGAAAGCTGTATAGAATAATACCTTTCCAGACTGAAAAATTGTGAATTAGGTGTTTTCACCTCCTCATTTTAACTCATTTCTCTTTCTTGCTTCCTCCTCCATCACAAGTTTTCTTGTTTACCCTGGCTCTTCACACTACACACTACCATTTTGCAACCACACTACCCAGTACCAGCATTATTTTCTTCAGCTATACTTAGGCCATCCTGAGGGCCCCACAACACTTAAGCAAATGTCTCATTTCTTTAATGCCATCCCACTGGGTGACAACCTGTTCCCCTAGTTTTGTTAATATATAAATAATCAACACCATTTAATTCACTTATTTACTAAAGACATTTACTTTTTAATAGATATTCTCTACATGATAACTTTACTTAAAAAAAAGTAAAACCTCTAATGATGACATTAAAACACTGGCAGACCAGAGTGGGGGGATGTTTTAGGTGAGTATGTATTTCTGGAATCCTTCAAATCACACTTCTGTCGGCAGCCGCCAATTTTGTTCAGAGGTGTAATTAACTGTATTCACTACTCATTTACTTTTCTTCCCATGGATTCAATTTAAAAGAAACTTGCAAGTGCTTAAATTACCTAATTTCCCTTTCACATTTTCCTTTAGCAGGTTGTTGAAAAGAAAGAAAGAAAAAACCACCTTTGCATTTTAAACTCCAAGACTCCAAGAAGCCTGGAGTTGTTATTTTTCACATATTTGCAATTATTCGTTGATGTGCAAGAGATTGTGTTTTTAGATTTTCAATAATTGCATCTGCATTTCCCAAATCAGAAGAGTTTTCACAGGAAGGTCATGCTCAAATAGTGATGGGACTCTAAGGTAAGTTTTGAAACTATTGTGTTCTGTGTATAAAATTGACTATAATTTTACGAAAACAAGAAAAGAGACAGTAAATGTAGGCGAGCTACATGATGGATGAGGGTGTGGAGCCACACCGAAAGATGTTGACCAGAGAATTCCTGGACGACAGCAGACCTTCAGTGGAAACGACTGTGCAGGTCTGTCTTCACCTACATCTCTCATGTGATCAACAGAAGCTGTATGAGTGTGAGGTTGGAGGGGGGAGCTGTGCTCTGACTGTGAAGGGAAATCCCAAGAGAGAATCCTATCTAGAAAAGTAAAGAAAGCAAGGCATTACAAGTTTTTATTTTTTATTTTTTTAATTTTAATTTTAATTTTTTAATTTTTTTATTGAGGTATTATATGTGTACATATCTTACCATTACCCCCCCACCCCACACCCATACATGCCCTAACCCCCCAGAGTTTTGCGTCCATTGTTTATGCTTATATGCATGCATACAAGTCCTTCGTTTGATTTCATAACTCCCCCACCTCTCCCTAACTTTCCCCCTGTAATTTGAAAGTCTGTTTGATGCTTTACTGTCTCTGTATCTATCTTTTTGTTCATCACTTTATAATGTTCTTTACTATCCATAAATGAGTGAGATCATGTGGTATTTTTCTTTCATTGACTGGCTTATTTCACTTAGCATAATGTTCTCCAATTCCATACAGGTTGCTGCAAATGATGAGAATTCCTTCTTTTTTATGGCAGCATAGTATTCCATTGTGTAGATGTACCACAGTTTTTTAATCCACTCAAGCTGCTGATGGGCACTTAGGCTGTTTCCAAATCTTAGCTATGGTAAATTGTGCTGCTATGAACATAGGGGTGCATATATCCTTTCCGATTGGTGTTTCTAGTTTCTGGGGATATATTCCTAGAAGTAGGATCACTGGGTCAAATGGGAGTTCCATTTTTAGTTTTTTGTTCTCCACAGTGGCTGCACCAGTCTGCATTCCCACCAGCAGTGCACGAGGGTTCCTTTTTCTCCGCATCCTCGCCAACACTTGTCTTTTGTTGATTTGTTGATGATAGCCATTCTGACAGGTGTGAGATGGTACCTCATTGTTGTTTTGATTTGCATCTCTCGGATAATAAGTGACTTTGAACATGCATTACAAGTTTTGATGAAGGACGAAAGTGTTGAACATTCATAGAATGCTCTGAAGCCCAGAAAGCTCAAAGAAATCCAGAAGCTGAAGATAATGTCTGGAATATAAGAAAAGTCTTCCCTGAGACAAGGCAAAGGGAAGGAGTTAAAAGTTAATGATTAGAGCCTGGCCAGCATGGCTCAGTGGTTGAGCGTTGACCTATATGCACCAGAAGGTTGAGGTTTGATTCCCGGTTTGTGGGGCTGATTGATGATTCTCTCTCATTATTGATGTTTTTATCTTTCTCTACTTCTCCCTTCCTCTCTGAAATCAATAAAAACATATATTTTAAAAAGTTAATAAGAAGTTGAGAGTAGAAAATAGGAACATGACTGGATTGTGTTTCTTTTCAGTCTTCCTTCCTCATGGTCTTCTATGAATGATCTTTTAAAACAATTTGCACAATAATCAGTAATTTTATAGAAGAAACACTATGAATTGGATTTTGTGCATTTTCTTCTTCTCTGGGTCACCTACTGCTGCAACGTCGGACCTCAACTCCCACTGATGACTTCCCCCTTATGGAGGCTACAGAATTAGGAGACTAGTAACCTAAGAGCTAGCATAACATGTGTTTCAGTTCGTTTGGCAGATCTAACTAGTAAAGGATAGTAACCTAAAATCCCAGAATGCTACTAGAGCCACTGTTGCTAGTGGGCACATTTCAGATACAAATTTGAAAACTTTAGAGTATTTTAGTTAGCCAGAAAAATAGCCAGGCATCCTGATGTGTGTGGGTTTACAGATGCCTGGCACTGACAGTATTTGCCCCACTGTGGAGCGTTCAGAACGAATGTCATGCAGATAACAAATGTGCCTTTCCTTCTCCTCTAATAGTCTTCTTGAGACCACAGGTTCAGACTACAGGTCAGAAATCAAGGCAGGGCTCAGAGTGAGTGTGCAACTGGCTTAGAGGCATCCTGGACGCTCAGGAGCCAGCTCTTCCGGGGATTGAGCAGTTAAAGGAACTTTCTCCCACACAACAAAGGAGCCAACTCCACCAGAATGAAAGCTACATGTGATGGTTGGTCCTAAGTGCATTTTGGTTTTAATTAAGTGGATTTTTTAAAAACTATTTTGTCAGCGACCTAAGTAAGTCCTCTAGCCTCATCTCTTACAAATTCCTCAAGTGCATGTTAATTATTTTTTCGAGACAAGTCTTCCTATAAAGAAAAACACTTGTGTCATAGTCATAGAGTTATCTGGATTAGTGAATGTGATAAGGTTACAATGTTCCAGGCACAGGTCTTGGTATATAGTAGGTACTCAAATATTGGAGTAAAAATAATTCCTTCCTCATCCTTCAACTCTTATCCTTTCCCTATTTCCCAAGGTAACCCTGTTTTTATTAGCTCTTCATATGTAAAATAAACATACCATTTGATTGCCTATTAAAGTAAACAACCAAAAATGAATAATAAAACCCTAGACCAGGGTTTCTCAATTTTATTACTGTTAACATTTTGGACTGGATATTCTTTGTTGTGGGGCATTTTAGTATGTTTAGCAAGCATCCCTGGCCTCTAACCACTAGATGCCATTGGCACCGCCCTAGTTATGACATCCCAAAATATCTCCAGACATTACCCAATGTCCCTTGTGGGGAGCAAAATAGCCCTCTGGATTCATCATACCCATTCCTTTTGCCTCTCCCCACTCTGCTTTTGGAGAAAAAAATAACTAAACAAACATCAGGCATTTGATTAAAATAGGTAATAGTCTAAAATCAATCAAGAAAATTAATAAAACAATAATAGTAACATTGCCAGATAGTACTGTCTTTCCAGGGGATCCCATGTATGATGCTACTGACACTCTGGAGCCCAGTTTTCAATGTGAATGGTGTCCTCTGGGCTTGGGTAACACTGGGGCCCCCAGAGGATGGCTTAAGACTAGGACACAGGCAGCCCAGTTCTTTACACCTTTCACCCGGAGTCCTGGACAGTGAGGAAAAGCGGGATGCCACATTTCCCAGCAGCAGGAAACCCCATTATGTTTACCATGCTGTGAAAAATTACAGGGAATAATTTCCAAAAATATAGATGAGAATTACAGGGTTTTCTGGATAATCTCCAGTTTATCAGTTAGTATCCTTAAAACAGAATGACTCATTCCCTGAATATGCCATTTATTTGAGAGAGTGGTTACTGTCTTAATAATAATTGTTCTCCTATGATATTTTGGCAACCAATGGATATAAATCCTGGTTTTGGAATGGGGTAGTTCATTGATTGACATTTTTTCCAGGATAAATTACCATCTGATAAAATCCACAATTCTAAATCCCGTCAGTAGTTTCAGATACATCTGTTTGCAATTATCCTATCATTTGCTAGTTATTTCTTCTGATGGTTCACAGCTCTCTATATTCTCTGTATGTGTTAAAAGCCAATGGCCTTCTCTTTAGCCCAAATATTCCTCCTCCCCTTTAGTCCCATTCCTGGCACCCACATAAGCCTCTTTAATACCATAAGCTTCTGAGTCAGTGGTCTCATTAACATTCAAACAGCCCTCAATTTTGTGTAATCTACAACTCTGAGGTAGTAGAGAATCTTCTTTTTTTTTTTAATCCTCACCTGAGGATATGTTTATTGATTTGAGAGAGAGGGGAAGACAAAAGGAGAGAGCGAGAGTGAGAAGCATAGATGTGAGAGAGAAACATCAATTTGCTGCCTCCTGATGTACTCCAACCAGTGATTGAACCCCCAAACTGGGTATGTGCCCTGACCAGTAATTGAATAACACTCAACCAACTGAGCCACACCCGCCAGGGCTGACCACCATCTTTTGTTTCTGATTTCTGTGAACATTTTGCAAATTTAATTTATTCAACAAACATTTTGGCCAAGGGACTTAGAAATTCTGAATCCTGCCTTTGGCCACTGTCTTATTCCTGAGATCTCTCAGGGAAATACACAGAAGACGTATGGAGGTACTGCTAACCTCAGAAGGATATACAGAGAGAACAGAAGTACTACTGAATTTAGATTTGTGAACTAGAAACCATGAATTCCATGGTGGTAAGTCCAATGTATTTTTGTATGACCACAACCAAGAACAGTTTACATTCTCTGTGACTCTACTTCTTGCTGCTTCTCCCCATTCTCATTATAAAAGGAAAAAGCATGAGGCAAATTCTCTAAACTATTTGGGCCTCAGTTTCCTCATGTGTAAAATGGAGATAATAGCACCTACCTCAAAGGATCATTGTAACAATTAAATGAGTTAATATATGTAAAGTGCTTAGATTGGTACATTATATATAGTCAATTCCAAATAAGTAAGCATGTACTATTATTTATCTGGAGTACCTCTTAGGATGAGGTAAGCATTAGTCAAGGCAATATCTCTAATGGTCATAGTGTTTCTTACCTTTGAAAAGAGGCCTCTGGCAACTGAATTACAATTAGCTACGCTTCTCTAAAGAAGTGCCGATCTCTTAAAACTTTAAGATGAAAGTCCATTTTAGTTGCCATGGCCAATGCTACAGAAATGCTGGGAATATTTTCTAGGAATTTTTGGCTAATGAGTTCAAATTGCAGTAAATGTAGAAGTTGAAAACATTAAGTAAAGTAATGATGCAGGAAACAATGTTAAAAAAATATACCACAGGAAAATTGTATTGCAATAATTTAAACACGGAAAGTCTCTGTATTTGAATTGTATCACACAGTAATCCTGTGGAGATACTTTTTGGCAAAACATAGATTATTTAAATACTAGAGGCCTGGTGCACAAATTCGTGGGGTCCCTCGGCATTGGGGCCGTCTCACCCAGTCCCCATCAGGGCGATTGATGCCGGCTGGCTAGGGGGAGGGACTGAGGGAGGTTGGCCGGCCACAGGAGGTTGGCTGTGGGAGCACACTGACCACCAGGGAGCAGCATTGAGCATCTGCCCCCTGGTGGTCAGTGTGCGTCATAGCTACCAGCTGGTCGTCAGTTCATAATGGTCGCTTAGGCTTTTATATCCTATCTAATAAAGAGTGAATATGCTAATTGACCCTCACGCCATTGCAAAGATGGCAGTGCCCACAGCTAGTAAGGAGGGAATATGCTAATTGACTGCAATGCCCTCAAAGATGGTGGTGCCCATAGCCACAAGATGGTGGCACCCAGTCCCCTCAGTCCCGCTGGGGCGGCAGGCAGGCCTGGCTGCTCCGCGCACCTGCCTCCGGAGTCCCCCAGTCCCCTCAGCCTCCCAGCCACCCTGGGCTGGCCCGAGGCACAGGCAAGCCTTGGATGGTGGCTGCTCAGCCGCCCAGGGCCGCCTGAGGCTCAGGTAACCAGGGCTGGCTGAGGCTTGCACTTCTAGCAGTGGCAGCAGCAGAAGTGTGATGGGGCGTTGCCTTCCCCTGATCGTTGGGTTGCCTCCTGCCCCTGAGAGGGGGGGCAGGCCGGGCTGAGGGACCGCCCCCCTCCAGTGCATGAATTTTCATGCACTGGGCCTCTAGTATACAGATAATCAGTGGAAAACAGTATAATATGAGGAAGAAACAGTATGTAGCACTTTTACACTAGTATTTACAGAACAGTTTTCCTTAAGTAAAATTACTCTGTGCTCTAGATACAGAATGGACTATTGTCATCTCCTTAGTTTCTTTAACTCTGTTTCACTTTGGTTTGGGGAGAGCTGAAAAACTGTATCAATATATGGGAAAATGGCCTTAGCCAGTTTTGCTCAGTGGATAGAGCATCGGCCTGTGGACTGAAGGGTCCTGGATTCAATTCTGGACAAGGGCACATACCTTGGTTGCAGGCTCCCAGCTATGGTCAGGGGTATGTGGGAGGCAACCAATCAGTGTGTCTCTCTCACATTGGTGCTTCTCTCTGTCTCCCTATACCTTCCTCTCTCTCTAAAAATCAATGGAGAAAAATATCCTTGGGTGATGATAAAAAAAAAAAAAGTTTTCAGGCAGAGACAAACAGTATTGACAGTAAGGTTGGTGAATACGAACTGCAGATTTGTCTCTTAACTTCCTAATGGCCAAAATAAAAAGAAAGAATACGAACAAGATTCTTTTTGATCATATAATAAATAGACCACTGAGTTCTTAAGAGAAGCAGAGTTTCCTAATAAAAATTTCCAGAAGCCTAATAAAAATTTCTCCTGTTGGTTTTCACACAAGGGACACCGGGTAATGTGGTGGGCATTGTTTTGGTCCCCTAGCTACATAAACACAATCTATCTATATAATAGAGGAATATGCAAATTAGCCAGGATGCTGTAATGTCACGACCAAACAGCAAGGACCTGAGGCTGCATGGCGCCTGGCCAGGGGCAAGGGACCTCAGGCCATGCCCCCTGCCCATCAGGGCTTGACGGGGGACCTCACACCATGCCCCCCCAAGCCCCGGGCCGAGGGACCTTAGGGCTGCGTGCCCTCACCCCCCCGCCCAACAGGGCTTGACAGGGGACCTCAGGCCACGCCCCCCACCCCAGTGCCAGGCCGGGGAACCTGAGGCTGCGCCCCCCGCCTGGAGGGGCTTGATGGGGGTGGGGCCGGCCGGGTCTGGGTCTCCTAAGTTTTTGAAATGTGTGCACGTGGTGGGCAGGGACTTGACTCTAGGTCCTGTGGCGTGCCCTAGACTCTGACAGGAGGTAGATTTTCATATACATTTTACTAGTTTTCTTTCATTTCTGACACTTCTATTATAGAGAAAGGGCAAATAGCAATATTAAAGTATTTCTTCTAATTAATTCCCTTTTAATGTGCACGAATTTCATGCACCAGGCCACTAGTCTTACCTAATAATAGACAAACATGCTAATTGACCGTACCTTCGTGACACCCAAAGCCAATCAGGACTGAGTATGTAAATTAACCCAACAAAGATGGCGGTTAATTTTCATATGGGGCTGCCAAGTGGCCAGGGGCGGGGCGGACGCTTGCGTAGTCACGCAGGCATTCTGCCCCACCTGCCACCATTCTGGGCCTCTGAGCAGTGTAGGAAGGTGGAAAGGTGACTCCAGCCCAAAGGGAAAGTGGTGCTGGCAGCCAGGGAAAGGAAGGCCGATTCTGGCATGAATCTTTGTGCATCGGGCTTCTAGCATATATATAAAAGCCTAAGTGACCATTACAACCAAACAACCGGAATGACCAGTTGCTATGACACGCACTGACCACCAGGGGGCAGATGCTCAATGCAAGAGCTGCCCCCTGGTGGTTAGTGCACTCTCACAGCGGGAGTGCTGCTCAGCTGACCTGTCCTGGGGGTCCACCAGCCTGGTGGCAGCTACTCATTCCCTCAGTACTCCTGCAGGTCCATTCTCTGGAGAATGGGCCAGGCACCCATGGGCCAGTGCCACTGGCACGATCCCAACAGCACCATCGACCTCCTGGAAGTTGGCCTCAGGCACTGCAGCTGCTTCCCCTCCTTAGACACTCCGCAAGAAAGAAAGGATATAAAAGCGGCTGCCAGGTGGCTCCTGACAACCTGTGCGAACGGTCAGTGGGATGGATCCGTATCCCGGGCCAGGAAGGGTGTCCCACCGCCCACCCAGAGGGCCGATCGCATCCTGGCCCTCCCCACTGGGGCCCCCACCCTTGCACGAATTTGTGCACCAGGCCTCTATTAGTGCTATAAGATTCTTTATTGTGTGCCTCCGAGAGGTCAATGGCAGAACATCATCTCACTTCAATAGAAGCAACTCTGCAAGAGATCAAAGTATGGAGGTACAGAGAGATAGGATACTCTGACTGGGAGACCTGAGCATTAGTTCTTGCAGCTGAATTCTAGGGAATCCCTGTGGTGAGATGAAAAAAATGTACTGAACTAGGAGGCAAGAAATATACACTTCTGTCCTGGTTCTGCCTCTGAGTGGAGGTATAACCATGGGTACAGCCACTCCTGTTCCAGATGGATTCCCCAGAAGCAAACTCTAAGACATGTGTTCAGGTACAAGTGACATATGATGATGGTGCTCCTTGGATAAGGCCAGAAAGACTTTGGAGAAGCAGGATAGAAAAAGGGCAGAAGCCACATGAGGATAACATTTCAGGAGAGGTCTCTGCCTCAGCCTGATCTCCAAGAATCTGTGGAGTTAAATCTCACTTAAGAGTTTACATGGAGGCAAAGCCCGTGCATTTTATACCCTTACAGCAGGTAGTTCGTGGCTGTCCTGGGTTGGATTGGGGGCTGGGTAGTGAGGAACCTAATCAATCTCCTCAGGCTCTCTGAGAAAGGCAAGGTCTCTAGGGCCCAAGAGCAATCCTCAAAAGTCCCAAGGGTAAACTGTTTACTACCAAGCAAAATTATATCTCTTCAGTGGGGCAACAACAGGGTCTGCCCCAACTTCTCTTCTCTAGGCCTCAGGGCTTCATCTATATCATAAAGTGGTAGGATTTGATGACCTCTTAGGTAGCATGATTATGTGATTATACATTCTTCTGATCTAAGATTACTTTTTAAACTCTTTCAGGAATACTATTGAAATTGCAGCATAACTACGTAGTTTAAACAAAGAATTATAGACCAGTAGAAAAGCAAAGGTGATACCATGAACTGGCCAAATTGCTGTTGGCTAACACGGGAAGTCATCCAAGAGGCTTTGTGTCTCCTGGTGGATGCACAGAAGGAATGAGTGTTACACATGGGAAGAAACAGGTTGTGAAACAGCAAAGGATTGAGCAGTTGTTAGAAGATGGTACTTTGTAAAATGGGTTGAAAGCCAGTTATGGAATGCTAAATGAAAATTGCTCAGCCTTTGTGACCACCATGGCACCTGTTCAGACCAACTGATGGTAGTGTTTTTTCTCTCTTGCCTAGAAAAGGGTAGGCCCCGTTTCTATAAGAATTAGTAGCTGTTGGAAAATTTCACCCACCCTTCTCCTCTATCAGTATATACTAAGCCTGCCTTGAGGCAGGGAGCCCTATACTCCTCGACACCCATCTTACACTGGGCATCCTCCCCAGCCTTCTTCCAAGCAACACAGGAGGATGTCTTAAGGCCCCAGCCTGGGTGTTTGTAATGTAACACAGAAATTAAACTCTAGACAATATTGACCATGTGGGAGAAGAGTGGAAAATGCCACAGAAATGTGAAAGTATGCTTTGAGTTACTATCTTATTGAGAAGAAGACAGAGAGAGAGAGAGAGAGCGCTAAATTTGAGAAACATTATGTTTGAACCTAAGGTTGAAGACAATCTCTGCAAAAGTACAATACAATGTAAAAATGTTTAAATCATTAGGAAAACAAACTTTGTTCATTTCACTAGAAAGCAATGAAGAGATATAAGAAGAATTCTGGGATATAGAATATGTAAAGTGAGATGGTAGCAATATAATAGTAATTACAATGAATATAGTTAATGGGCTAAACTCAACAATTAAAAGATAGAGACTCTTAATTTGAACTGAAAACCTTGAAAAATATCATTCAATGTCCAAAATTAGAACTTAAAATGATATAGAAAGTGAAAAACAAAAACGACAGAACAAGAGGCTACATTTAGCCAATGGGCTGTAGTTTGCTGACCTCTGATTTTAAAAAACGAAATGACATAGCATAGCTCTGGGTGAAAAAATTTAACATATACAAATGCCAATTTCTCCAAAATAATGAATAGATATTCTGGAAAGATAATTGCATAGGAATAGCTTAAAAAATACTAGTATAATTGAAGAGAAAGCCCAGATATGTTTTTCTCTTTCTTCCTTCCTTTCCTCCCCCGTCTGTTTATTCATTTAGAAGAGAAATAAGGTCAGATACTTCTTTACTCATACTGATGCAATATTTAAAGTGAATTCAAAACTCTTAGAAGAAAATTGTGGAGAGCATATGTAATATCTAGGTTTGGGGTGAGAATTTTAAACCCAAGATAGAAAACCTAGATGCCATAAAAGGAAAGACTGATTTTTTTATTACATAAAAATTAAGTATGCTTGTACAGTAAGGGATACCATAAGCAAGGTAAAAGGTAAACAAGAGAATGGGAATGACTTATCTGCAATGCATGTGAGAGAGAGAAAATATTTATACGAATTTCTTTCATATCAATATTAAAAAGACAAACACAATACAGAGAAATTCATAGAAATGCAAATTCAAAGTGCTCATAAAAACATGAACATGACCCATATATATGCTGTCTACAAGAGACCCACCTCATGTCCTAGCTGGTTTGATTCAGTGGACAGAGCGTCAGCCTGAGGACTGAAGGGTCCCAGGTTCGATTCCGGCCAAGGGCACATGCCCGGGTTGCGGGCTCGATCCCCTGTAGGGGGCGTGCAGGAGACAGCTGATCAATGATTCTCTCTCATCATTGATGTTTCTCTCTCTCCCCTTCTCCCTTCCTCTCTGAAATCAATAAAGAAATGTATTTTTTTAAAAAGAGACCCACTTCAGAACAAGGGACTCACACAGACTGAAAGTGAAAGGATGGAAAAATATCTTTCAGGTGAATGGAAAAAAAAAAAGCTGGGGTAGCAATACTTATATCTGACAAAACAGACCTCAAAGTGAAGGCCATAACAAGAGATAAGGAAGGCTACTTCATAATACTAAAGGGATTGATACACAAGAGGATATAACCCTGGTAAACATATATGCACCCAATGTAGGAGCACCCAAATACATAAAAAAAAACTCCTGGAAGATATCAAGGGAGAAATCGAGAACAATACAATGATAGTAGGGGACTTTAATATCCCATTGACATCACTGAATAAATCCTCTAGATAAAAAATCAGCAAAGAAACAACAATCCCAAATGACTCACTAGATTAGATGGACTTAATTGACATCTTCAGAGCATTTCACCCACAGAATATACATTCTTCTCAAGTGCACATGGGACATTTTTTTTTTTTTTTAATATATTTTATTGATTTTTCACAGAGAGGAAGAGAGAGGGATAGAGAGTTAGAAACATCGATGATGGAGAAACATCGATCAGCTGCCTCTTGCACAACCCCTACTGGGGATGTGCCCGCAACCAAGGTACATGCCCTCGACCGGAATCGAACCTGGGACCTTTCAGTCCGCAGGCCGACGCTCTATCCACTGAGCCAAACCGGTTTCGGCACATGGGACATTTTCAAAGATAGAAATGTATTGGGTCACAGGCAAAGTCTCCAAATTCAAGAAGATTGAAATCATACCAAGCATCTTCTTAGACTACAATGGCATAATATTAGAAACAAACTACAATAAAAACAATAAAAAAATTCAAAAACTTGGAAGCTAAATAGCATGCTATTAAACAATGATTGGGTTACCAAAGAGATCAAAGAAGAAATTAGCCTTTTGCACTCGGATGTCGAGTGTGACTCGACACGGTTAGCATCGGTAGCAGCTCGATGAAAAAAGCAAGCGAGTGCAAAGGGTTAAAAACATCCTGGAAATGAATGACAATGAAAACCTAACAATCCAAAATCTATGGGACATAGTGAAAGGAGTCCTGAGAGGGAAGTTTACTAGTATAGCTCTTCTGGCCTACCTAAAAAAAACAAAACAAAAAAAATGGTAATAAATCATCTAACTCTACAACTTAAAGAATTAGAAAGAGAGCAATAAGAAAAGCCCAGTGTGAGCAGAAGGAAGAAGATAATAAAGATCAGAGCAGAAATAAATGACATAGACACACACACACACACACACACACACACACAATAAATAAACAATACAAAAGATCAATGAAGCCAAGAGCTGGTTCTCTGAAAGGATAAACAAGATTGATGAACCTCTAGCCAGGCTCACCAATAAGCAAAGAGATAGGACCCAAATAAATAAAATCAGAAATGAAAGAGGTGAAATAACAACAGACCCCACAGAAATACAAAGGATTGTTAAAAAATACTATGAACAACTCTACTCCAACAAACTAGACAACCTAGAGGAAATGGACACATTTCTAGAAAAATACAACCTTCCAAAACTCAATCAGGAAGAATCTAAAAATCTCAATATGCCAATAACTATGGAGGAAATTGAAGCAGTCATCAAAAAATTTCCAGCAAACAAAAGCCCAGGGCCAGACAGCTTCACAGGGGAGTTTTACCAAACAATCAAAGAAGAACTAAAACCTATCTTCCTCAGACTATTCCAAAAAATTCTAGAGGAAGGAACACTTCCAAGCTCATTCTATGAAGCCAGCGTCACCCTAATACCAAAATCAGACAAAGACAACACAAAGAAAGAGATTTACAGGCTAATATCCCTCATGAACACAGATGCCAAAATCCTCAAAAAAATTCTAGCAAATCGGATCCAGAATTACATCAGAAAGATCATACACCATGAACAAGTAGGATTTATCCCAGGGATGCAAAGATGGTACAATATCCGCAAATCAATAAATGTGACACATCACATAAACAAATTGAGAGATAAAAATCACATAGTTATATCAATTGATGCAGAAAAAGCATTTGACAAAATCCAACACCCTTTCTTGATAAAAACCCTCAGCAAAGTGGGAAAATAGAGAGATCATACCTCAACACAATAAAAGCCTTATACGACAAACCTACAGCCAACATCATACTCAATGGGCAAAAACAGGAATGAGACAGGGATGACCACTTTCACCACTCCTGATCGACATAGTACTGGAAGTGCTAGCCATAGCAATTAGACAAGGAGAAGAAATAAGAAAGTATCCAAATTGGAAAAGAAGACGTAAAACTGTCATTATTCACAGATGACATGATATTGTACATAGAAAACCCTAAAGACTCCATAAAAAAATTATTAGACTTAATAAATGAATTCAGCAATGTAGCAGGATACAAAATTAACACCAAGAAATCTATGGCATTTTTATACACCAACTAGAGGTCTGGTGCACGAAATTTGTGCATGGGAGGGGGGTGTCCCTCAGCCCAGCCTACACCCTCTCCAAACTGGGACCCCTCGGGCAAGGTCTGACTGCCGGAAACCGGCAGTCAGACATCCCTCTCACAATCTGGGACTGCTGGCTCTAACTGCTCGCCTGCCTGCCAGCCTGATCACCCCCAACTGCTCCCCTGCTGGCCCAATGACCCCCAACTGCCTTCCCCTGCCAGCCCAGTCACCCCCAATTGCCCTCCCCTGCCGGCCCAATGTCCCCTAACTGCCCGCCCCTGCCAGCCTGATTGCCCCCAACTGCCCACCCCTGCCAGCCTGGTCACCCCCAACTGCCCTCCCCTGCCAGCCTGATCTCGCCCCCTACTGCCCGCCCCTGCCGGCCTGGTGGCATCTTGTGGTGGCATCTTGTGATGGCGGCCATCTTGTGATGATGTCACACAACACCACCTAAGCTTTTATTATATAGGATAGTGAACTTACAGAAAGAGAGATTTTTAAAAAATCCTATTTACCATTGCACCAAAAAAAATTCAGATACCTAGGGATAAACTTAACTAAGGAGGTAAAGGACCTGTACTCAGATAACTACAGGACACTGAAAAAAGAGATAGAGGAATGCATAAACAGATGGAAGAACATACCGACTGGTAGAATTAACATCATTAAAATGTCCATACTACCCAAAGCAATCTATAGATTCAATGCACTCCTCATTAAAATACCAACGGCATATTTCACAAACCTAGAACGAACTCTCCAAAAATTCATCTGGAATAAAAAAAGACCCCGAATAGCTGCAGCAATCCTAAGAAAGAACAAAGTAGGAGGGATCGCAATACCATATATCAAGCTGTATTACAAAGCCACTGTTCTCAAACTGCCTGGTACTGGCACAAGAACATATAGATCAATGGAATAGAGAACCCAGAAATCGACTCAAACCACTATGCCCAATTAATATTTGACAAAGGAGGCATGAACATGAAATGGAGTCAAGACAGTCTCTTCAATAAATGATGATGGAAAAATTGGAAGGATACATACAAAAAAAAAAAAATGAAACTAGACCACCGACTTACCCCATATACAAAAATAAACTCAAAATGGATAAAGGACTTAAACATAAGACGGGAAACCATAAAAATCCTAGAGGAATCCACAGGCAGCAAAATCTCAGACATAAGCTGACGCACTCTCTTCACCGATACAGCTCCTAGGGCAATGGAAACTAAAAGAAAATAAACAAATGGGACTACATCAAAATAAAAAGCTTCTGTACAGAAAAAGAAACCATCAACAAAACAACAAGAAAGTCCACTGCATGGGAGAACATATTTGCCAATGTTATCACCGATAAGGGTTTAATCTCCAACATTTACAGGGAACTCATACAACTTACCAAAGGAAGATAACAACCCAATCAAAAAATGGGCAATGGATCTAAATAGACACTTTTTGAAAGAGGACATAAGGAAGGCCAAGAGACATATGATAACATGCTAAGTCACTAATCATCCAAGAGATGCAAGTGAAAACGACAATGTGGTACCATCTCACACCTGTCAGAAAGGCTATCATCAACAAATCAACAAATGACAAGTGCTGGCAAGGATATGAAGAAAAAGGAACCCTTGTGCACTGCTGGTGGGAATGCAGACTGGTGCAGCCACTGTGGAGAATAGTATGGAGTTTCCTCAAAAAACTAAAAATGGAACTCCCATTTGATCCAGTGATCCTACTTCTAGGAATATATCCCCAGAAACTAGAAACACCAATCAGAAAGGATATATGCACCCCTATGTTCATAGCAGCACAATTTACCATAGCTAAGATTTGGAAACAGCCTGAGTGCCCATCAGCAGCTTGAGTGGATTAAAAAACTGTGGTACATCTACACAATGGAATACTACACTGCTATAAAAAGGAACGAACTCCTACCATTTGCAACAGCATGGATGGACCTGGAGAGCATTATGCTAAGCGAAGTACGTCAGTCAGAGAAAGATAAATATCACATGATCTCACTCATTTGTGGAATATAATGAACAACATAAACTTATATATTAAAAAAAAAAAAAAAACACGATCCAGAGACAGAGAAGCATTGATCAGACTGTCAAACCTCAGAGGGAAAGTAGGGGAGGATGAGGGTAAGGGAGCGAGATCAACCAAAGGACTAGTATGCATGCATATAAGCCTAACCAACGGATATGAACACCAGGGGGGTGAGGGCATGAGCAGGGGAGTGGGGTAGCAAAGGGGGGATAAGGACATATATAATATTTAACCAATAAAGAAAAACAAAACATGACAATATGCTCTGCCTCAGTAATAGAAGCATCTCCTCTATCAGACTGGCAACATAAGGATGTATATTGAAGTTCTCTTTGTGATAAAGAGCAAGACAAAAAACCAGAGCAAAGGCTTATCAATTTGAAAATGGCTATATTATGATACATTTGGATCTAAATATTATGTGGAAATTAAAAAGAATGTTAGAGTTTCTATTTGATTGGAGGGATTTATAAATGTACAGAGAAAAGCAAGCTGTAGAGGAATATATATCATGTGGTCTCTTTTCATAAACTATGAATTATCTGATCACAAAAACCTGAAGAACACTGATTACTTGGAGAGATGAGGATGCAGAGGGGGTGGAAGAAAGCAAGGCTCATGTGCACACACAGTTTGTAGGGGAAAATCGTGCTCATAATTTAAAAAAATCTCACTTATGTAAAATTTTATTTATATATCCAGAGGTGGCATTAAAAATATTTAACAACCGGTATGGCACAGGTACAGACCAATCAGAATGGATGCTGGCTGGGACATTGAGTGGGTGTGTGCTCAGTGAATATTGGCCCTGTTATTTCCCTACATACTCGTGCCTTTATTTCTGTGGGAGAGACTCCTAGGAGTTGGATTGCTGGGTCAAAGGGTATGTGTATTTCCAGTTTTAAAAGAAATTGCCAGATTGCTGTCCAAAAAAGACTGCAGCAATTCACATTTCTTCTAGCGACGTAGGAGTGCTCTCCTCCCCTAACCTCCCTCCCCCCCCCCCACACACAGCCCAACAGCAGTGGGAACATATCAGTCACAGAGCAGGGAAATATTCTAAGATAGGCAAGTATTCTATCTCTCAGCTGGAAGCCTCAGCTGTTGAAAAGAGTGAAAGGAGCTTGTGGTTTCAAGGAAGGTCTCTGACAAGCTAATCTTAAACTCCCAATACTGCATGCTCAAGGTAGAATGTCTACCAGCTGCTTGGCCTTCCCCCACGCTAATCCCCACCAACTCCAATTTAGGCCTTGTCCCTTCTTCCTAGGCAGAGGTGATAATTTTATTGCAGCGGATGTTCCTATCTTGGAGATATGTTGTGCTGTTTAAAGCTTTTACCACTAAACCCAGAGGATTTGGCCCCTCAAGCAAATGGACAGCATAATAACTTAGTACTATTTTTAATGAGCCAAAGTGCAAATCAGAAAACTCAAATGACAAGGGCATTGCTGGGGGTAATGCAGACTCATGGTCTCTCATCAACTTGTGTGGAGATGGTAAAGAAGAGAATAGTTTCTCCTTAGGGGTTATAAACATTTTTAAGTCTTTGGTTAGGGTGTTAGCCCGCTGAGCCCACAGAATGTTTCAGGTAGGGAGGAACTGGGAAGAGTTCAAATTTATTAAATTTTCTGCATAGTTGATGGGATGAACAATGTTATTTATAAAGAAGAGCCTGGACGGTGTGGCCCAGTGGTTGAGTGTTGACCTATGAACCAGGACAGAGGTCGGCAAACTCATTAGTCAACAGAGCCAAATATCAACAGTACAACAATTGAAATTTCTTTTGAGAGCCAAATTTTTTAAACTTAAACTTCTTCTAATGCCACTTCTTCAAAACAGACTCGCCCAGGCTGTGGTATTTTGTGAAAGAGCCACACTCAAGGGGCCAAATAGCCGCATGTGGCTCGATAGCTGCAGTTTGCCATCCACGGAACCAGGAGATCAGGGTTTGATTCAAGGTCAGGACACATGCCCAGTTGCAGGCTTAACCCTCAGTAGGGGGATGCAGGAGGCAGCCAATCAGTGATTCTCTCTCATCATTGATGTTTCTATCCTCCTCTCCCTTCTTCTCTTAAAGCAATATATATACATATATATATGAAGAATAGTGAAAAGCTTTTTAAAAAAAAATTAGGGAAATTAAATTTGGTTTTGAACATTACATTTCATTCACTAACAACATTTACCAAGGACCCACATATTCTGGGTGCTGAGGATACATAGATAAATGACACAGTCATAAGCCCTGAAGACACTCTAGAGTTATACTATAAATGGACAATTGAAGCCTTTTGTGTTTAGTTTAGCTAGAATGGAAATTCCAGGATAATATGGGAGAACAGAAAAAAAGACACCTAGCTCTAACTTGGGGTCCTGGGAATCTTGCTGCTAGTGGTGATGCCTGTGTTTATAATGGGAATAGTGTGAAGCCAGTGAGATGCAAAGAAATGGCATTCCGGATGGAAGGAAAGCATGCACAAAGGCACCAAGGCAGGGTGAGTGGAACAGGTGTAGGGGAAGACAAGTGGTTTAGGCATAGCTGGAATGTGAGTGAATGTGGGGCAGTGGCCAGAAACAGGTTGAAAAGTAGGATCATGAAAGAAGACCTTCCAAACCATGCTGAGGAATTTGGGTTGTACCCTGTAGTTGAGGCAGAGAATCATTGATAAGGCAAGTGAGTGATGACCAAATTTGCATTCAGAATTGACCATGGACCTCTGTAGGGAAGGTAGATTTGAGAAAGAAAGGTAGTAGGACTGGAGACAGGAGATCCCATCAGTGGGGCTGCAAGCGTCTCAGCAAGACACAATCAGATCCTAAGGCAGGTGGAGTGACCCAGGCCATGGGACACAGGGTGATGCTCCTCCTCGCACCAGTGTCCTCATTACACTCCTGATTGTCCCAGACTTCCCCTCTAGTGCCCACTCTCCATTCTGCTCTTCCCTTTCTCTTTCCCACCCATGTTTCCATCCAGCAAAGCCTTGTTGGATATTAGAGTAAGCAATCAATTTGATTGGCTGATGAATAAGTCACAAGCTCATTTTAAGAGGACCACCCTTAACTCTAAATTGGTGGCATTTGGGGTAAGGTTACTTAGTTAGAAGCATAATTTTTGGCTGCATGAGGGTGTTATTTACCCTTCAGACTGGCCACCTGCTCTGCCTGCGTATAAAACCAGCTTTGTGCTGCACACAGCATGGTCAGAGGTGAATAGTGAGATTTTTCTTCCCCACCTTTGACAGGGTTTCTGTATCAGTTTCTTATAGAAACCAAAAGCAACTCTGGCTAACTTAAGCAAAATTAAGTTGAGGGCGAGGCAGGGTGAATGTCTTGGAAAGAAATGTGAGATTTCACAGAATCAAAGGAAAAAGTGAGCAACCAGGTTGGGGAAGTGGTCTCAGGGATCTTTGAATCTGGAACTGATAAACTGTCCTTCTGGGACATAGTCACAGAGGGGACTTGACTCCAGTTTAGGTCCCATAAGGAAAGCCCTTGATTGGGTCACTTTATTTAATATACCCATCCCTTGGTGAGGGCAGGATGAGGGTTCAGGGTGCCATGGTGCAATCCCTAGGAAAGTGGAGTCGTCACCAGAAGAACTGGAAAGGATGCCGGGCAAGCAAATACAACAGACACCTACTCTAGCACCACCTTGCACATTTGTAAATTAAGGGAACTAGGAGATTCTAAGCATTCTTCTTTCTCTAAACTTTGAAGTTTAGGAGTCAAATATGGCTCAGTACCCTTGCAGTCAGTGAGACAATATCAGTTTTATTTCTATTTTTATTTTTTAGACAGAGTGGAAGGGAGGGGGAGAGACACAGAGAAACATCAATGTGAGAGGGACACATTGATTGGCTCCCACCTGCACGAGGCCCCAATCAGGCCAGAGATTGAGCCTGCAACCAAGGTATGTGCCCTTGACCAGAATTGAACCCAGGACCCTTAAGTCCTCAGGCTGACACTCTATCCAATGAGCCAAATCAGCGAGGGTGAGACAACTTCAGTTTTAGATCCCTGGCTAGATGGGGTCTAGGGAGAACTACCAGTGTGTGCATGCTGGATATTTCTAATTGGCTTTCGGGTTAGTATCTAAAGAAGAAAGCACAATGAAGGAAATCTTCATAAAGGTGACAGAAAGATACACATTCCATTGCTTCCCTGCAGCACAAGGCCATTTCAGGAAACCAACTTTGTTTAAAATATGTGGAATCTTTCCTTTTAGGGATTTCTACTTTCCTTTCCATTTCAAGACCAAGAATGTACAGTCCTAAGATTGTTAAAAATAGTTTCTCTGTCTCTGATCACACAAAATGTTGACCAAATAGTTAATTGATGCTGAAGCTGCTTAATCAGTCCACGTGTTAGTGGTGTGGCAACTGCCATAAGGACATTTCCAGAGACCCTCCAACAGGGTTCTTCTTGGACTCCAGGCAGCCAGGGTCTCTGGCTTGCTCAGGCCCTGGCAGCAGCCTTCACTTGCCTTTTTACAGTAATAACAGATGCTTGGCACCAACTGATGTTTGACACCATACGTTTCTTTCTTCTCAAGACCCTAAGATGCTTTCTGGCCCCATTCCGGGTTCATTGTGGAACTTTCTCTCCTCCATTAGAGATGGGCCGAATCCTAGTGATCCGAGTTCTGGCTTTGATTTGCGAAATAAATTTCAAGGAAAAAAGAAGTGGTGCTTTTGATTTCAAACTTTTCTCCTTGCTTGTGACTCCAACTGAAATTATAGCCTTCTATTATATTCCCCTTGAATAATTTTTGACCTGCTTCTAACAAATAAGGAAAATAAACTAACCAGCACGAGAAAACCAGTGTCAGCATTAGAAAACCATGTGTAAGAGCAAATGGAAAACCAACATTCACAACTCATAAAAATTAATGGCAGGGTGTGGCACACAGCTGCCCAACTGATGAGAAAAAAGCTACACTGTGAATTGCTAGGAAATTAACTATTGTAAGAGGAGAAGCAGAGTAATAGTGATGTGAGCTGGTATCATCGGCAAGGAAGGAGAGAAATATTTAAGCATTTGCCGGAGAGTTAGTGGCTTTCTTTGATACACAGATATTTTTTTCACCATGGAAATACTAGTACCCAATCAATGATGACTGCACTGGTTCTGACAAAAGATCTGATGGGAGAGGAAAACTAGAGTGTTCTAAAGCAGAGATTTAACCAATGGATACAAGACACGGGGCGGGGGGGGGGCAGGCGAGGGCATGTACTGGGGGGTAGGGGAGGCCGGGGGGAGGTCAATGGGGGAAAAAAAAGGAGACATATGTACTACTATTTGTAATATTTCAAACAATAAAAAAATTAAAAAAAATAAAGCAAAGATTTAGATTTGAGACATTTTAAGTGCTCTAAGAGGATCTCATTATAGACACTTGGACAGAAAATCAGAATTTCATTCAATTATTTTTTCAAAATCATGGGGAGGAAAATGCGCTCCTACTAAGAGGGCTTGGTAAAGAGATAAGCAAGCATTTCTAGCAAACAACTCAATCTACCATATTAGATTGGTTCAATTTCTTTAATTATCAGAGATTTTCAGTTTATTGCTTCCCTTCTCATTCTTTCCCAGCTTTAATGCTATATTATTGATATATAACATAGCATAAGTTTAAGGTGACAAATATGATGATTTGATAAGCATATGCACTATGAAATGTTTACCATAATAAGGTTAGTTAACACATCCTTTACCTCACATAATTACCATGTTGTTGTTATGGTGAGAAAATAAAAGCTCTACCCTATAGCCACCATTGAGTATAAAATACAGTACTGTTAACTATAGTCACCATGCTATATACTTTAGATCTCTGGAACTTGTTCATGACAACTGAGTTTTTGTACCCTTGACAAACATCTCCCCACCCCTCAGCCTCTGGCAACCACCATTCTACTCTGTTTCTATGAGTTCATAGTTTTTAGAGTCCACATTTAAGTGAGATCATACAATATTCCTCTTTCTCTGTCTGACTTATTTCAGTTGAATAAATGAGGGATGGCTGCCAAGGTCCATTTATGTTGTCTCAAAGAATTTCCTATTTTTTAATGGTTGAATAATATTCCATGTTCTTCTTTCTCAATATTGTTTCTATTGCTTTTTAGAGAGAAAGAAAGGGAGAGGGATAGAGAAATGGAAACATCGATGAGAGAGAAACTTCACCAACTGGCTGCCTCCTGCACGCCCCCTACTGGGGATTGAGCCCGCAAACCAGGCATGTGCTCTGATCAGAAATCAAACCATGACCTCCTGGTTATTGGGTCGATGCTCAACTACTGAGCCACACCAGCTAGGCCTCAGCTAAAAACTTAAAAGGATAAATTTACCCTGCCTTTCTGGGTGTCTTGAGATAGAAAGTTTTTCTTTAGAATATCGTATCCACCATATTGCTGGAAATGGAGCTGCTACCAGTTTTTTGTTTTTAAATTTCATTGAAAGTGTATGAGTCGAAAATAATGTTTTCATGAAATCATACAAAATTAAAGAAAATATTTCTTTTTAAAAGCATTGCTAATTATTTTTAAATTTGTTTGAATTTATTAGGGTGACTGTAATAAAACTATGTAGGTTTCAAATATACATAATCTATTACAGGTTAATGAAACTATTTAGGATTCTAGGATACATCATCTGTATATTGTATTGTGTGTTCACCACCCAAAGTCAAATCTTCTTTATCATTTTTTTATCCCTTTACCTTCTTCTACCTCCCTGAACCTCCTTTATTAAAGAATTCAGAACTAGCAAACCCCTTGATGATCATTTGTGTGAATATGACTGGGTTTAGGGAGACAATTATAAAAAATACAAGTATTCCCACACTAAAGTATTGTAATATAACTATTAGAAATAAATTTTAGAGCTTGCCTGCGCCACCCTGAGACTCCGCCCCATCCAAGCTGAGCACAGAAGCTCTCCCAACCGAGACACTGCTGATCCTCACAGCCAACTGGCTTGGAGATCAATTCCCGCCAGAGATACCAACAATCCCAACCACTCTGAACTATTTTCTGGGGACACGCGGGGGACCCAGACGCCTACGGGAGGAACTCTTGGCCGGTCGGAGAGTGAGAGTGACTTTTCTGTCGGTGTGGACGACACCAGATTTCAACCTCATAAGGGACACATTCAAGAGGCAGATTCAGTGAGCACCAAAGCCCTACTGTGTCTCCAGCACAGCAATTCTTCCGTTATAGACACAGCAGGCCCTCACAGCCAATTGGTCCGGAGGTCAATTCCTCCCAGTGTACCAACAGCAATCAGGGCTTTTAACTACACCAAGACTTTCCACTCAGCCCACAAAGGGGAGTACCAAGAGCGACCACCTAGGGAGATTGGGGAAGCTGAGCTACCGGCCCCTATAGGTCACCGACCACACAAAGCCACTCCATCAACACAGGGAGGCAGCCAAAATGTGGAGACATCGAAGTATGTCACAAGTAGGAGAAATAGATGAAAGCCAACTAATGGATGACACAGTGTTCAGAACCATATTTATAAGGTTACTCAAGAATCTTCTAAAAACCGCTGAGAAACTTGAAGAGACCTTCAAGGACCTTAATGAGAATACCAAAAAAATGGAAAAGGACCAGTCAGAAATTATGCATACACTGTCTGAAATAAAGAATATACAGAGTAGACCACCGCAACCGAAGAGTCAAACCAAAGAGCTGGAATATGAGGAAGAAAAAAACACCCAACCAGAGAGGCAGAAAGAAAGAAGAATCCAAAAGTGTGAAGATAGCATAAGGGGCCTCCAGGATGGCTTTAAGCATACCAATATCCGAATTTTTGGGGTGCCAGAAGAGAGAGAGCAAGATACTGAAAACCTATTTGAAGAAATAATGACAGAAAACTTCCCCCACCTGGTGAAAGAAATGGACTTACAAGTTCAGGAAGTGCACAGAACTCCAAACAAGAGGAATCCAAAGAGGACCACACCAAGACACATCATAATTAAAATGCCAAGGGCAAAAGACAAAGAGAGAATCTTACAAGCAGCAAGAGAAAAACAGTTAGTTACCTATAAGGGAGCACCCATACGACTGTCAGCTGATTTCTCAACAGAAACTATGCAGGCCAGAGGGGAATGGCAAGAAATATTCAAAGTGATGAATAGCAAGAACCTACAACCAAGACTACTCTACCCAGCAAAGTTATCATTCAGAATTGAAGGGCAGATAAAGAGCTTCACAGATAAGAAAAAGCTAAAGAAGTTCATCACCACCAAACCAGTATTATATGAAATGCTGAAAGGTATTCTTTAAAAAGAGGAAAAAGAAGAAAAAAGTAAAGATAAAAATTATGAACAACAAATATCTATCAACAAGTGATTCTAAAAATCAAGTGAATTAAAAATCTAAGGAACAGAATAAACTGGTGAACATAATAGAATCAGAGGCATAGAATGGGAGTGGATTGATAATTCTCAGGGGGAAAGGGGTGTCTGTGTGTGGGGTATGGGAAGAAACTGGACAAAAATCATACACCTATGGATAAGGACAACGGGGGGGGGGGAGGGAACCGGGTGATGGGGAGATATGGGGGGAAAAAAGGAGAAACAATTATTGTAATAATCTTAACAATAAAGATTTATTTAAAAAAATAAAATAAAATAAAATCCTACAGAAAAATAGATTCCATATAAAAATTATCTGTGCATGTCATTTTTAGTAACATGTATGGCATAAAACAAGGTACAATTAAAAAAAAAAGAAATAAATTTTATGTGTGTTTCCCAGTATAATCAATGTTACAGGTTAAGCTAAAAGAAAGGAATGACAGAAATTATAGGGAGCTGAAGCCTCCACTTCTGAGTGTTCACCTAGATGACACCTTTTCCTTTTTTTCTTAGTAACTTCTCAGAAGTCATAGACATGCTGGCTATTTGCAAGCTCATAATAACCCTTCCAGAGGAAACTTAGCTGGTGTCAGGTAATTATTTGCCATTCGAATCTAATAGTTTTTGTCCATCTTGCCAAGTCATTTTGATGTGTCCTACTTGGTGAAAGGAAAATCATAAATACCGTTGCTATCCATCACTGCTGCAAATCACTGAAGTGGGATCCCTCTGCCTGTGTTTATCTAGCAACCAAAGTTGTGTTGCTAAGTGTGAAGTTGCCCCACATGAAGCCATCCATCATTGGACAGGACCTTTCAGCCTTACCATTAGTTTATTGATTCAGTAAACATCTGAAACTCTCCCCTGATCTATGAAACTTCACATAAAAGAAAACAGAAGACATATCACACACACACACACACACACACACACACACACACACACACACACAAACACACACCAGTATATGAAAACCAAGTCCATCCCCTACCCTGTTAATCTAGCAAGGACAGCAGGTCTGTAAAATATATTTTTTAAAATTTAAAAATTATGACATTGTTTACCAATATTATTTCATGCTCATCTATACAATAATAAATACCAGCTATCCTCTAAATAGATTGCCTTATGTAAACTGTGGTCTAAGATTAAATCACTGTAATCCATATTCTATTTCATCTTATAGGAGAGGACATGTACTTATCATTTAACTACAGTACATGCCTGCTCAATGCCATTTAAAACATGCTACTCTTCCTTAAAACCCTTCAGGGGTCTTCATAACACACGGGATGCAGGATGAAGTCTGAAATTTTTTAGCATGGCATCAAGGCTCTTTATCTGATTTCTTTATGAATATTGTTTCTACTTTCTTTTTTAGGATACTCCTCCTTCCACTTTTGCCTCTTCCACCTTTGTAAGCCTTTATATTTACCCTATTTATCACATGTTTGTAATAGGCTACATCAAATATTTGTCACTTGTATTCCTCATGGTACCTTGCAAACTTTAAGTTTGTGCCAAGTAAGCAACCATTGGGGATAACAAGGATCAGAATAGTCATTTTGTACACTTTAAAGGAATGCTTAATAGAAGTATGTCAACACCAGCCAACATTTCTTTTCACTCTTCCTCTATTATTTGAGTGTTATACATCAGTTATGTTAGTATACATTTGGTTATTTGGAAAACAATGCCTTTCCCCTCAAATAGGAATAGAGTATTTGTTTAACAAATGACCTTAGTGTGGTTACAGGTATTGGCGATATTGGTCACTAGATGGCACACCACAAGCTCCTGTGGGGCAGTTACACGAGCTGACCTATTATTTGAAAAAGGACTGCAAAAATTTAGAGCAAGTTGCTTTGGGAAAAATAACATCAGAAGTGATAATCAGTAAGTTTGTTTCTAGGTAAAAATTAGATTTAAAAAGGATAGTTTGCATAATTATGACATGTGAAAGTGAGCTATTCATTCAATAGATAATTACTTTAAAATTATTTTTTTATATCAATATTCTTTTTTCATCTATATATGTCCATCCATACTTTTTTTCTCTTCCTTATTCTTGAATTGGTCGGGGTGACATCTATAATAATAAAAGTATAATGTGCTAATTAGACCAGATGTCCTTCTGGATGTCCTTCCAGACAACCTCTGGACAAAGCCGGGGCTGCAAGGGAAGCCCGGGTCCCGGGTGCCTGCTGGTAGCCAGAGGGAAGTGCAGATCTCAGGTGCCAGAGGGAAGCCAGTGCCGGCAGCCGTTGGGCAGGAAGGCCTATTCTTGCACAAATTTCGTTTATCAGGCCTTTAGTCCTATCTAATAAAGAGGGAATATGCTAATTGACCACCACACCCTCACAAAGATGGCGGTGCCCACAGCCAATAAGGAGGGAATATGCTAATTGACTGCCAAACCCTCAAAGATGGCGGTACCCACAGCCACAAGATGGCAGCACCAGTCCCCTCAGCCCCGCTGGGGCAGCAGGTGCATGGCATAGAGACCCCCCCCCCCCCCCCCCCCGGTGGGTCCGGCTGCTCTGCGCGCCTGCCTCTGGAGTCCCTCAGTCCCCTCAGCCTAACAGCCGGCAAGGGCCCGCCCAAGCCTTTCCTGCACCTCAGATGGCAGCTTCCCAGCTGACACCCGAGATACAGGCAAGCCTCGGATGACAGCTGCCCAGCCACCCAGGGCTGGCCCAAGGCACAGGCAAGCCTCGGATGGCAGCTGCCCAGCCGCCCAGGGCCACCCGAGGCTCAGGTAACCAGGGCCAGCTTTGCTTGCACTGCCGGCAGTGGCAGCAGCAGAGGTGTGATAGAGGCATCGCCTTCCCCTCATCACCAGGTGACCTTCCGCCCCTGAGGGCTCCCAGACTGTAAGAGGGGGCAGGCTGGGCTGAGGGACACCCCCTCCAGTGCATGAATTTTCATGCACCAGGCCTCTAGTTATTTAATAAAATTATATAGGTTTCAGGTACACAATTCTGTAATACATGTATATTGTATTGTGTGTTCATCACCCCAAGTCTCCTTCCATCACCACTTATTCCCCCCTTTATCCTCTTCCACTGCACCCCGCCTTTCCCTTTTGCAATCACCACACTATTGTCTGTTATTTATTTTTGCTTAATCCCTTCACCTTTTTCACTCAGTCCCCCAATTCCCTCCTCTATGACAGCTGTATCTATAAGTCTGCTTCTATTTTGTTTATTTTGTTCATTAGATTCCACATATAAGTGAAATAATATAGTATTTATCTTTCTCTAACTAGCTTATTTCACTTAGTACTGTGGTTGGCAAACTGCAGCTTATGAGCCACATGCGGCTCTTTGGCCCCTTGAGTGTGGCTCTTCCATAAAATACCGCGGCCTGGGTGAGTCTATTTTGAAGACGTGGCGTTAGAATAAGTTTAAGTTTAAAAAATTTGGCTCTCAAAAGAAATTTCAATTGTTGTACTGTTGATATTTGGCTCTGTTAACTAATGAGTTATGCCACAAAAGGTAAGATGTTCCTTCATTTTTACAGCTGCATAGCATTCCATGGTATAAACATACTATAGCTTTTTTATCCAGTCATTTACTGATGGGCACTTGGGCTGCTTCCAAATCTTGGCTACTATAAATAATGCTGCAGTTAACATAGAGGTGCATATATTCTTTCCAATTAGTGTTTTGGATTTCTTCAGATATATTATCAGAAGTGGATCTGGTGAGTCATAAGGAAGTTCCATTTTTAATTTTCTGAGGAAACTCTATACTGTTTTCCACAGTAGCTGCACCAATATGCACTCCCACCAACAATGCACTGGGGTTCTTTTCTCCACTTCCTTGCCAACACTTATCATTTGTGTATTTATTGATGACAGAGCACTAAAAGGTCCCTGCTGGGTGCAGCCAACAGACCTTTCTGCAGGACTCAAGCTTGGCAGGGTAGTGTCACCAGTAGTTGAAGAACTGGGTCGTGCACTCCCCAGGCTGGTGCTAGACCCTGGGAAGATGGCGTCTGGGTCTCTAGCAGACTCTCTCCTCTTCCAGGTGGACTGGGTTTCACCACCAGATGCTGTGTGGGTTCCTCTTCCTGGCTCAGGTGCTTGGGGTTGGGGATCCTAGTGTTAGGTTCAGACCCCACACTCCTGGGTGTGTGTGTGGGGGGAATTTTGCAGCTGGGATTTCCCTCCAGCTTCGCAGCTGCTGCACATGGGTGTGGGGAGCCAGTCCTTTCCATGTCTCTACTCTCTTAACAGTCTCTATATGTTTTTTCCTGGAAATCCTTGTAATACTTCTGTTCAGCTAGCCTTCGGTTGTTTTTTCAGGTTGATTGTTCTCCAATTTAGCTGTAAATCTAGTTTGGTGCTGGGAGAAGGTGAATGTAGTTTCTACCTACTCTGCAGCCATCTTGGAATCTCCTCACTTTAAAACATTTTTTAATGTATTATTATTTTAATCCTCATCTGAGGATATGATTTTTTTATTCACTGATTTTAGAGAGAAAGAAAATAGAGAAATCAACATGCGAGAGAAACATTGATTTAACTGCCCCCAAATGGAGATTGAACCTGCAACCCAGGCATGTGCCACGACGGGGAATCAAACTCACAACTCTTTGGTGCATGGGATGACACCCCAACCCACTGAACCACCCAGCTAGGACACTTTTTTTTTTTTTAAAGAAACTAGATAGTAGACATTGTGTCAGACTCTGAGGAAGACTACAAGATGCTAAGATCTGAGCCATGCTAAAGTTTAACAGAGGAGCTAAGAACAAAGGCCTCCACTTCACTGGTATTTAAAGAATAAAACAAAACAAATAGTAGATTGCTTAACTTGTGAGGTATAAAAGAGTAGTTCGATGAAAAAGTCACAGTGAGCTGCAGTGTTTAAAAGCCAGTGAGGGAGTTTTGTACATTCATGTGCCCAAAGTCAGCATTCAATATCACTGAAGACTTAGGTTGGTTTTAGACTGTAAGTACACAGAACTCCATAGTTCTCTGTGCAGGATTTTAATTATACATGTTTTATGTAATCGGTACACAGGACATCAACAACTCACAGTGTAGTAAACCTGAAATCAAATGTACATGTTGATGTTTGCTGTGGCTTCTGAGGCATAGTATGACTTGGACACCTTTGCAGAAGGAAACATTTCATTCCTCTACTCAATACTACATTCACAGAGGCAAATGATCCCTATGTCTTCCCTCACACAGTGGGTTATATGCCCTCAGCCTCATCCATGATGACCTCACACAAGGCTTGCACAAATGCAGGCTTTCATTCCTCTTAGGACCCAGTCCCCTTTCATAAATGGCTCTCGATGTTCACAAGGCTAAAATGCCCACTGTAGCTTTTATCTCCAAAAACTACTTATTCCTAACTTACTACATATCCTGTTCTCTTTTCCCTCTTTGCCACCTCCCCAAATATCTGACACTTCTAGTTATTTCTAATAGTATGGTAATTGCTACAACACATTAAAATTTTTTTAAAGTAATTCAATTTTTCCATCATAAATGAACACATTTTTGTTAGAAAATATGGACATTCAAATAGGAAAGTTCTAAAATTGTCATTTTTCATCCCATATTACTCGTAATGTTTTAGTATATTTACTGCCAGTCCCTTTTCAATCATGATAAATCTACATGCTAAATTTTTATTAAACAGTGTAACATTTTTTCTCTTATATGCATGTATACATTACCTATGGACACAGACAATAGGGTGGCAAGGGCCTGGGGTGGGGTGGGAACCGGATGGAGAGGAGCTATGGGGGGAAAATGAGGGACATCTGTAATAATCTCAACAATAAAAATTAATTAAAAAATTATAACATTTTTTATTTTTATAAATTCTTGATAAAAACATAAATAAAATGTTCAATTTCTAATTTACTAACTGTGTTACATAGAGAAGGCTATGGGTTCACTGTACTGCTTTGTCTGCAGCACACAACAAGATCACATTCACTGCCTTACAGTGAGTTAAGAGACTATATGACTGGGCTATATCCTATGGGATGTGGGCAAAGTGTGCGAGTCTACTAGGCCCTGTCCTTAAAATACCCTGCATGATTCATTAGCCTCATTTTTCCTCTTCCCTTGAAATACATTTATCCCAAATATCACGGCTGTTAATTATAACAACAAGGATCTGGATTCCTTAGTCAGGGCTTGGAGAAGACCTGACATAAAGAGCCCTTTAGCTAACACTGGATTGTACCTTGGTTGTGTTAAACCACCAAAATTTCAGAGTGATTTGTTACTATGGCATATTTGCCTATCCCGAGTAAAATGCATATGACCATTTTTGGTAGTTGTTTAAAAATGTTTTTTTGCTACATGATTACCTTTTGCACTGAATTTTTCCCCCTTTCTATTTTAGATTATTCTCTTTTGATAGATTTCCAGAGGTAAAGATTTGATCTAAGGCTATAAACTTTAATATTTATTTGTAGTCTTTTTTTATAGTCTCTTTAGAAACAGCATTATGTATTATATTTACATAATAACTACTGAAGAACCTGCCTCTCACTCCTATGAGATTCCAAGTTCCTCAGTAGCAGAGTTAATATTTTATCTACTTTTGTATCTTGTCCTACTAGTACATAGCAGTGTCTTTCAGGCTCGAAAGAAGCATTTGCAGTAACACATGAAGGAGTGGCTATGGATTAAGTGGTTATTTCCATGATTTGACCTTGGTACTAGAAAATTCTATTTCTAGAGGCTTAGTGTGGTTCTTAAAAAAAGTACCATAAGATTAATCTTGACGACTAAGCATTTAGGGCTTAGGTGAAAATGTATTTACAATTACAGATGAGGCAATTCTTTCTACCCATTGTTATCATGCCTCTGACTTGAATTTTGGCTACATCACTTTTAATGTTCAATAAAGCTAAAGACTATTTATATGATATAATATAAAAAGGAAAATGTTTTAGATTATTTGAATAACTAGTCAAACTTGAAGCCAAATTTGAATAATTAACCAAGTTGGATTACATAGTTAATCTAGATCAATGGTTTAGTATTTGGTCAGGATATCCTAAATAAAGGATCTTACCAATGGTTATATTAATGAGTGTTAAAATTTCATCAGAATAAAAGAGTGATTCATTTTCTATCTATAATACTGTAATTGTTTCATTAGTACATTAATAAAGTATATGCTTATTACACAGATTTAAACACATAGTAGGTCAATTTATACTTCTTGTGTTCTTTAGGCTATATAATTACATATGTGGCAAACATCAATCACATTTTTATTTACCCATATACAGAGATTGATTGACCTTGCTCATGAGACAAGACACACCTACACAGATGGAAGGGAAAGAAGAAGAGAGAGGTACAGGCAAAAATACATTTCTAGATGTCTTCTATGCTCTCCACACAGGAGATGAGACCACTGCTGAGTGTTGGAGAAGTGGGGTCGATCTTATGTGTTCTTCTGTGATCCTCCTCTCCCTATCCCCACCCCTGTAACCTTGCCTCTTTTTGTTCTTGCATCTTTGACGCATCTCTTCCTATCCATTTCTTACATTCAGCCTGTAAACAAGCTCAAGATTCATTCCTCACTCCAAAGGTTCTTGACTCTCATCCTCTCATTCCTTTTGCTTTTTATTGTTTGTTTGGTTTTTTTTTTTTAGGCAAAATGCTCTTATTCGGCTTCTGGGACACCATATTCCCCTGGGTTATGTTATCCTGTTTGACCTCTGCTTTCTTTTTGAGTTCTTTTCAGATTTTGTTTCCCAGATTCTATTCTCGTTGTCCTCATTCACTGCTGCCTCTTTGAATGTAGATCTCTCAATTTTAACTGTTATCCTAACTCAGGTTTTAGCAGAATACTACTGAGTGTGATTAAAATACTCTTAGCCTCAGAAATAGTATGTTCAGAAGCCCCCCCTCCATTCTTTCTCTGCTTGTATTATACTATAAAGTGAGACTTTTAACCCCACCAAAAATATATGCCATTCAAAAAGAAATCTTATTATATAATACATCACAGTACAAGGACCAGAAAGATGAAGATACTTATCACATTATTTTTTACTGCACTTGGCACATGGGATTTGAGTACTTCACACTCAGGAGGAAGCCATAAAAACCACCACCATGCCGCCAGCTCCAACTTTTGTAAGGAAACTATTTTTTCCCTGAGATATTTAATACAGGGTTAAGACAGTATGAAACCTGAAAAAAATGAAAGTAAGGAAAGTTCGTATCATAATGTGAAGTTCAGTGACATCTATCAGACTTGGACTTTATGAAGTCTACTTACAGGACAAGTAACATTGCCTTGTCTTGCATGACTGAATCCACTACAAACTGATCAGAATCCCAGGATGGAATATAAAAAGGAATATGAAGATTCTTCACATGCGTGTCTTAGAAAACACTGAGAAAAGACCAGATTTTTTAATTTAGAAAGTAGAAGGTGTTGAAGTCTGGGACAGTCTATTTACTTGATGATGCTTGAACTGTGAAAGTCATGATTAATTTCCTGACCTCACACAGTGCTGATTACATCACCCTCCTGCTTCCATTTTCACTCTCCAGTGATGATAATATAATAGGACTTTAATCACTTTGACTTAAAAAAAAAATAACAACAATTCTTCTAATTGCCACCATTACTCAAAAGCTCTGCAGAAACATCTATTTTTAAAATGCACTATAGATGAAAACCCTTGTTATAAAGTCATCAGGACTTTATAATATTAGGAAGACTACATGATTCAATGCATATTTGAGTTTCCTGAAGAAATCAGGAAGAAAATGGTGGTGTTGATAGGTCAAATTAAACTCAGTAATTTCTCCTTTGATTATATTATTTGTATGAAGAGACCACCATAATGGGATTCCTCTAAATGAAGCATATTGAAAATTCAAGCAGAATTCGTGAACAAGCCAATAGTCTAACCACAGGTGTGTCCCTGTGCTGGCCCCACTGCTGCATATTCTACTTTAACAGATTGGGGGTACGACCTGGAACTCTATCTACATTTTTTTTTTAAGTTACACAGAGGATTCTGATGGGTACCCCTGTTTGGCAACCACTAGGCTATGCTGGATATCCTGAGCCAGCCCTGAAGATTAACAAGGGACAAAAATGTTAGGAAAAGCAGTGAGCATAATTTTCAGGTCAGAGCATAGAGCACTGGCAAGCTTCACTGTGGAATGTAAAGGTGTATACAAAATATCATCAACACGAAAACAATAAGTGAATAAATTAATGTACTGCATTGGTTCCTAAACCTTTTCATTCCACAATGCAAGCGTCTTTTTCTAAATTGACTGTAACTCAAATGGGTCAAGAGCACATAAATGATTATGTTCAAAACATAGCTCTATAGTTCATAACCATGTGATCTTGAGTGACATGACCTCATTTGTTTTTCAACTTTTTTTCATTTGTAAATGTTAATTTCAGGAACTCTTACCTCTTAGGATTGTAGCTCAAATAAATTGATGCATGAAAAAATTTGTATATCAAAAACACTAAATAATCATTAAGCACTGTTACTATTCTTTTGGTGCTTAGGCTCATTAGCTTCAATTTCACACACTATAGCTATTGATATAAAAGGCATAGGAGAGTATCTTGAAAATTTGTCTCTTTCTCCTAAAAATAAAGTATAAAGAATTACCACTAATTGAAAAATATAATTATTTGAATTCTGATTAAGAAGGGAAGGCATTTTATTATTTAGATTAATCTATGAAATTACTGATTGTGGTAAGGCACATAGGTTGCAATCCATTCGTGTATTCATTCATCCCCTTTATAAATATTTAAGGCATGCTTGCCATGTACTAGAAATACGATGACTTAAATAAGGCTCTTGCTTCAAGGGATTCCCAGTCAAATGGAGGACACAAACAGAGAGTTACAGCATTGATGCCATTTCACCAGAAATGTATAATTCCAGGTTCCTATTAGTATACTAAATTCACTCCAGTAATCCAGATTAAAATAAAATATTTTAACTACACATGTGGCTAAAATTGACATAGATTATAACACTGAAGTTCTTTAATTTCACTAATGTAAATTTTCCAATGTAAGATTTTGTGAAATCAGACTGGTATTAATTTTGACTATTAATTTATAATCATAATATGATTTGCCATGACATGGTTATTCAGCTTTGTAATATAAGTACAGTATGCTTTGTAATGTCACTTAATCCTCTTTTCATGTTTTTCTGGTCTAATTTCCTGTGAAATCCCTCAGTATACCCTGAAATTCAGTTACATTAGATTGCTATTTTCTGAACACATTACACTCGGGTGCCTTTGCCTATGCTCTTTGCTTACTCTGGAATTCCCTTTTCTGTCCATCAAGCTCTTGCTTATTCTCCAAGAGCCAGCTCAAATACCACTTCTTTGTTTAGTTTTTTCCAGTCCTTGAAGCCAGAATTTAGAGCCCCCCAACTTTAAATTCCCAAGAACTTTGCTTATCCATTTGCTTTAATATTCACCTAATTATGCCTTAGATTATAGTTATTTATTCATAATGTAACATCCATTAATTTAAGTTTTTTGAAGGCAGGGACCATATCTTTTCTGTTTCAGTATCCCCTAAAATATAGTATCTTAATTGCATTTAATGTAGGAGGGGATTCCCACTTAATTCCTAATGAATTCAGAACCTCTGGAAATGTGGTACAACCATGCATTTTTTAGAAATATTGCTTTTAAAATTTCTACAATTCCACATATAATTGCTTTCTACATATCATTTCTCATTTTATAACCTTCATTAGTTTTCCCATGACTAAAAAAGTATGAGTTTGGGATCCTTAACCTGGTACTCATTATTATTCCCAATCTGGCTCCACACTCCTTTTTAAGTCTCTTTTCCTACACTTGCTGGTCCCCTATTGTTCCACCAGAAGGGACAGCTCATGAATCTGTGAATGTGGGTTGCCTCTGTTCATGCTATGCCCCCAGCTGGAATATTCTGTTTCTACCTGCGAAATGTTACTCAGATGCAATCTTCTTAAGTTTCTCTTGTCCTAGCTGGTTTGGCTCAATGGATAGAGCTTTGGCATGTGGACTGAAAGGTCCCAGGTTCAATTCTGGTCAAGGGCACATGCCCACATTGCGGGCTTGATCCCCAGTAGGGTGCGTGCAGAAGGCAGCCAATCAATGGTTCTCTCTCATCATTGATGTTTCTAACTCTCTCGCCCTCTCCCTTCCTTTCTAAAATCAATAATATATATATATATATATATATATATATATATATATATATATATGTACTTTTAAATGTTTCTCTTGAGTCTATTCCTATCTCTGAATACCCACTGCTTCATTGGTAACTTTTAAATAACATGTATAGTCTTCTTTGTTCTATGTTTAATTTTTACATGTCATACCTCTTCCATATATTCTTTCAAGGGTAGGTAAAATTTCTTATGACTTTTATGCTCCCTATAAGGCCAAGCATGGTTCTAGGGACTCAACAGTTGTTTAAATATATAATTTAGTGCATGAGTCTTATTGCACTTACTGACTAACCCATATATTTTGAATAATACCTAGAAGCGTTCAGTCATCTACTAGTATTTGCCAACACAAATCTAAAGATCATTTGAGAATAGAGAAATCATGTAACTTTACAGAGGCTGAAATCAACCCTCCACATGTCTTCATTAGGTCTGAATTTGCTCCAGCAATCAGAGTATGAGATGTGGCTCAACAGCCCAAATGCCACTGGGTGAGTAACTGAGCAAAAAATATTAGCTTGATTATATTATTTTTCTTTAATTTCAAAAAGTATTTCAGTAATTTGAGACCTTGGGACTACTCAAAATGTTTCCCCATAGAATTTAAGAATATCTGAAATTTTACTCCCTTCCTTTGAGTGATGGGGTCATCAACTGTTAAAATGCAAATATCCTTAGGAGGGAAAAGCCATCTCTCATCTAGAAGACTATAAACTGCCTCCTAATTGGTAAACACATGCCCAGTTTTGCTTCCTTCTGATCTGTTTTCCTCAGAATACTTTACTGAAATGTAAATATGATCTCTCCCTACCACCCACAAACATTTTGTCATCTCCCTGTTGCTATGAAGACAATCACAATGAAAATACAAGGAGGTATGTGAAAGGATGAGGAAAGATGAGGAAAGAGAACAGTAAAACCACTTAATGGTGCTCCTAAGCCCTTCGTTTCAATAATTTGACCTGCATTTGCTCTTTTGAATCATGTCAGCACAACAAGGGACTCCAAATGCAGAAATTCATACATGAATGTTGTTTTTAAAAAAAGTTTTCAAGGTATTCTACAATGGCTCTAACATTCTGACAGAGAAAAATGAGATGGCAGAAGGACAGCTGTGAGAACCTGGGGTGCAAGGTCTAATTTCTAGCATATTATATGGCCAACCAAAAATTCTCTTTGCAATAACAAAGTCAAACTATTTCCCTTGCTTGTGTGCTATTTTTCTATTGCATCATCTGTGTGGGAACTCAGTGACCCACAGGAAAGTTCCCAACACATCCTAACTTCACCCAGGTGATGAAGCTGAGATGCAGTAAGAAAAATAAATAACTAGGGTCTTAAAAAACATTCTTCTTGAGAATTTCTTGGTTTCTGTCAGAAGCTGAAGTGGGATATTAAAAACATTATCCAGATAATTAATGCTCTGCTCCCATTCCTCCATGCTCTAAGATCTCTTTAATAATCACAAATTTTATTTTTTTAAGAGAAGCTTTAGGTTTATAGAAAAGTTGAGCAGAAAGTACAGGAAGTTCCCATATCTCCTCTCTTTTCTCTGTATACAATTTCCCCTATTATCAACATCTTGCATTAGTGTGGTACATTTTCCACAATTGATGAGCCAATATTGACACATTATTGACTGAAGTTCATAGTTTACATTAGGGAATAATATTTATGTTGTATAGTTTTATGTATTTTGAAAAATGTGTACTGTTATTATCCACCATCCTACCTAATAATAGACAAATATGTAAATTGACCGTACCTTCGCTATGCCCACGATTGGCCAGGAGGCGCGAGGGGGCGGGACTCGGGGTGGCCGGGGTGGCCGATTGGGCCGGTGGGATGCTGAGCTCCTGTTGCCAGTGGCAGCGTGAGCTCAGTGTCTGCGCCATGGCTGTGCTGCAGCACAGAAGGGGCCTCTGGGGCAGCAAGCTCACGTCCCGCCGCGGACCATCAAAAGCGGGGGAGCTGGGTGCCTGTCCGCTCTGGCACCAGGCCTTTCAGAAGCCTCCGCTGCGCCGGAGGCTTCTGAAAGGCCTGGTGCACCAGCGGACAGGCACCCAGCTCCCCCGTGATCGAAAGCGAAAGCGTGTAGGGGACCCTACACGTGCATGATTTAATCATGCACTGGGCCTCTAGTCTATAATAATAAAAGCGTAATATGCTAATTAGACTGAACAGCGAATGACCTTCTGGACATCCTTCTGGATGAAGCCAGGGCTGAGGGGGCTGAGGCAAGCCACCATGGCTGCGAGGGTCAAGCCCCTTGCACAAATTTCTTGCATTGGGCCTCTAGTTATTATATAATACAGAATAGCTTTACTGCTCTAAAAGTACTCAGTGTTCCACCTAGCCACTTCTCCCTCCACCTGAACCTCTGGAAAAAACCCTGATTACTTATTATCTCCATAGTTTTGCCTTTTCCAGAATGTTATATAGTTGATTCTATTTGAATAACTTATTTGAACATATCTTGCAATGCAGTTCTGCTGGTTAAAAAGCCTCTCAATTTTCATTTGTCTGAAATCTTTATTTCTCCTTCACTTTTGAAGGATAATTCCACTGGAAACTAAATTCTAGTTTGGCTTTTTTTTTCTTTCAACACTTTACATATTTCATTCTACTCTCTTCTTGTTTGAATTTATTTTGAAGTGGTGTTCAATATAATTCTTATTCCTCTATAGGTAAGCTGTTTTAAGAGTTTTTTCTCTTCGATTATCTTCCGTTTGTATATGACATGCCTAGTTACAGATTTTTTGGTATTTATGCCACTTGGTATTCTCTAAGCTTTCTGTATCTTGGTTTGGTGTCTGTTATAAACTTGAAACAAAGGTATATTCCTTGAATATATCTTTTGACCCTTTCTTCCTTCTCCTTTGGTATTCCTAGGATTAGATATTTTAAGGCAAAGTTGAGAGTCAAAATTAATAGTAATTTTAGCCAACTATTCTTATTTTTCCTCTCTTCTACTTTATTTCTTACTGTATCCAGTATTTTTTATTTACTTCAAATTTTCCTTTAACAAAAATTTCAATATTGATTTGAATGAGAAGTTGGTTAAATGGAGGAACTTTTAGGCTTGTGGTTGAGGGATCTGGAATGGGAAGGTGGCATGCCACCTAGGCGACAGGAATGTGATGAGACAAATTACATGAGATGAGAGTTTTGAACTAGACTGGACTGAATTTTTAATGGATGAAAGTGATTGGAAAGCTATGAGTTCTGCCCAATATCCTACCTAATAAAAGAGTAATATGCAAATTGACCATCACTCCAACACACAAGATGGCCGCCCCCATGTGGACACAAGATGGCCACCATAAGATGGCCTACAGGGGAGGGCAGTTGTGGGAGACCAGGCCAGCAGGGAAGGGCAGTTGAGGGAGACCCAGGCCTGCAGGGGGGGGGCAGTTGGAGGGGAACCAGGCCTGCAGGGGACGGCAGTTGGGGGGGACCAAGCCTGCAGGGGAGAACAGTTGGGGGGTACCCAGGCCTGCAGGGGGTGGGGCAGTTAGGGGGAACCCAGGGCAGCAGGGGAGAGCAGTTGGGGGGGGGGGACCAGGCCTGCAGGGGAGGGCAGTTGGGGGTGACCAGGCCTGCAGGGGAGGGCAGTTAGGGGTGACCAGGCCTTCAGGGGAGGGCAGTTTGGGGCAAACAGGCTGGCAGGGGAGCAGTTAGGCATCAATCAGGCTGGCAGGGGAGTGGCTAGGGGGTGATCAGGCTGGCAGGCAGAAGCAGTTAGGGGCAATCAGGAAGGCAGGCAGGCGAGCAGTTGGGAGCCAGCAGTCCTGGATTATGAGAGGGATGTCCAACTGCCTGTTTAGGCCCGATCCTACCGGACATCCCTCAAAGGGTCCCAGATTGGAGAGGGTGCAGGCTGGGCTGAGGGACACACACCCCCGTGCACAAATTTCGTGCACTGGGTCTCTAGTGTAAAAATAGAGACCGATAATAGGAGATTTGGAAAAGATAAAACCATTCCATACTCTTTCTCCAAGATGAGGCCAATCAATACTGGTTATATTAAAATCAGAAAAAAGCACAAGCAGGGATAAAGGGGGATATTACATAATGATAAAATGAAACATATACAAAATAATTATGAGCATGTGTACCTAAAAAGCATCAATATAGATAAAGAGATTAACTAAAGAACTTATATGCATGCATGCATAGCCCATGGACATAGGTAATAGAGCAGTGAAGGTCTGGGAAGGGAAAGGGAGCAGGGGTCAATGGGGAAAAAAGAGGACATCTGTAATACTTTCAATAAAGATACATTAAAAAAATGAAGTCTTGACAGAAATAGAGTCAAAGATAGCGCAAGAAAAAAATTATAGCCTATTCTGACTTGTAAATGTGGATATTCAGACATTCTAAAGAAATTATCAGCAAAATAAATCACTATTTGTATATAAATTATACTTGGATACCAATTGTACTTAATCTGAAATTCAAAGATGGTTCTGCATCAGAAAACATGCCAATTAAGATAAATACATTAACTGATTTAAGGAGGAAACCATATAATTATCTCAATATATGCAAGAAAAAAGAATTAAAAGGTTCAATTTATGATAACTAGTATTAGAAGGGAACATTCTTAATCTGGTAAAAAGTATCTAAACTATAGCAAATGCTTTACTTAAAAAAGAAACTTCTGAAGTTTCTAGCTAGCACATATTCGCACCTCTAGTTCCTCTCGCCACCCTTCTTCACTTGGCTCTGTGCCACAGATGCCTAGGGTTTACATCATGAGACCCCTTGCCCACTCGTTTCCAGTTGTCATCAGATAGTGGAGAACCTCAGATCTGAGAGAGGAATCACATCAGAGTATGTATTTCCCTTTCATGCAGTCATCCTAGGCTGGCTCTGCTTCTTAATTCAGGCCATTACTCTTCTTAAAAGTGATTTTATTTACATGACAAATATTTCAGTGCATATATTATTTCATCTATTCATGCACATACATATGTTGCACCTCAGTACTTTCTTACTCATACTCATGGGTCCTCATTTATAGCTAACATTGCGGATGGATCACGAGAATTCTCATGTTTTCTGTTCTAAGGCTTGTGGCCAATCACGAGAATTCTTTAAAAATATATTAGCTTGTAAGAACGTGTAATAAATAAATTCAAAATGCAATGGGTATTTAATTTTAAAGCGTGCCTTTAACATTTACATAAAACATTTTTTGTACTCGTTCAATAGAAACTTATCTGGCCACTGGGTAAAGCTAGCAATGAAACTACTGGTCCACAATGTGTTAATTATGTAAGAATTATGAAATCAATTGTGTTCTCTGATATCCATAATCACCACTGATATTTGCTATATTCCTTATTTGCATAGATGAATTACCTATAAGTAGCCAAAAAGCCAAACTACAGGCTATCTTCTAATTTTTGCTGATGTTATTCTTACGAATTCTGACTTACTACTTAATGTATCCTCAGTAAATGATATTCAGATCAGTGTAGGAACTAGACATCTTCTGTTTTCTGTACTCTGTAGTAAAACAACTTGGAAGTTCAAAACCGCTGATATTTTTATACCAAACTAATATTTATTTGCTGTTTTATAATTTCTTCATTGTCGCATGTTCTTCTCCACATTTTCTATTTTTGAGCTCTTAAAAATTTTTTTACTTTATAATTTGTACACCATATTATCTCAAGTACATGCTTTTGTGGTGTGTGTTTTTTTTTTTTTTTTTGGTTCATTTTCTTTATTATTTCTCTCATCTATTTCTAGTTTCAATTTTAATGTTTCCATGGCAAAATTCTGGATTCTGAGTTTAGTTTCATGCTCCTCCTGGGAAATGACTCAGTGTTTTGTTCTAAGAAGCCTTTGGTACATATTACTCACCTGCTGATTTGCTGAGGGAGTGCACACCTGCACTTGCAATTTCAAGACCATTATTCTTGTGATTAAGAAATAATCCCTGTACTTCCTACCCTACTTCTACTCTCATTGTGTCTTGACTTTAAAGGCTGGAAGAACTCTAGCCAGAAGTTTCTGGAAGACCTTTTATCCTCTAGAACTTTGCAAATCAGAACGTTGAGAAACAAGCCCAATAGCAAAAAGAACATAAATGATTGTTTTGAGTTATCTCTTATAAATTGGTTATTTTGAAAGCCAATTTGTTAGTCCACAGATAGCAGTGTTTAGGTCTAGGACGTATGGTCACAGATTGGTCTTCAATCTATGTTGAAGGGAATTAGACTTTTATTGGGTACCACACATGAAGATGGTAGTATTTTAGTCTAGTCAGAAGAAAGTAAAACAATTTTCCTCCATATTGAAGAACAATGATAACTTTATAATGAAGGTCAGACTTACTACTGATTTGGGAAATATTTACTGAGTGCTTACTATGGGCCAGAAACTATTCTTGGTGCTTGGGACACATCATTGAACCAAGATCCCTATCTTCTTGAATTTACAATCTAGTGGAGAGGGACAGAACATAAACAAACAAGCAATATAGCATAAGGTGATAAGACATAATAAACAAAGTAGAACAGATAAGGGGAGTGTTAGGTGGCTTGAATTTTATAATAGGGTGGTCATTGAAAATATATTTGAAAAAAAGTCTTGAAGGAGGTAAGAGTTGGCTAAGAAGGGTATTTAAGGGAAAATTATTCCAAAGTGAGGGACCATCCAGGGCACAGCCCTTAGGCAGGAATATGACCGGATGTGTTATAGGAACACAAAGATGCCAGTGTGGTGCGAGTGGAACAAATGAAAGGAAGAGTAGTTTGAAAGTAGCCCAGAATGGTAACAAGGAGCCAGACAGTCTAAAGCCTTGTGGGCTATTTTAAGAACTTTGGCTTTTATACTGAGTTAAATAGGGAGCTAATGCACAGTCTGAGGAAAAATGTGACCTGAAGGAAAACCAAGTAAAAGTTTACTGCAGTAATTCAGGCAAGATACTATGGTAGTTTGGACCCAACTGACAGCAATGGTAGTGATGAGAAGTGATCAGATCCTATATATATTTTAGAGGTGGAACCAACAGGACTTGATTGGTTGCAAGTTATTAGATATCTTACAACTCCCTCCTTAGACACATCTCAATATTGCTAGATAAGTATTTAGTTTTGCCAGTTATTATTTCTCCTCTAAAGAAAAACTGTAACTTATTGAAGTTGATCATTGCTGGGAAAGAAGGACTGTCTTTCTACTTCTTTACATTTCCACAGAGAAGGAGTCCTCTATTCCCCATGCCTTCAGGGCAAGTATAGGAATGAGGGTTTCTGTTTCCTCCCTCAACTGGTTCCTCCTGCCTGGAGAGGAATAGCTAGCTAATGTGATTGTTCACACATTGGCATTTATTAGGCCATGTTATAAGTAGGGTTACTTCCCTCAAAAGCTAGAAACTCTGTCTATTCAACTGCCTGCCTAATGGAGGAGTAAGAAAGGAGCTGGCAGTTGCTAGGTGATCTGGTCCTTCTGAATGTCTATTAGCCAGAAGCTTATAGGTTGAAAGGAATGGCATCAAGTCTCACCATAAAGACAGAACCTCTTCCAGATTGTAAATTTTAAGAAACAATCTGGATGAATTCTTTTTCTTCATTATTTTCCCTTGGTTGTAAGGACAGGCCATTCTATTGGAACACAAGGACAGCTAGTGAAGGGATTTGTCCCATTACCTGATGAAGACTTTGACCAAAAGAGAAGATCAAAAAGTAGACATGTCATGAATAACAGTACTAATTTAATATTGGCAAACAAACTTTTTGCTCTAAGATGGAACTATTCTCATAGCCAAATAATTAGTGGTATTCTGGTCAGTTAATTGCTCATTACATTCTATCTGACTAAGCAATTAGACAATAAGTATTTTCTATTGGCTACTTTCTTGCATTTGATTTGGAATGAAATGAATATCAATAACTTTTAAAGTATTTATTCAAATATAACTTTTATTTTTATTTCATTTCTCCTTTTGATATTTCTACTCAGCAGACAATGCCACTTCAGAGATTAAAATCCTTCAGGGGCTCCTCACATCTTTTTAAAAATAAAATGAAAACTCCTTACTTTAGGCACTCTTGGCCCTTCATGAACACATTCCTGACTATCTTCCTCACATCCAGCTACAAAGAGTATTTAAAAGCCAGTTCAGACAACATCATATGTCTCAGAACCAATATTTTCCCATGTCCTTCCTCCTACTTATCTGCTGAAAACTTTTTATACGCTCCATTCCACCCTACCCCCATTCTCACTCAGGGCTCCATGTCTTTGGCTTTGTAATTGGGCATGGTTTCTATTTATGGCTCTCCTATGATCTGAGAGACTAGCTTAGTCACACCCTTCTCTGGTTTATGAGCCTGGCTTTTCTGCTTGATCTTGAATATTTGACTTGCTGCTTTCTCTTGTTTTCAGCATTTCCAACAAGTTTCTCCACAGTAAAAGACCTCAGTGCCTACCTCATAATTGTCTTTGCAAAACTGGTGGAATCGGGTGCTTGGTAAGCATTCAATTTAAAAAGTGAGTTTTGCCCATCTGGAGTGGCTCAGTTGGTTGAGCATCATTTAGTGCACAAAAAGGTTGCCAGCTAGATTCCTGGTCAGAGCACATACCTGGATTGCAATCCAGGTTTGATCCCCAGTTGGGGAGCTATGGAAGGCAACGGACTGATGTTTCTCTCTAAGACAGAGGTCGGCAAACTGTGCTCGCAAGCCACATGCGGCTCTTTGGCCCCTTGAGTGTGGCTCTTCCACAAAATACCACGTGCGGGCATGCACGTACAGTGCGATTGAAACTTCGTGGCCCATGCACAGAAGTCGGTTTTTGGCCTGGGCGAGTCTATTTTGAAGAGGTGGCATTAGAAGAAGTTTAATTTGGCTCTCAAAAGAAATTTCAATCGTTGTACTGTTGATATTTGGCTCTGTTGACTAATGAGTTTGCCGACCATTGCTCTAAGACATATGTTTCTCTTTCTCCCTCCCCTACATCTCTTGCCCCCTTCCTTTCTCTCTCTAAGCATGTCCTTGGATGAGGATTAAGGAGGGAAAAAGTGAGTTCTTTGGAAGATATTAATGGCTGGTGCCATCACCAAATGTACTATAAAGGAGGACCTATCTAAAGGAATGGATATTGGGGTCCTTTGTCCAGGCTGTCTCTTTTCTAGACAGAGCTGGAGATACACATAGCAAAATCTCACTCATTAGCTCCCCTTTACTAACTTTCCTGCTGACCAACTGCCGATGTTAGCACCCTTATTTTTCATAACACATGAGAAAATATAATTAATGAGGCCACAATTTAGACATGATAATACAGGTAAGATCCCTCTTGAAGTCATACACTGGTTACTTTAATTGTAATACAGAATATGAACTTGTGGAAGATCCTCTATCATTCATATATGTGTTACTTTTCAGACAGCAAAGTAATTTTATACTGACGGAATGACACCATGGCAAGATTTAGGGATTCTTGTCTTTAGATTCCCACTACTAAGATATGTTGAAATACTTAGTAGAATCACTATCATTCTTGTGATTGTGTAGTATTACAGCTAGACAGTGAGGAGAATTAGCATACCATTATTTAATACAGAAACAGTGAAAAGAATAGTTTGTTTTGAGGAATATACTCAATGACTGAACTAGCTGTTGCTGCTTTAGATAATTTCGTGGCTTTAAATAAAACTGCCAACATTTGTTCTCAGCTTGCTCTCTCCAACAGCTCCTGCCTTGGCTCCATCCCATAATTGTTGAAAAGGGGCTTCATAAATAAATGTTGTGTAATGGCACTGGTATGTGTTTTGAGACTCTCGGATATTATTTCTTAACCTCTCGTCATATTTCATTGTGGACTAGGATTTTTTAGCAAAACAGTGACCCCACTGAAGTAGCTCCCCAAAGCAGTTCTGATTATTCCAGACTTGGCAAATCTCATGGCAAGATCTCAGAGTGAGAACCAAGAGGTGAGCTCACAGAATTGGCTAGCAGGTGGCTCTGGAACTGGTGTGGGATAACAATGGAGATACAGACTAAAGCCTGTGGCTGGGGTAGCGTGGTCAACACGAGGAGGAATAGTTCCCTTCTAGAAAAGTAGAAGAATTAAATAAGCACGTCTTTTCCAACAGCACTGACTTTGAAAAACAAAATAAAGTCTATAAGGCAGCAAAACACAGAGGAGCCAAACTAACTTTCCAGTCACAAACAAGTCAATTTGAGCCAGCTGGCTTAGGCCTCAAGGAGTTCCCTGTAGCTCTAATTAACTGCTTCTCTTTCCCAACCCTTAAAAGAGATCTAATAGTTTTTCTAAAAAAGGCAGGGCAATGAAAAAAACAACTTTAAGACACTATTCACTAAATACTTGTTTATGACTTTTGTCCCCAAACTTCAATCTAAGGTTAATACTGCGGGACTGACTTCATTTCCTCATCTCCACTTGCCCCATGTTAATGGATATTTTTGGAGAATGAGGATCTGGGGAAAGAAGCTTATATTTTTAGTTGCTTTCTTCTATCTTTATCCTCTCTAGAAAGTGATTGTGAAAAATCAACATAATACTATTTAAGCTTAGAACTATGTTTAAGCTTAGTACAGTGCTATCTGAATGTGCCAGTAAAACTTAACAAAAGCCAACTGCCTAACAGGCAGGCTCCTTACTAAACAGAGCAACACATTACTAGGCTCTCTCTTACTGGCTAAGACTTCACTCAGCATTTAACACGTTGCCTTTGGCACAAAGTTGGGGAGACTGTGAAATCTGAGCATAATTGACTCTCAGTCTGTGAGTCTCATTTTCTTGGCTGTGTCCCATAGGCACCCCACTCTCATCTTCTGCCCCTACTGCTCCATCACTCTACTAAACTTACCACCATCTCTCTACATATTAGAGTTACTGTAAATTCACACTTTCCATCTTAACAGCCAGAATATACAAATACTTTCCAATTGACACCAATCTTAGACTATTTTTTTTTTAAGAACTGGATGGAGTAAACGTAGCAAAAATTGAAGCTTAAGACATTTAAAATTTAAACGGATTGAAGATAAATTTCTTTCCTCTTAAAACCATGATAGTGGCTGGCTTGAGATGCATACCTATTTCGCACACTTCTGAGATTCATACTATTTGAAATTACCAGGAGCTTGATTTGTGTTGGGACAACGTCTGAACCTGGTGTGAAATACTTGGATATGTGAACTGAAATCAGGTATTTCTTGAAGAACTCCATAGTGCAAATGAAGATTAAGCACTATTTTTCCTTTGGTTTTCCACATCCCATTCTAGGTAGATGAAAATGCTTGCTAATGGGACAGTTTCATAAAAAATGGCTGTGGAGTCTGGGATCTGGGTTATATTTGGGGCTGGTTCCAATATATTTTGAGGTCTTATATTTTGGCTCAACCTCCTACTTAGAAACCTGAAAAATACACCTTAATACTGCACCCTACTAGGGAACATTGAATGGAAAAAGAAACCAATTTTGACAGGGGGGGGGGGGACCTATTACCTGATAGAGCACCTAAAATAATCTGAAAAGTAATCATACTATTTTAAATCTTATAACACATATACTTATGTGAATAGGGGGTTAAGTTTTCAAGTTTCCTTTTCAAGGCCTGTGCAAAGCAATTGAGGAGGTGACTCACCTGTGAATCCAGCAAGCAGAACCAATAAGCATGGTCAGACGGACCCACCAGGAGTCAAAACATCATCTTATCAACATCATCTCATCGCCTGATGACAACAGCTTATGTCTGCAACCCCCAGGGCTGCACATAGCACCCTAGTCCCTTCCCCTTTATAATCCTGTCCCCTGTACCTTGCTGGGAGACAGAATTTGATGCTTGTAAGTGCCCCGTCTTCTTGGTTGGCTAGCCTTCTCAATGAACGCCTACTATGATTCAACCCTGCCTTTGTTATTGGACACAGAGACAGGCAGCCTGAACCCAACCAGGGGTTTCCCCAGTAACAATTTGAAGGAAAAAAAAAACCCCAAAAGATACCATGTGATATGTCGTAAACAGAAGCCACAATGTCTCATCCATAGGAAGTATTCTCTCTCCCAGTCACTAGTGGACAAATTCTCATATTTGGGCATCAATTAGATCGCTGGCTTAGCCTTGTTCTCATACTTCATCCCTTTTTATGGAAGTCTTCCTTGTGAGGGTTCCGACCGGAATTTCTAACGATGCCAGCTACACCCCGTATTTATCTTTCTCAGAGCTCCACCAATGGATGAATCCTGTGCCTTCCCCCAAACAACATACACTCTGTTTTGAGGATACACAACTCTCCCTGGACACTCTCAACTTCACTAGGGAAATTTTCCTTTTTCCTCTAGTGGTCAGCAATTACCATTCTGTCCTTTTTTGGCATGTTGCCTACCTCCAAAGTAAACATCATATCCTCTTGAGTCTGTCCCCTAAAGACAGTGTGTTGGCCTCTAGGCCACTGAGGTAACCGACTCAAAAATTCTGTCTCTTCAGTATACAGTGAGAGATATTATTGACCAGCCTAGTCAATGTGTGGTTTTGGAGGTATACATTTGGCCAACTGTATACTCAAGATTTCCAAATCTATTTAAGCAAAACCGTTCCCTGAACTCCAGATCAACATGCTTAGTATAGCAGATGCAATCACTGCCTCAATGACAGCCTCTTGATTATAAGCTGAAGACTATTTACAGGAAGCACCTGCCACCCTCCACCTGTAGCGTTTTTATTTTTGTTTTGTTTTGTTTTTTTTCCTGGCATTAACTGTGCATGGGGCAAGCTAGCAGAACTGGGAGAGTTGATCAGAGAAACAGCTTTCAAATAATGCTGGTGGAGATATGGTGGCAGGTAACAACCCCAACATTTACCCCAGGCTGTGCTAATGCTATAAGGTATGTTCTATACTATCTCCTAGAGTTTCATAAATAGTGCTAAATTTTAATTTCCTCGCCTTTGGTGGTTGTAACTGGCTTGACAAAGCACATTTTATGGGTTTCTCTTCCTTCCCAACCTCATTTTCTCATTAACCTACTGATGTTTTTCAGAACCACGTCCACTTTGAATTGTCTCAGAGTATGTTTATGAGCTTACCCAAAGTAAAGCATAAGCAAATTACAAAACATTTTTCACCTGGCTTTATCACTGACAGGTATCTCAAGAAAAATTCATCCAAAACAATTTTATCTTCTACTTTCAACTTGTTCTTCCTCTTTTTATGCTCAATTCTCTACCCAACAAGGTACTCAAGAGCAAATTCTCTCAAAGCCAGTTGGCCACAAATCCTACAATTGTACCTGGGGAATATTTTCCAAATCTGTCCCTCCCTTTTCATCCCCAATACTGCTCTTCCATGTCTTGTTCTTACCATCTCTAACTTTGAGTTTAGTTTGTTCTTTTTCTAGTTCTTTGAGGTATAAGTCTAGGTCCTTTACTTGAAATCTTTTTCAATGCAGGCATTTATTATTGTAAAATGGTGATATAGGAGAACCCAGCTTCCATATCTCCCCACACGGCTCAATGGTGGTCCAGCTATCCATAACAAAAACAGCTCCGGGAGACCTCCAGAGTCCACTTGGGAAGTTTTAGCAACACCATGAAACAAACGAACGAAAAACCAAACCAACAAAACCCACTGGCATAACTACACAAGAAGGGAAGGAAGGAACCTTCATTTTGCTTACATCACCCCATCGCCATAGCCATCTTGGGGACCATATTCAGGGCCAGGAAGAAACCTCTCCAGACAGAAAAAAGTTCCACTCACCACAACAGGATGAGCTGGTTAAAAAATCAGCTTCTTCACCCTCACTGGTGCAAAGGTCCCGCTTTGGCTTCAGTCCACCCAGACTGCGTCCACCGGGCTATTCGCAGACACGCAGTGGTCCCAGGTTGGGCCTGCGGGGGCAGCAGGCCTGCCACTGGGCCGGCTGATGGCCCGGAGTCACGGGAGCTTGCCTGGGCCTGGCGCGTGGGTCAAAAGCCTGGGTTCCTGGTGGGCTGCCGGGCACGGGACTGGCCAAGAGCCTGGGGCGCAGGTCCTTCCTGGAGCCCCAGTTCGCAGGGGCTGATGGGAGCCTGTGCGCACGTGCTCAAACACGTGGGCGGGAGCCGCGTGCAGCTCAGACACGTGGGCCGGAGCCGCGGGCAGCTTAGATACGTGGGCCGGAGCCGCGGGCAGCTGCTTCCCGCGGGAGCCGTTGAGCCGCGTGCCGTTGGCGCTGGAGTGCGTTGAGGTGAGTCCCTGGGGGCTTGGGTCCTGCGGGCCACCGGGAGGAGGCTGTCCCCCACGGGAGTGGCCGGCACAGGCTGGTCTGGGGACCTGGGCGAGCCTGAGGCCTCGCACTGACCGGGGCCCTAACGGCTGGGGAACATGGAGACCTGCGTTCCGCTGGTTCCGACATGGAGACTTCAGTGCTGCGGAGGTGGCAGGGTGCTAAGGGGGTGGCCGGGAGCTGGGGCAGGCTGGCTGGGGTCCTCGGTGAATTTGGGAGCTTCTCCCAGGGGAAGGGTGGTCTCTCTGGGCCCTGGCAACGGGGCCTGAGGGAGGCGTGAGAGGTGTAGCATGAATTTGCCTTTCTTACTCTCTTCAAGGCATTATTTTATTTTATTTTTTTTATTTCCGTGTTCACCCAAGTGCTGCCATTCCTGCCCTGGAGTCCTTGGCTCTTGTGGAGGCAGGTTTCATGCGCCGTAGTTGTTTGTGGGGGAGGGGGAGCGCTAGAAAAGTCTCTGCCGCCATTTTGCTGACGTCACGCCTACACTCTGTCTTTGAGGTTAGGTATGTGGGTGTCCCCTGAGAAAGAAGATATCTCCGGAGAAGGGCCCTCGGTTGGCTTTACTGCGTTGAGGTGAGTCCCTGGGGGCTTAGGTCCTGGCGGGCTAAAATGTAAAAAGCAGGCGTGCTATGTCACAATGGCGCTGTCTGCACTGGGCAAACTTTCCTTCTTCAGGGCACCCCAAATTGAGGATGTCTCTTGGCCTTGAATTGACACCAGTGACCATGGGTGTGCGGGTAGCGTTATCTCCTTTAACCTTGTTTTTTTTTTTTTTTTTTTTTTTTACAAGAGTGCTTTGGATAGCAGCTTTGCTTCCTGAAAGGAATTTTAAAACCAGCTTACCAAATTTTGCAAAAAACGGTGTGGGGTTTTTATTGGAATTTCAGTTAAAATTCATATATCAATTAAAGGATAAAGGAAAATTTATTCACACGGTGTCTATTTATTTAGATCTTCAATTTTTCTCAGTCATGTGTCTTAGTTTTCTTTGTAAAAACTTGCATTTTTTACTATATCTTGCATATCTTTTGTTAAATCTCTTTGTTTTTTGGTGCTATTCTATACATGGCCTCTTTTTTAAATTATATTTTCAAGTGCTTATTGCTGGTATATAAAAATATAACTTTTTTTGCAAATTAATCTTTTATCCTGTGATCATTATTTACTTTCTCATTCTGATAGTTTTTTTTTTTTGTAAATTTTCTTTAGGGTTTTTAGAAAATGTAAACAAGTATATGTAAATGGAGATAGTGTTCTTTTTAATTTCTGATATTTATAACTCTATTATTTTTCTTGTCTATTGCAATGGCTGGGATCTCCAGTACCATGTTGAATAGAAGTGATGAGACTGAGTAAGTATTCTGGACTCTCTCTGATTCATAGTTCACTATTAAGTATGTCATGTATTTTCAAACTCTTATTGTGTTCACATTTATGAGTTGATGTCCTTGAATTCACCCTTTTAACATTATGAAAGTTTCTTTTTTCTCTGATAATACTCTTTGACATCTATTTTTAGCTGATATTAATATAGTGACTACAGCCGTTTTATGCTTATTTGCAAAAAATAATTTTACAGGAACTATTATAACTATGTACAAGGATGTACAGAAAAATACGGTTGCAATGCATGAAAAGGATGAAATGAAAGATCTTAGCAGGGAAAGAAAACATAAAAATATTCAGATAGAAATTTTAGAATTGCAAAACAATAGCTAAAATTTTAAAAATTTATTGGATGGGCTTAAAAGTAAAATTGAGCTGCTTATGGAGTCAGTGGAATAAAGTTAGATTTAAAAATTTGAAGGATCAAATAAAAATAATTGAAAAAGAAAAAGTGCCTCAGCCACATGTAAAACAACATACATGTAACTAGAGTCCAAGAAGCAAAGGAGAAAATGGGATAGAAAAAATAATGAAAAAATTATGACTGAAAATGTCCATAATTTGATAGAATGCATGTATTTACAGATGCAAAAAAAACTCCCCAAGCCCTAGCTGGCTTGGCTCAGTGGATAGAGCGTCGGCCTGCGGACTGGGGGGTCCCGGGTTCAATTCCGGCCAAGGGCACATGCCTGGGTTGCGGGCTCGATCCCCGGTGGGGGGTGTGCAGGAGGCAGCCGGTCAATGATTCTCTCTCATCATTGATGTTTCTATCTCTCTCTCCTTCTCCCTTCCTCTCTGAAATCAATAAAGAAATATATTAAAAAAAAAACACAAAAAACTCCCCAAGTATCAACTCCCATTTAGAATCTGCCTGCTGTTTTTTGCTATCAAGAGCTTTCAGGTCCTTATATTTGCTTTGAGTTTATAATTCTTATCTGCAGAGATTGGATATGGAAGTGGAACCTTAATAACTTTTAGAGTTCTCTCTTGCTAATTCCTTTGTCATTCATAGGGCTATTTCTGTTGGCTGATTTTACTTCTGGTTATTGGTCACATTTTCCTGCTACTTTGCTTTTTAAAAAATTTTAAATTGGCTGGTTGGATAATGTGGATGTTCTCTATCTTCCTTTAGGGGCTTTGAATTTGCCTCTGTGGGTCTAGATTTGACATCATTTTAGTCTTAGAGTAATCTTGCTCCTAAGGTTGTGGACTTTCTGTGAAAATCAACTGAATGCCTGGTTTGTTTAGCAATAGCTCTCCATTCTGGATGGTCATAGCTTTCTCCCCCAGCCCTGTGTGATCTCTGGAATACCCATTTTAATTCAGAGATCCCTGAAGTTAATTTCTGCCAGGACTTGCCTAATCTCTCCATGGATACATTAGTATTGAGCCAAAGCTCAAAAGGACCTCTATGCAGATTTCTGGAGTTCCTTTTCTGGATAGCTCCCTCCTTTAAGGATCTGCCCTGCAAATTTTGTCTATCTCCTAACTTCAGTAAGACCACTGGGCTATCTTTGGAATTATGTTCCTGGGACACCATCTGGAAAGTGATTGTGGGCAGAAAGCTGGTGTGATTTGAAGCTCACCTCATTTATATCCTTTCAGAGATCACAGTCCTGCACTGCATGTGTTCCAGTATCTTGCAAATTATTTCATATATCTTGTGCACTTTTATGACTGTAGTGGAGGGCTAGTATAATACCAATTCTTTTGCTATAGTTGGAAGTGGAAGTCCCTGTTTCCATGAAAGCTGAACAAATGCAAATTGTTAGGTCTTGCCTACAAAGACCCTGATTAGACATATTTGTAAAGGGACCCAGCGTCTTTATTTAGTAGCCTTCCCCCTTTCATGATAATTTTGATGTAGATAGAGTGTCATACTGAGATAGAGTTAGGATAAGGGAAACAATAATATCTGAAAATTTTTATTTATAGTAATTAAAGTCAGATTGGAGGCCAAATGTCAGCATGGCCATAACTTGAGTAATTCAGACAAAGTCAAGAAAGGAGGCCAGCAATGGGAGACACATAAGCCTTTTAGAAATTGGCAGGGGTCTGATTAGAATCTGGGACCACAGAAATAAAAATGTTGTTTGAAATATTAACTGGGAGTAACTGAAAACAGAAGAGGAGAATCTTCCTGCCAGATGGGGAAGATGCTGGTAGATGCACAGATTAAGGTGGCTTTGTTCTAGATATGGTTCTGGTCACTCATGGCATGGCCCTTAAGTGTAAACTAAAAGTATTCTTTCTGATCTCTAGTGCCACATTTCTCATCACAGAAGTTTGCAGCCAAGTATTCCCAGGCTCTTAGGAGAACTCTGGGTTCCTTTAAGCAGAGCTGCCATGCTTCCTGGCAGATAATACTGTTTATGTCAACCTGGTCTCGAGAGCTATCTGAAGGAGTGAAGGGATTTACTGCTTAAAGGGGATGAAAGATTGGTAGAGGCTACAAATCTTAACTCAGAGAGAACCCATTAAAGATATTTTCCTTGTCAAAGACAGTCTGTATGCCAATTCTGTAAAAAGGAACATCTGAAGACAGAGATTTATAAAAAGAACGGCAGGTAAGGTGTTAGCAAAACTTGTTTTCCCCTAAAGGTACAGATAGAATTCACACAGCTCTGTTGACTGCCATGCAATAATTGATTTTCTTTTCAACCCTATCCTTACCATTCCGTATTAATTATTCTTGGTAACTGATTTTCTGAATACTTGATTTTGTTGAGACTTCCACCTTCCATTAAAGTTACCATACCCAACCTTAACTTATGCTTGGAAGACAAAGTTGAAAAGACAGGCCATAAATAATATTTTCTATACTTTAAAACAGCAATTTTCAACCAGTGTGCTGCAAGAATTTTTAAAGATGCAATATCTGACTATTTGGTCAGGGAAACTGTCCTCTTTTCCCTTAGAAGATTGTAAAAAATGACAACAGTCAACACAACAATAGCTGTTTGTTGTGAATGAATCAAAATTATACCTATTTTTTGGTCAGATCAAAAACTATAATATAAAAAACCAGAGCCAACATCCCCTGAGGGGTCCCGGATTTCGAGAGGGCACAGGCCAGGTCGAGGGATCCCACTGGTGCATGATCAGGGTGGGGGAGGGACTGTGGGAGGGCTCCAGGGCATGTCCTGCCCACCTCGCTCAGTCCTGATTGGTCAGACCCCAGCAGCTAGCTAACCTACTGGTCTGAGCGTCTGCCTCTGGTGGTCAGTGCACATCATAGCGACCAGTCGGTCAGCTGACTGCCCCCTGGTGGTCAGTGCATGTCATAGTGAGCAGTTGAGTGGCCTTAGCATATCATTTGCATATTACACTTAGATTGGTTGAACGGAGGACTGGACACTTAGCATATTAGGCTCTTATGATATAAGATTTTGGTGTGCCTCAGAATTTTTGTGATTAGTTTGTATGCTATGAGTTGAAAAATGTACCAACAATATCTAGTTGTGCTTATCTATGGCTCCAGAGGTTAACCTCAGGGCCTTAGCTCTCAAGTCCCTCTTGTTCATTTCAAGTTATTTGTTTAGTCCTGACAAGAGCCATTTCCCAGTACATCATTGTCCCTTACAGTGCTGGTATCAGATGCCAGAAATGCTGACCTTACAATTCCTTGTAGCATGCCACCACCAACCCCACCTTGAAACAGAGTTTTAGCTGCCCAACTTCACAATGGGGGACAAAGCAGGAAAAGGGGCAGGGTTGCTGTCATGCAGAATCACAAATGAAAATATCAGGCACTTTTAAAGGCATCAAATTATCTCCCTAGTTCAAATTGCCAGCCTCTGTTAAGGAGTGACATGGTGTTTCCTGATGTTTTGAAAGCAGCACTGTGATGAAAGGAAGATAGTGGCCTTATCCAGCTGAAATTCTGAACTGGATACCCTGTGGGGGTTTAATATACAGTTTTTGACTCATCATGATAAAGGCTGGCTGCTGATAGCTCATCAACTTTGACTCTTAGCTAAAACTCCCAACACCTGGCTCCCTTTTTTCTTCCCCTCTACTCTTCCATCTCCTCTTTAATAACTTCTACCCACCATTTAGAAAGGTTTCTCTGGGTCTGAAGGCAGCTTTGGCCGTAAAGCAGTACTAGTCCACTGGCTTACTTGCAAAGAATGCTGTATATTTTGGGTCCTATTATTTGTAATGCAGCTAATATTCATTGATCACTCTGTTGTATGCTAGAGATGGAGAAGTGAAGAAACATGGTTGCTGTTGTCATAGAAAACTTCTAAAAGTATGTTCTTAGGGCCACCTACATCAGGATTACTTGGGAAAGTTTGTTAAAAATACAGACTTCTGGGTCCCCAGTTAAGTTTTATTTAGTGGAAATTTTTGAAATAAGGTGTAAGAATATACATTTTTGATGAGCTCCCCACTGTTTCTTAAACACAATGCGGTTTCAAAACCACTAGTGGACACACAAATAGAGGTTTAAAATTTATGATACTATATCTAAAATATAAGAGGATGACATGGAAAAGGCAAATTTAGATGGAATCATATAGATTAAAATTGTAAGAAAGTGACATTTGAATCAAGACTAGAGAGGTAAGCAGAATTGTTCAGATGAAAGATGGGGGAAAACTATTTTTAGAACAGGAGGAAAACTTATGCAAAAGTCCTAAGATGAGAACATTGATGTTTCCTAGCCCATATACATGCCTACTGTCTTATTCTAAACGAAATATCAGCAGGTAAAGACATATACCTCATAATCTGGGTATATGTCTCTTGGCTTTTTCTCTAGCCTAAAAAAAATTCCTGCTGGGACCTGAGTTCAATTAGTAAATTTATCCAATTAAACTTTACTAAAGCAAAACTAGTGAAGTTGAGTCTATAAACTTTTATATAGGTGCACTTCCAAAAATATAAATATTTCCAAATCACCCCTCATCTCATTCTTTTCTCAGTAATGAACTTGGTTTGCGAGCATGCAGAGAAAAATCAAAGTCAAATACTATATACTGGATAGTTTACATGCACCCAGGTGTATTTATTTACATGTCAGTATTGCCAGTAGGAACTTTATAGTTATATATGAGGGGAATCTTTTATATAAAATTTGATTATGAATTTCTAGAAAAATCCATTTCATGTTGAAATTTCAACCAGTCTGAACACTGTAGGGATTTTGGAAATTCAGTGAATTATTGAACTAAACACTTATGAAGAGAAATTAGCAACCTGAAAAATAAATAGTGCTCTTTCTGACTGATCATGTGACTCACGTACTACAGATCAGGCTATTTGATCCTTTAGAAATTTTATTCACATTGTGTAGAGCAAGAAGCGAGTCTAGCAATTTGCTGATGACACATGGGCTTCTGCATTCATCTGCATACAAAGAAGAAATCATATTATTTGTAGATTATATTCTGTATTTAGAAAATATAGACGAATCTAGAAATGTTACTAGAATTAATGAGTTTGACAAGGTTTTTGGATGCAGGGTCAATATATAAAAATCAATATAGAAAAATGACAGTAATATCAAAAACTTAAAACATGGACTATATTTAATGAAAAATGTGAAAGACCTCAGAAAACTAAAACATCAAGAGGAATTAAAAAGAGACTTAAATTAACAGAAGGTTTATAATACCATTTTTGTGACCTGGAATCTAATTTTTCAGGTAAGTGACACATGCTGCTGATCATAGGCTAGTGAGTTGTAGTGCCAGAATTTGAACCCAGATGGTTCTAACACATTTCTTTTTGTCTCCCTAATTATCAGACTGTTTTTCACTCCAGGATCTTGCTTTCACCCACTCAAGTTTCAGAACTCAGTTCACATACCATCCTATATAATAAAGAGGTAATATGCAAATTGACCCTCATGCCCTCACAAAAGATGGCCGCCCCCATGTGGTCAAAGATGGCCACCACAGATGGCCAGTAGGGGAGGGTAGTTGTGGGCAACCAGGCCTGCAGGGGAAGGCAGTTGAGAGCAACTGGGCCTGCAGGAGAGGGCAGTTGAGGGAGGGGACCAGTCCTACAGGGGAGGGCAGTTGTGGGGGACCAGGCCGACAGGGGAGGGCAGTTGGGGGCAACCGGGCTGGCAGGGGAGGGCAGTTGGGGGCAACTGGGCCAGCAGGGGAGCGGTTAGGCTTCGATCAGGCTGGCAGGGGAGGGGTTAGGGGGGTGATCAGGCTGGCAGGCAGGTGAGCAGTTGGGAGTCAGTAGTCCCGGATTGTGAGAGAGATGTCTGACTGCTGGTTTAGGCCTGATCCCAGGGATCGGGCCTAAACCGGCAGTTGGACATCCCCTGAGAAGTCCCAGATTGGAGAGGGTGCAGGCTGGGCTGAGGGACACACCCCCTCCCATGCACGAATTTCGTGCACCGGGCCTCTAGTCTTCTATATAAAACCTTGCCTTATACTTCTAGGTGGCATTGACTTTTTTCTCCTGTATTCTTTCCATCATAGTTTCCATAGACTTAATCACAATTATTTTCATGTTTTTCACCTCTTGAAGATTGTGAGGACTGGTACTGAAGTTATTTGTGTTTATTTGATGAGGACCTCAAACAAGAGCCTTACACTTAGCTGCAACTCAATAATTGAATCAAATAATCGTATTTCTGCAATCTTGTCTTCTTTTATTTACATGTCAGTAACCTCCACTATAGTATAATCTTACAATGATGTTTTATAAATGTTATATTCCTATATTCTTCTATCGCATTGCTGATCATAGTGCCTCAAACATAATACATATTCAGTAAATATTAAAGCATTGTATTCCTCCAATACATAGCAATTTTAACTTAAAATATTCTTGAAACTAGAAAAATGTGTTGTGCAAAATTTCATATGCATACTAGTAGTTCAGAACAAGCCCAGATATAATATGAGGCACACTGCCTCACATATTAAAGTATTGTTTTCTATTCTTTTGTGCAGCAGAGAATCCCATTTATTAGTCACATAAGAGATCATTCTTCCATTGTATTGTGTTGTTTACACTTGTACTCTGCTCTTAACCTCAAGAAATGCATAGAATTTCTCATTTAGCAGCTAATTCACTCTCAGTCAGCTCTATAGAAATTTTCTAGGTTGGGACACACAGATGGAAAGGAACCAGAGAGGTTCTTCTTGCCCTTGCCAGTCATGGAAGAGGAGTTAACATAATCTCTTGATACAAATACATATAAATCTCTTTGTGGGAGTTTAAAGGTACTCTTTATCAGACCTTAGGACAGAAATACTTTAGCTTGTGATAGTACCAGTGGTAACCATATTTATGATAAAGCAGTAAAAACAATCAATCCCAATGATAGATTAGGGAGTGGACTAACCCCAGGTCCCTAAAATCTGACAACTATACAGTAAATCCTCAGGTACATCTAGCAGCACAATGATGACAGGGGCTAATATAGGACTGAGGTAGGTTTCTTATGGGCTTGCATTCAATAGCCAGGAATTATAGAGAAACTTTGCCATTGGTAATTAACTCCTAATTGAGTAATTAATTGAGTAGGAAAGGGTTAAAATCAATGTCAATCCTTGCATACTGCAGTTTTTCTATTTTCAGAACCTATCATCTTGTGGGGGGTGGGGGCGGGGAGAAGCAACAACACACAACTCTAATGCCCTTAGCAGATGGATCTGTATTATTGCAGAACAGGGACCTGGAAAGTCTCCATATACCAAGCTATAAATATTCCTTTGACATTTATTATCCTCACTTGAGTTCAGGTGCTTAAATACTTGGACTGAAGTCATGTTTGTAGCAGAAAAAAGTTGATTTTTAAGCATACCTTGTCGCTGGCTAAATTATTAGCAACAGACAAAGAAGGAGGGTGAGTATGCCAGAACAAGGGAGTCTCCCACTTAAGAGAGGTCACAGAACCTTTAAGTCAAATTAGTTGAAGTTTAGATTTGCTTGTAGTACAAATTCCCAAACACCTCAGCTCAATTTGATGGATCACATCTGAGCAACTCCCAACAACCTCCAACTTTCAAGATATGTATCTCGTGGTGTGGTATTCTGTGGTCTTGAATTTGACTCCCAGCCCTGCCAGCTGCATAGGATTGTAAATTCACACTCCTATGAATCTCAATTCATATTGCCTTAAGGGAAGTGTAGGATTATGTAAACCAGGAGATAATAACCCATATAAAATACTTATAAAATAAAATCAACCTAAAGGTGTCAGCATAGATTAACAGCCCTACTCCATTTAGGGGTTTGGATTCCTCATGTGTGGTTATTTTGTGGTTCAGGCTAGGATTTAGCAGTATTGTTCTTAATTAGGGAATACTTAATTCCCTTAGGGGATGATTACTAGGAGCCTAGGATGAGTTTCATTCTGAAAGGAAAGGAATCCATGCATGATTTTGCTTGGGATATTGCATAAAAAGTCTTGCAGATATATCCATCCCAAAGCTATTTCTAACCCTGCCCAGAGGACCCAGAACAGTGTGAAGCTGAAGAAGACAATAGGCTTCCTCCTCCATCCTGTCTTTCCCTAGCATGAATGGCCCTCTGTGGCTGATCCAGTGGGATAATATACCAGTACACTTACAGTGTCTGAAACTGGGCAACACATTTTAAAGAGACATTGTTAAACTGAATTGTCAGGCGAATAATGAGGGTCCTAGAAATTATGAAATATAAATATAAAGAAGTTAGACGTCTCTTTTTCAAAGTAAACATCGATAAGGTATCATAGTGCTAAGTGCATAGGCTCATAGCCAGATTGTCTTACTTTCAAATGTTGGTTCTTCCCCTACTAACTGTGTGAACTTGGGCAAGTTATTTAACTCTTATGTGCTTCAGTTTCCTCATTTTTTTTTTTTAATAAATCTTTATTGTTCAGATTATTACAATTGTTTCTCCTTTTTTCTTCCCATATCTCCCCATCACCTGGTTCCCTCCCCCGCGTTGTCCTTATCCATAGGTGTATGATTTTTGTCCAGTCTCTTCCCATACTCCCCACACAGACACCCCTTTCCCCCTGAGAATTATCAATCCACTCCCATTCTATGCCTCTGATTCTATTATGTTCACCAGTTTATTCTGTTCCTCAGATTTTGAATTCACTTAATTTTTAGAATCACTTGTTGATAGATATGTATTTGTTCATAATTTTTATCTTTACTTTTTTCTTCTTTTTCCTCTTTTTAAAGAATACCTTTCAGCATTTCATATAATACTGATTTGGTGGTGATGAACTTCTTTAGCTTTTTCTTATCTGTGAAGCTCTTTATCTGCCCTTCAATTCTGAATGATAACTTTGCTGGGTAGAGTAGTCTTGGTTGTAGGTTCTTGCTATTCATCACTTTGAATATTTCTTGCCATTCCCGTCTGGCCTACATAGTTTCTGTTGAGAAATCAGCTGACAGTCTTATGGGTGCTCCCTTGTAGGTAACTAACTGTTTTTCTCTTGCTGCTTGTAAGATTCTCTCTTTGTCTTTTGCCCTTGGCATTTTAATTATGATGTGTCTTGGTGTGGTCCTCTTTGGATTCCTCTTGTTTGGGGTTCTGTGCGCTTCCTGAACCTGTAAGTCTATTTCTTTCATCAGGTGGGGGAAGTTTTCTGTCATTATTTCTTCAAATAGGTTTTCAGTATCTTGCTCTCTTCTGGCACCCCAAAAATTCGGATATTGGTACGCTTAAAGCCATCCCGGAGGCTCCTTATGCTATCCTCACACTTTTGGATTCTTCTTTCTTTTCGCCTCTCTGGTTGGGTGTTTTTTTCTTCCTCATATTCCAGATCTTTGGTTTGACTCTTCGGGTGCGGTGGTCTACTCTGTATATTCTTTATTTCAGACAGTGTATGCATAATTCTGACTGGTCCTTTTCCATTTTTTTGGTATTCTCATTTAGGTCCTTGAAGGTCTCTTCAAGTTTCTCAGCGGTTTTTAGAAGATTCTTGAGTAACCTTATAAATATGGTTCTGAACACTGTGTCGTCCATTAGTTTGCTTTCATCTATCTCTCCTAATTGTGACATACTTCAATGTCTCCACATTTTGGCTGCCTCCCTGTGTTGATGGAGTGGCTTTGTGTGGTCGGTGACCTATAGGGGCCAGTAGCTCAGCTTCCCCAATCACTCTAGGTGGTCGCTCTTGGTACTCCCCTTTGTGGGCTGAGTGGAAAGTCTTCGTGTAGTTAAAAGCCCTGATTGCTGTTGGTACACTGGGAGGAATTGACCTCCGGTCCAATTGGTTGTGAGGGCCTGCTGTGTCTATAACGGAAGAATTGCTGTGCTGGAGACACAGTAGGGCTTTGGTGCTCACTGAGTCTGCCTCTTGAATGTGTCCCTTATGAGAGTGGTTGAAATCTGGTGTCGTCCACACCGACAGAAAAGTCACTCTCACTCTCCGACCGATGGCCGAGAGTCCCGTAGGCATCTGGGTCCCCCACGTGTCCCCAGAAACTGGAGTTCAGAGTGGTTGGGATTGTTGGTATCACTGGTGGAAGTTGATCTCCAAGCAAGTTGGCTGTGAGGATCAGCAATGCGCTGGGAGAGCTTCTGTGCTCAGCTTGGATGGGGCGGACTCTCAGGGTGGCGCAGACAAGCTTTGGTTTCCCGTCTGCTCTGCCCTAAGAGGGGCGGTTTCTCCTTGCCCGAATTAATGGCTGTGCGCCCCTGAGAGAAGGCAGCTTTCAAGCCTCTCCCGCTGCCTAACAGACCAGTTTCTCCCTGACTGCAGCTGGATTTCAGTGCAGTCGGGAGGTTTTGTTTTTCTCCCAAACGAGAAAGCTAGCCACGCAGCGTCTGCTGCCTTCCCTCTCCGCGCGCGCGCTGCAAGCAAGCCTGCTGCGTATTCAGCCGCCTGCCCTTTCCGCACTCACGGATCTCCGCACCTCCATAGCTCCTGAGGCTCAGCGTCCCCCTCTCTTTTTTCTCTAGTTGTAGGTTTTCCACTCTGCCAGCTTTCCAGTGGTTCTGGACGGTGTGCGCTCTGTTTTCCAGTTGTAGTTTCAAAATTGTTGTGGCAGGCAACAATTAGGTGTTTACCTTATGCCGCCATCTTGGTTTCTCTATATCCAGTTTCCTCATTTGTAAAAGGGAAAAACAGTGCCTACCTTATAATGTTGCTATGAGGATTATATGAGTTAATACTAAAGTGCTTAGAACAGTATTTGAACATATTAATGGCTTTGTCAGTGTTGGACAAATACATGAAAGACTAAAAGCTGTTTTCAAATATTGAGGGGCTGTAACATAGAAGCATAAGTAGGCTTTTTTTAAAGTTGTTATAGATCAAGGGTTCTTAACTTCAGGGTTCATGGAAAGATTCAAAGGAGCTTCTCAATCCTGCAAAATTATGTGAGTTTTGTGTATATGCACTCACTTTTGGGGAAAGGTTCATAGTTATTCTTTATATTTCCAAAGAAGACCATGACCTTCAAGAAGATAAACAGTTAAGGAAAAAAAACCCTGAAATCAATGAATGAAAGTTTCAGCAAGGTTCACTTTGCTTTGTAGGAAAGGAAAAATTCTTAGGCTTTAATTATCAAAGCCCAGTGGATTATCTTGGGAACATCAAAAGCTCTACCCCAAGAATTGTTTCATCTGATGTTAGGAACACATCTAGGGATTGGAGAGTAAATTAAATGGACTCTTACTATCAGAGACCTTAGACATGAGATAGGTCTCAGCATCCTTGCCTGCCCTATACTTCTCTCTCCCTCTTCCTGCATCACTCCTTCCCCCAAATTATGGGTCTTATGGGTCTTGGCATTTTTGAAGCTGTAAGGTTACCTAGTTCATCCATAGCACAAATTACTCAGTGATAAAGCCAATCATATCACCCCCTTGCTGAAACTTTTCTGGTGACATTCCAATGCCTCGGTAATTCTTTCAGAAAGAATGTAAGTCTAATTGTGATGTGACATTATCCTATTCTTCTATCCATAGACTCTTATCTATCTAATAGACTCCTAATCGTTCATTAATACCCAGTTCAAATGTTATATTCTCTGCGAAGCCTTCCCTAAGTCCTGGAAAAAGTTTGCTGTTCTGTGTTATGAATTCCTCTGGCATTTTACTGAAATCTCTGCTATAGTACTCGTGAGTATAGCATATTACCATATCTTTCTTTCTATATATATAAAAGCCTAACATGCAAAGTGTCTCCTTGGGAGTTTGACCAGGAGACCAGGAGTTCAATTGCTCACTCGCTATGACGTACGTTGACCACCAGAGGGCGGTGTGGAACGAAGGAAGGACCCAGGCCGGCAGCCAGAAGGACCTGATTGGCCCTGATTGCCGGCCAGGCCTAGGGACCCTACTTATGCACGAATTTCGTGCACCAGGCATTTAGTTGTAATATAAACAAACAAAAGGCTGAGACTATATAGTTATATCCCTGATGGTAGATATTGCTAGTTATGTACCAAATATCTTTTTCCCATTCTTCCTCTGCTATGTCAGAAAATTACTTTCAAGGTTTTGTTACTGATTGCTTGGAAGTGTTCTTTTTGTAGAACTTACACTGCAGCACACACAGCAAAATAATATTTGACTAATTGCTGACATTACTATAATCTAGCTAGGTGGCCTGTTGCACTTAATTTAGCAATATGGGACTAAATTATATTTCAGGGAATATATACAAAAATGAACAGTGAGTTTATTTATTCTCAGGATTCTAATTATAACTGATTCTGTTTCAAATATTATAGCAAAAGTGCTAAGGAATTTTGTTTGTAAATCTGGTTTGTGGTTTAGGAGCATTTAGCATAGCTCATTAAGATGAATTTACCTAGAATCTTGTACAGATTCTAGATAGATAAAACATTCATTGACATGCTAACAAAGTTTATTTCCATAGTAATTTTGGTTTACTTTAAAGCTCTGTCACATATGTGAAGAAAGAATCTGGCCTATTGGATGTAGGAACACCCATGTCGTATTCCATCTGATGTATTTGACATTATCTTAAATGTCACTACTCAAAAAATGGTCATAAATATTTTGTTGACCTACAAATCATAAAAATGAAAACTTTAAAATATAAAAAGACTTTAAGCATATCCACAATAGTTAAATTTTGTCTTTATTGATAGGTCATTCATTTCAGAGTGATCGAGAACTATGAAATAAAAGACAATTTCAAAACTGTCAGGGAATATAGTAAATATTTTTTATCTTTTTTCAAATATAAAAAAGTAAATCTTGTTTATAATAAGTATGCAGTATTTATTAAATCACTCTCCCACCATGTCTAGTTAAATATTGAACAGATAATTAAAGAATATCAATTTAAAGGGGTAGATGTATCTGAGTATTAGCCCGACCAATGTTGATTAGACTGGGAAAAGGCAGTTTTAAAGAGAGATGATGAACTAAGTTTTGAAAATACTTAATTAGAAATGCTCAAGGGGCAGAAAAATGAAGATATGAAGAATTACAGTAGGATAGCATAATGGTTGACAGCATAGCCTTTGGAGCCAGACTGTTTGAGTTCAAGTCTTTGCTTTGCCCATTACTCATTGTGGGACTTTGGGAAAGTTATATACCCTGTCAGTGCCTCTAATTTCCTGACACCTACCTTACAGGGTTGTTAAGAGATTAAATTAAGTATAATTTCTAAAGCTCAATGCCTAAAACATAGCACTATTTAAGAATGTGCTAACTAAATATGTGGATCTAGAACTTGGAAATGATATCTCAACTGGAGTGACAAAAATGTGCCAGAATCTTCAGAACACTAACATTTAAGGAGTAGCTATAGCTAATCCTATGTAATAAAAAAGTAATGTGCAAAGTGACCATCACTCCAACACACAAGATGGCTGCCCCCATTGGACACAAGATAGCTGCCACAAGATGGCCAGCAGGGGAGGGCAGTTGGGAGGGATCAGGCCAGCAGGGGAGGGCAGTTGGGAGGGACCAGGCCTGCAAGGGAGGGCAGTTGGAGGTGATCGAGCCTGCAGGGGAGGGAAGTTGGGGGCAACCAGGCCTGCAGGGAAGGGCAGTTGGGGGTACCCAGGCCTGCAGGGGAGGGCAGTTAGGAGCAATCAGGCTGGCAGGGGAGCAGTTAGGCATCAATCAGGCTGGCAGGGGAGTGGTTAGGGAGTGATCAGGCTGGCAGGCAGAAGTGATTAGGGGCAATCAGGAAGGCAGGCAGGCGAGCAGTTGGGAGCCAGCAGTGCTGGATTGTGAGAGGGATGTCCGACTGCCCGTTTAGGATCAGGATCGGGCCTAAACGGGCAGTCGGACATCCCTCGAGGGGTCCCAGATTGGAGAGGGTGCAGGCTGGGCTGAGGGACACCCCCCCATGCATGAATTTCGTGCACCAGGCCTCTAGTAGATTCAATAAAGGAAACCAAGATGGAAAGCCACAAATAGAAAGAAGCTGAGGAAAGAGTATTATGTCAGAAGTCATAAAAGTAAAGAGTGAAATTGGGAATAGCCAACAATGTCAGGGGCCATACAAATACACTGAAAAGTGTTAACTGGGTTTAGCATTTTGAAAATTATTAGAGTGGGTTCCGTTGAGTCAGTTATTGGGGCTCAGATAGATTGCCAAGGGTTAACTAGTAGGAAGGAGTATGGAAAAGTATAGATGTGTAGCTTTTGGGAAGAACGTGCTAAGAAGAGAAGCAGGATAACAACTAGAGAATATTGAACCAAGGAGAAGTACATACTCGTTTTTTTAAAAAAATTATTTTTCTTAGAGGTACTTGAGCCTGTATATGATCTATGAAGAAGGTGACAGTAGAAAGGAAGAGCATGCAACTGATGGAGCAGTGTCTTAAAAGAGCTAGGAAGGGATCAGGTAAAGAGCACAAGTAGTTAAATTGCTCTGAACAGGAGAAAGAACCTATTCTTTGAAACAAGGAATAAAGGAGAATGGATACATGTAAGTTTGGGAAAGGGAAACTGAGGGAGTTCTGATCTCATCAATAACCTGTTTCCACTGTGCTAGCAAGGGCCGTACCACCCAATGTGAGATACAGGGCTGTGATCAGTAGCTTACCATGGGTTTCTGAACTAGGACGTACGTACCTGCTGTTGTTGAGGAGGTAAACTTTGAAGCCAGATTGTCATAAGGGTCATACATGTACATAGTGAAGTTGCTTATGATGATGGCAGGAGTTGTAGTGGAAAATGAGACGTAATGACAGCACTGAGTAGTGGTAGAGGGTGGCATAGTCAGATTACATAAGCCTGAAGGGAGGAAGGGTGTTTTTTTAAAATATATATTTTACTGATTTTTACAAAGAGGAAGGGAGAAGGATAGAGAGTTAGAAACGTCAATGAGAGAGAAACATTGATCAGCTGCCTCCTGCACGCCCCCTGTTGGGGATTGAGCCAGCAACCCAGGTACATGCCCTTGACCAGAATCAAACCCAGGACCCTTCTTCAGTCCGAGGGCTGAAGCTCTATCCACTGAGCCAAGCCATTTGGGGCTGGAAGAAGGGTTTTTATGTGAAAGTGGAAACATTAGGTCTTTAGGGATTTGCTGTTTATTCTGTTTGCTCCTTCCCCCATAAAACCAGTCTTCACTCCCATTGAACCAATTTGGGGCCTTTGGAAACTGATACCTAAGGCCTGCATTACTTGGGTGCCCTTCTGACTGCCTTATAGGTGGGTTTGGACAAAGAGAGACATGAGTAGGAGGTTGGAGGACAAGAGACAGGTTGCTCTATTGCTTCCCTGCTTACTCTTCTATTTCAGCACCACTTTTGGTGTCAGCTGCTTCTTTCCAAGACTACTAGTATAGCTTCAGAAAGGAGCCCTACTCCACATCTCACCATCTCATTAGGTTCTGTAAAAATGTTCCTTTCCCTTGCCTTGTTACCCCAAGGTATTGTAATGCCTTCTTATTTGCAATAGTCTGTGAATATCTTAATGTTCCTATTTCACCACATAATATTTCTACTTCTCTGTAAGTAGTCATTTCATTTAGCCAATACAAGTTTATTATCTTGCCTGTTGGATCCCTCTGTGATACAAGAAGACAGTCTGGCGTTGCAAGAAAGCGTTAGGTGGTAGCTGCAAGAATGAGAACTATGAGGGGACCAGCCTCTTCCACTTCTGGGGTATGCAGTGAGTAGTGAAGTCAGCAAGCCGTTCCAGGAAAAGTCAGAGAAAGATACATAAATTGGACATCATTTGCTGTGTAACAAGATCAGAGTTTTAGATTCCTGTTTAAATTTTGTGATGATAGAATCAGAAATAAATTAGAAGTAGTGACTAAAATTAGAAAGCCAGGCAAAAGCATATAGTGCTGTATGGGTTAAAACAAAAATGAAGAGTAATGACATAACTGAGAAATGTAAAGTAATAAGAGAGAATATCAAATATTTGAAGAGAATTAACAACAGGTGGTCTTAATCTGCTATGGGGTGGGAACTGGAAATTGTCTATTTTGTTTATCATAAGCAAATTATTTTGGCTGGAGACCAGAGTTAATTTTCTCCTTCCTTTGTTTGTTCAGGTTTCCCAGCCAGTGGGTTATTGTGAAAAGCTGATTTAGTATTTGCAGACCTCTTTAATTCAAGAATGACAACAGAGTCAGGCTTTTGAATACTGAATGACAGGATATAGCAAAACAATGGAATGGCTTTCTTTTCTGTTAAACACTGGTGACTGAGCAGTAGAAAGTTAGCAAATGTAGGAAAAGAGCAAAAGGAATTGAATGCTGCCAATTGCCTTATTTTCCTTTACTTCTTTAAAAGGAGTAGGCAAAGTTTTATTTTAATTAAAAAAAAAATATGGAAGTGCTATCAAACATCTGTGTATCCAATACCCAGAATTAATGAATTTAACATTTTGGCATTATTACTTCAGATACAATATTTTGATATTTTTGTTTAGGTATATATGAAAAAAAATTATTATGAAGTCCTCTTTCCCATTCTCATTCACTCTTTACTTCTCCCCTAATACTACTTTCATGAATTAGAGTATATAATGCCAGTTTGTGTTTTAATATTTTGCTATATATTTAAATAACATCCAAGAACAATATGTAATACTATATTATGTTTTTAAATTTTACATGAATGCTTTCATATTAAATGTATTTTTCTGCATGTTGGTTTTTAAAACTTATTCTTTCTTATTTTGGGGCAGGGTCTGTCCATGCTGATATATACAGTTTAAGTTCATTAAATTTAATTGCTGTGTAGCAGCCTTTCTCAAAAGTGTTCTTCATCTTAACCACAAAACCCAGGACAATGATTTGAATGACTGTTTTCTTAATTCTTTCAAGGATGGTACATAACTAATACCACCTTAGATGTATAGGAAGAAATTAATTCATTACATATAATGGATGCTTTAGGCCACTTGGGCTTAAGTCTCTCTGTGGACTTGCATTTGAGAAGTCCTACCCTGTTTTATCACTATGCTATGTTTTATTTTTCTACTTCCCTTCGGGTTGCATTTAAAAGCTTCCAGAATGTTACTTGAACAAATAAACTTCCCTCTACATATGTGCAAGAGTTTCTCTAAAATTGCTGAACTGTGGAGTGGGGACGTTACCAATATTGCAAAATTGCTCTTTAAAGTAGTTGTTCCAAGTTGTACTCCTCTAGCAGTGTGGAGAGCCCACATCCTCCACATTCTTACCACCACTTGATATTGTCAGACTTTTGCCAATTTGGTGGGTTTGCAATAAGAAGTTCTACAGTAGTCCCCTCTAATCTGAGCAGGATATGTTCTAAGACCTTCAGGGGATGCCTGACACCCTGTATAGTATGGGACCTTAAATATACTATGGTTTTTCCTAAAAATACATAAGTATGATAAAGTTTAATTTATAAGGCACAGTAAAAAGTTAACAATAATTAGTAATAGAGAGCAGTTATAATAATATACTTTAATGAAAGTTATGTGAATGTGGCCTCTCTCTCAAAATATCTTATTGTATTGTACTCGCTCGTCTTGTAATGATGTGAGATGATACAGTGCCTATGTTTTGAAGTGAAGTAACACATTCAGAGTAGTGTGCATTAAAAAAACTTACGCATTATTTATTTCTGGAATTTTCCATTTAATATTTTTAGATGGCAATTTCCCTACTAAGTTAACTATGCTTTAGAACAAAACTCCTGTTTTTTATAGGAAAAAGAAATAAAAGCCATTCAGGTGGTTAATGGCAGGATTTCCTTCTTTTTATGGCTGTATAATATTCCATTGTATACATATAGCACATTAAAATATTTATCTGTTGATGGACACTAAGGTTGTTTGCATGTTTTACAAATTATGAATAATGCAGGGAACGTGGGAGTGCAGTGCAGATATGTCTTTAAGATAGTGGTTTTATTTCCTTGGAACATATAACTAGAAGTGAAAGTGCTAGATGAAGTAGTAGTTCTATTTTTAATTTTGGGGGAACCTTCATAATGTTTTCCTTAATGGCTATATCTATTTACATTCCTACCAACAGTGCACAAGGGTTCTCTTTTCTATACATCCTTGCCAACACTTACTGTCTCTTGTCTTTTTGATAGTAGCCATTCTAACATATCTAAGGTTAGATCTCATTGTGGTTTTGATTTGCATTTTATGATTAGTGATATTCAGTATCTTTTTATGTACCTGTTTTTTTGTGTTTTTTTTTGGGGGGGGAATGTCTGTTCATGTCCTATGCCTATTTCTAAATTGGATTACTTTTCTATCGACGTATTAGTTCCTTACATATATTTATATTAACTCCTTATCAATCACACAATTTGCAAATACTTTCTCCCATTCTATAGGTTGCCTTTTCATTTTGTTGATTATTTCTTTTTTGTGCAGAAGCTTTTAGTTTGATGTAGTCCCACTTAATAATTTTTGCTCTTGTTGCTTGTACTTGGGTGTCATATATAAAAAAAAATCATTGCCAAGACCAATGTCAAGGAGCTTACCCCCTATATTTTCTTCTAGGAGTTTTATAGTTTCAGATTTCACATTTAAGTCTTTAATTCATTTCAAGTTAATTTTTATGAGTGCTATGAATTGAGATCCGGTTTCATCTTTTGCATATGCTTATCCAGTTTTCCCATCACCGTTTATTTAAGAGACTGTTCTTTTCTCATTGAGTATTTTTGGCTACCTTATCAAGTATTAGTTGACCATATATGGGTAGGTTTATTTATGGACTCTCTAATCTGTTCCATTGATCTATATGTCTATTTTTATGCCAGTACTATTACTATTTTCGTTACTATAGCTTTGTGATATAGTTTGAAATCAGGAAATGTGATGCCTCCTATTCTTGGTCTTTTGTAGTTCCATACATATTATAGGATTTTTTTTTTCTATTTCTGCAACAACAAAAAAAGCCATTGGGATTTGATAAAGATTGTATTGAATATACAGATCACTTGGGTAATATGGATATTTTAATAAAATTCTTTCAAATTGTTAATATGGAATATCTTCCCATTGTTTTGTGTGCCTTCAATTTTTTTCACCAATTTTCAGTGTACAGATCTTTCACATACTTGATTAAATTTATTTCTAAGTATTACATTCTTTTTGATGTTATTGTAAATGGGATTGTTTTTCATATTTCTCTTTCTGATCGTTTGTTGTTAGTGTATAGAAACACAACTGATAGTTTCTGTTGATTTTACATCCTGCAAGTTTACCAAATTTGTTTGTGTGTGTGTTGTGTGTGTGTGTGTGTGTGTGTTCTTTACTAGCCAGTTTTTTTAAAAATTTCTTTATTGATTAAGGTATTACATATGTGTCCTCATCCCTCCATTAACCCCCAAACCCACCCCCCACTCATGCCCTCACCCCCCTGGTGTTCGTGTCCATTGGTTAGGCTTATTATGCATGCATACAAGTCCTTTGGTTGATCTCTCTCCTTTCCCCCACCCTCCCCTCTCTTCCTTCTGAGGTTTGGCAGTCTGATTGATGCTTCTCTGTCTCTGGATCTGTCCTGTTCATCAGTTTATGTTGTTCATTATATTCCACAAATGAGTGAGATCATGTGGCATTTACCTTTCTCTGACTGTCTTATTTCACTTAGCATAATGCTCTCCAGTTCCATCCATGATGTTGCAAATGGTAAGAACTTATTTTTTACTGCAGCGTAGTATTCCACTGTATAGATGTACCACAGTTTTTTAATCCACTTATCTGTTGATGGGCACTTAGGCTGATTCCAAATCTTAGCTATGGTAAATTGTGCTGCTGTGAACATAGGGGTGCATGTATCCTTTCTGATTGGTGTTTCTGGTTTCTTGGGATATATTCCTAGAAGTGGGATCACTGGGTCAAGTGGGAGTTCCTTTGGCATATGTCTGAGATTTCACTGCCTGTGGATTCCTCTAGTATTTTTATGGTTTCCCATCTTATGTTTAAGTCCTTTATCCATTTTGAGTTTATTTTTGTGTATGGTGTAAATTGGTGGTCTAGTTTCATTTTTTTTGCATGTATCTGTCCAATTTTCCCAACACCATTTGTTGAAGAGACTGTCTTGACTCCATTTTATGTTCATGCCTCTTTTGTCAAATATTAATTGAGCATAGTGGCTTGGGTAGATTTCTGGGTTCTCTATTTTATTCCATTGATCTATATGTCTGTTCTTGTGCCAGTACCAGGCTATTTTAAGAACAGTGGCTTTGTAATACAGCTTGATATCTGGTATTGAGATCCCACGTACTTTGTTCTTCTTTCTCAGGATTGCTGCAGCTATTTGGGGTCTTTTTTTATTCCAGATGAATTTTTGGAAAGTTAGTTGTAGTCTGTGAAATATGCCGTTGGTATTTTAGTGGGGATTGCACTGAAACTGTAGATTGCTTTGGGTAGTATGGACATTTTGATGATGTTGATTCTACCAATCCATGAACACGGTATGTTCTTCCATCTGTTTATGTCTTCCTCTATCTCTTTTTTTAGTGTCCTGTAGGTTTTCGTATATAGGTCTTTTACCTCCTTTGTTAAGTTTATTCCTAGGTATCTTAATTTTTTTGGTGCGATGGTAAATGGGATTGCTTTTTTAGTCTCTCTATAAGTTCACTATTAGTGTAAAGAAATGCCATAGATTTCTTGACATTAATTTTGTATCCTGCTACATTGCCAAATTCATTTATTAAGTCTAATAATTTTTTTATGGAGTCTTTAGGGTTTTCTATGTACAATATCATGTCATCTGCGAATAAGGACAGTTTTACCTCTTCTTTTCCAATTTGGATGCCTTTTATTTCTTCTTCTTGTCTGATCACAATGGCTAGTACTTCCAGTACTACGTTGAACAGGAGTGGTGAGAGTGAGCAACCCTATCTTGTTCCTGTTCTTAGGGGAAATGGTTTTAGTTTTTGTCCATTGAGTATGATGTTGGCTGTGGGTTTTTCATATATGGCTTTTATTATGTTGAGGTATGGTCCTTCTATTCCCACATTGCTGAGAGTTTTTATCAAGAAGGGGTGTTGGATTTTGTCAAATGCTTTTTCTGCGTCAATTGAAATGATTATGTGATTTTTATCTTTCAGTTTGTTTATGTGATGTATCACGTTTATTGATTTGCAGATATTGTACCATCCTTGCATCCCTGGGATAAATCCTACTTGGTCATGGTGTATGATCTTTCTGATGTATTGCTGGATACTATTTGCTAGAATTTTGTTGAGGATTTTGGCATCTATGTTCATGAGAGATATTGGCCTATAATTCTCTTTCATTGTGTTGTCTTTGTCTGGTTTTGGTATTAGGGTGATGCTGGCTTCATAGAATGAGGTTGGAAGTGTTCCTTCCTCTTGAGTTTTTTGAAATAGTCTGAGGAGGATAGGTTTTAGTTCTTCTTTGAATGTTTGGTATAACTCCCCTGTGAAGCCATTTGGCCCTGGGCTTTTGTTTGCTGAGAACTTTTTGATGACTGCTTCAATTTCATCCATAGTTATTGGCCTATTGAGATTTTTAGATTCTTCCTGATTGAGTTTTGGAAGGTTGTATTTTTCTAGGAATATGTCCATTTCCTCCAGGTTGTCTAGTTTGTTGGAGTAGAGTTGTTCATAGTATTTTTTAACAATCCTTTGTATTTCTGTGGGGTCTGTTGTTATTTCACCTCTCTCATTTCTAATTTTGTTTATTTGAGTCCTTCTCTCTTTGCTTCTTGGTGAGGTTTATCAATCTTGTTTATCCTTTCAAGGAACCAGCTCTTGGTTTCATTGATCTTTTGTATTGTTTTTTTGGTCTCTATGTAATTTATTTCTGCTCTGATCTTTATTATCTCTTTCCTTCTGCTCACTCTGTGCTTTTCTTGTTGCTCTCTTTCTGATTCTTTGAGTTGTAGAGTTAGATGATTTAGTACCATTTTTCCTTGCTTTTTGAGGTAGGCCTGTAGAGCTATGAACTTCCCTCTGAGGACTGCTTTCATTGTGTCCCATAGATTTTGGATTGTTGTGTTTTTTGTTGTCATTCGTTTCCAGGATGCTTTTAATTTCTTTTTTGATCTCATTGGTAACCCAGTCATTATTTAATAGCATGCTATTCAGCTTCCAAGTGTTTGAGATTTTTGGATTGTTTTTATTGTAGCTTATTTATAATTTTATGGCATTGTGATCTTAGAAGGTGCTTGGTATGATTTCAGTCTTCTTGAATTTGGGGAGACTTTGCTTGTGACCCAATATGTGGTCTATTTTTGAAAATGTCCCATGTGCACTTGAGAAGAACGTATATTCCGTGGCTTTGGGATGCAATGTTCTGAAGATGTCAGTTAAGTCCATCTGATCTAGTGAGTCATTTAGGATTGCTGTGTCTTTGCTGATTTTTTGTCTAGAGGATTTATCCAGTGATGTCAGTGGTGTATTAAAGTCCCCTACTATGATTGTATTGTTGTCGATCTCTCCCTTGATATCTTCCAGGAGTTTTGTTATGTATTTGGGTGCTCCTGCATTGGGTGCATATATGTTTATCAGGGTTATATCCTGTTGTTGTATCGATCCCTTTAGTATTATGAAGTGGCCTTCCTTATCTCTTGTTATGGCCTTCACTTTGAGGTCTATTTTGTCAGATATAAGTATTGCTACCCCAGCTTTTTTTTCATTTCTATTTGCCTGAAAGATATTTTTCCATCCCTTCACTTTCAATCTATGTGAGTCCCTTGTTCTGAGGTGGGTCTCTTGTAGACAGCATATATATGGGTTGTGTTTTTTTACCCATTCAGCCACTCGATGTCTTTTGATTGGAGCATTTAGTCCGTTTACGTTTAAAGTTATTACTGAAAGGTACTTGTTTGTAGTCATATCTATTTTTGTGTCTGTGTTTCTTCTTACCTTTTTATTTCTTCTTTTTTCAGTATTCCCTTTAGCATTTCTTGCATTGCTGGTTTGGTGGTGATAAACTCCCTTAGCCTTTTTTTTTGTCTGTGAAGCTCCTGATTTCCCCTTCAATTTTGATTGATAGTTTTGCTGGGTAGAGTATTATTGGAATCAGTCCTTTGCTTTGCAACACTTTGTATACCTCCTTGCATTCCCTTCTAGCTTGATGTGTTTCTGTTGAGAAATCATTTGATAATCTGATGGGGGATCCTTTGTAGGTAACCGTCTGTCTCTCTCTTGCCGCCTTTAAGATTCTCTCTTTGTCGTTCATATTTGCCATTGAAATTATGACGTGTCTTGGTGTGGGTCTTTTGGGATTAATCCTGCTTGGGACTCTATGTACTTGTGTAACTTTTTTCTTCCCCATATCTGGTAAGTTTTCTGTCATTATTTCTTCAAATAGATTTTCTAATCCTTGCTGCTCTTCTTGTCCTTCTGGCAGCCCTAGTATACGTATGTTACTTCGTTTCATGTTGTCCCAAAGCTCCCTTAGGCTTTCCTCCTGCTTTTTAATTTTTTTCTGCAGTTGCTGTTCAGATTTGGCTTGTTTTTGTACCTGATCTTCTAACTCACTAATTTGGTCCTCTGCTTCTTCTAATCTACTGTTGAAACTTTCCATGGTGTTTTTGATTGTAGCTATATCACTTTTCATTTCTTCCTGATTCTTGCATAGGTTGTTGATTTTCTCATCCATCCGATGTATGAATTCCATGACTATTACTCTGAATTCTTTTTCGGTCATGTTGCATGCTTCAGTTTCACTAATTTCCTTTCTTGGCGACTCCTCATTTTCTTTCCTCTGGGGATTGTGTCATCTCCCCATTCTTACTATCACCAGAAGGTTCAAACTTTGAGTTGCGTGGACCTGGGCCGTGTGCCGTGGGAGCTTCGCACCACCCGAGTGTCACTGAAGTGCTCCGACACTAGGAGGTATGGCTGCCGTGGGTTGGTGGGAACCAGGCTCACTCAGGGTCAGTGTTACCAGCGTTCAGTGTGGTCTCATGTGCGCACCTAGAATCATGGACCCTGTCTGCACTGCGCTGTTGGCGTGTGCCAAAAATGAGTCCCCTAGTGCATGCCAGGAGTCAGAGTTTCCCTGTGTCTGCACCAAGAATCAAGTATCAGAGTCTCTGTTGCCTCGTGTGGCTTCTCGCTGAGAATCAGGGTCCCGTGTGCACATGCACCAAGAATTGCAGTCACTGGCTCTTAGTATGAATGCGCTGTGAGTCAGGGATCCCAGGCGCACATGGTAAAAAACAGAGTCAAGTCAATGGTGCTCAGTGCTGCCTCTTGCCGGGAGAATCTGGGTCCCAGTCACCATGGGGGACTGAGTTGCGCAGTAGCACTGTGGCATGCCTGCGCTGCGGAAAACAGACTTTTTCGTGTGCACTGCAGAAAACAGACTTCTGTGTGTGCTTGCCCAGAATCGAAGTCAGGTGGCACTGCCACCCTGCGTGGGCTTCGGGATTGTGTTGAGGTGAGCAGATTCCAGTATCTGTGCGTGCAAAGGCTCAAATTCCCGTAGCAGCACTGCAGTCCTTGCGCGCACTCCCAAACTCAAATTCCTGTAGAGGGGCTGCGGCCTGAGCGAGGGGCGGGTCTATCAGTTACTATGGTGCTATCCGAGATCCTGCGGGGAGAGGGATAGGCTCCTTGACTCACAGAAATCTGCAGCCAGAAAGTCTAGATTCTTGTTGTCTGTTGGTCTGAAGTGTGGTCGCAGTTCTCTGTCCCCAGTGGCTGCAGGGTCCTGGTTTGCGTCTTGAGATGCGACTGGGTGGTGCTGAGGCCAGGATCCTAGTCTCAAGCAGCTCTGTTTCTCAAGACGGTGTGGTCTCTGTGCCCACACTGGCCACCCAGAAGTGTCCACTTTGTGTGCAGGGCTCTGCTGTCTAAGACTGTCTGGTTTGGCAGCCCCTTGGAGGACCTGCAGAATCTAACTGTCCCTAGCTCAGTGATGGGCAACCTTTTGAGCTTGGTATGTCAAACTTCGCCAAAAAACTGAGCATAACTCGGGTAGTGTGTCACTTTGAGGAAAAAACATTATTTCGCGATATTTATAGTTTAAATAACATAAAAGTATAATTGTTATATATAATTGTATTTAATAAACCAAAAACTAAATATTTAACTTACCTGCTTAGTGACTTCTTTATTCATCCACCAGTCGGTTTCTTTTGTTGGTCTTGATATTATTTAGCTTGTGTGGGGTGCTGTGAACTAAGATAAGTGAGGGGGAAGGGGAATTCTTTAACCTGCCTATTAGTGACTTTTTTGTTGCTGAATTTCATCGGCTAAATCTTCAATTGAAGGTTGGTGTTTTGTACATTTCAGGCCTAAGCAAGCACTACTAACTTCATCTGTCAATCTGTTTCTTTTGTTGGTTTTGATATTATTTAATGCTGAGAATAAGGCCTCACAAAAGTATGTAGAGGGAAAAATTGTGAGTAAAGCCATTGCTATATTTTTCAGGGTGCTAAAAGTGTCTGGTAGTCGGTTCCAGGTACTCCAAATTTCCTGTTCGTAGTGGCATTCCTCTTGATTCTCCAAGCGGCACCTTTCCAGATTCTCAAGCTTTGACCTCAAGTCAACAAACACCTGAGCCCAGATACTGTCTTGAAATTCTGCAAGTTGCATCTCCAAATCATCAATTTGCATCCATTGGAAACCATTTAATTCCAAACTACTGTAGACTACTACATCAGGATACTTAATTATTTTCATGGTCTGTTCTAGACTTCTAAATTGACTAAATCGATCACTAAACTGGTCAAGTAACGAGTCTAAAACATGCTGGTACTTCATATGCAAGAGTTCCATTTCATTTTGTACAGCTGCACTGGCCTTCTCAAAATACTTTGTTACTCGAGGAAAATACTTATAAGTTTTAGTTTCTACATCTCGCTTGAAAATTTTAACTTTACTTTAAAAACTTTTATGTATCCAAACATAACGTCAATACTTTTGCCAAAACCTTGTAACTTTAAGTTCAGTTCATTAATATGAACAGAGAGATCTGTAAAAAACATCAGGGTGTTGACCCACTTATCATCATTAAGCTGAGGAAAGTTTCCCAGATCCTTATCGTCAAGAAATACCTTAATTTCTTCAAAGCACTCCACAAAGCGCTCAAGAACTTTGCCTTGGCTCAGCCATCTTACATTATTGTACATCAGCAGTCCACTGTAGGTGGAATCAACCTCCAGTAAAAGTGCCGAAAATTCTCGCTTGTGAAGGGGGCGAGCAGCTATTAAATTAACTATTTTTGTAACAACTGACATTAAGTCGTTTAAGTCGGTGAATCCTGCCTTGGCACATAAAGCCTCCTGATGGATAATACAATGAAAAGGCATAATCGGATGTCCAATAGCTTCTGTAAACAATTTGACAAATCCGACATTTTTCCCCACCGTATTTGGTGCCCCATCTGTCGTTATTGACACAACTTTAGAGATATCAATGCTTAGGTCACGAAATGTTTGATAACAACCTTACATATTTCACTTCCTGATTTACTTGTTGACACTGATACTAACTTTATCAACTCTTTTCTCATTGTGAGACCATCAGAATATCGACCAATCATGGCCAGCTGAGCATGTGATATCAGTAGTTTCATCAAGAAAGATTGAAAAATATTTACACTTCCTTATGTCTCTCTTTAATTGATGTTGTATGTTTGTGTTCAGTCTCATTATTTGGTCTTTTATGATATTTCTACTGAGTGGTAACTCAGATATTCTCTTAATAATTGCATCTTTATTCTGCATGTCGTGAAATAGAACTGGTGCACATCTTAGGAGAGTTTCTTTAATAAATTCTCCCTCACCGAGTGCTTTTCCATGCTGAGCTATAGAGTGAGCAATGCTCAAACTTGCAGATGTTAAATGTGTAGAGCCTTTCATAAATTTAAGGATGGAATTAGATTGGCTCTTATAAAGGTGTAGCTGCCTGGAAATGTATTCCTTCCTTTCATCCTCACTTTTTTCCAAGAGCTGGGAATGATTAGTTTCAAAATGTCTATTTATATTCCACATTCTGCTTACTACCGTTTCAGTACATCGAACACAAAATGATCTGCCGTTTTTTTCTATAAAGCCATACATCTCGGTCTATGTCTCTTGAAAGGATCGGCCACTGCTACTACCACTTCCTTTACTTAACCTTAGTTTTTTATTTTTTGGGTTCTCCATCGGGGGGCAGTGACAGAAGATAGAATTATAGATAGCTTGTTAGGCCTGCAGGCAATTAGGGGTTAACTAGCCTAACTAACCACAAAATGGTGCATATAACTGTCTTTTAGGAAAGGGCAGGGTTAATAAGCAGAAATAGGGGTTAATAAGGATGCACAACAGTAATAGTGGTGAAATAGAGTCTGCACTATGGAGCAAGATGGTGTTCCTTATGTGAATTAAAATGGCTGCCACTATTTCTAATGGCAGGAAAGGCACCCATAGCACGCCACAAACCCTCGCCTCTCCCAGCCTCCCCCTCACTTATCTCAGTAATGATGGATTAGAAATCCATGACACCCCAGAACAGTAGATAGTGGTTGCTGTGGTTAACTGTTATTTGGTTACTGATAATGGCAGGGCCCCCAGAGATGCATCCCCCTCTGCGTTCTGCTGCTCCCTGCTCTGCCGGCGGAAGTGAGGGCAAAGATCCTGGCTTAACCAGAAGTCCCAGAACTAGACGCTCTGTGCCGGACTTCTGTTGTTTTGGCCTACAGACCTCCAGCACAGAGTGTCTAATAGGGGAGGATGAAACATTTGCGACTAGAGTCTTGGAGTTAGAGTCTAACTCCAAGACTCTAGTCGCAAATGTTTCATCCTCAGGAGCAGCAAATGTTTCATCCTCGCATGCGCGCGAGGCGGCCGTATGTCATAAAAAATGGCTACGCGTGTCAGTGGTGACACACATGTCATAGGTTCGCCATCATGCCCTAGCTCATACACACACACACCACACACGTCTACACTCTCCTCTATGGTTCCCTCACTCTCTCACACTCCCTCCCTACCTTCCTGCCGGTCGCCATCTTCCAATCTTCCAAATTTGTTTATTCTAACAATATTAGGGGGTGGGGTTTTCAGGATTTTCTAAATATACCATTATGTCATCTTGAGACAGTGAGAGTTTCACTCCTCTTATGATTTGGATATCTTTTATTTCTTTTGAGTAATTACTCTGGATAGAACTTCAGTACTATGTTGAATAAAGTAGCAAGATAGGAATCCTTGTCTTGTTCCTGATCTTAGAGGAAAAGCTTTTAGCTTTTCATCCTGAGTATGATGTTAGTTATGGGCTTATCATATACTAGAGGTCCAGTGCACGAAAATTCGTGCACTTGGGGGGTGGGAGTCCCTCATCCTGGCCAGTCCCTCTTGCAGTCTGGGACCCCTTGGTGGATGTCCACCTGCCAGCTTAGGCCCGCTCCCCGGAGGAATTGGGCCTATTTGGCAGTTAGACATCCCTCCGGCAGCCCGGGAGCCCTCAGGGGATGTTCGACCAGCTGCTTAGGCCCGCTCCCCACCATTAATTGGACATCTTAGCCCTGCTGGATAGGCAGGAGAGGCTCCCGCCACCACCGCTTTGTTGGCCAGCCATGAGCCCGCCGCTGGCTGAGCAGCGCTCCCCCCTGTGGCAGTGCACTGGCCACCAGGGGGCAGCTCCTGCATTGAGCATCTGCCCCCTGGTGGTCAGTGCGGGTCATAGCAACTGGTTGTTCCCGGTCATTCTGTCATTAGGGTCAATTTGCATCTTACCCTTTTATTATATAGGATGGCCTTTCTTATGTTGAGATACTAGTATATTTCATCTCTAATTTGTTGAGAGTTTTATTATGAAAAGATATTGAATATTGTCAAATGTTTTTTTCTGCATCTATTGCGATGATCATGGTTTTTATCTTTCATTTGGTTAGTGTAGTATATCACATTTATTTATTTGTGAATAACCATCCTTGCATCCTAGGAATAAATTCCGTTTGATTGTGTTGTATGAGTCTTTTAATGTACTATTGAGTTCAGTTTACTAATATATTGTTGAGAACTTTTGCATCTATATTGAGCAGGGATACTGGCCTGTAATACTCTTTTCTTGTAGTGTACTTGTCTATCTTTGTTATCAGGATGATGCTGGCCTCATAAAATTAGTTTTCCTCCTATTTTGGGAAGGATTTTTATAATTTTTTTTTTTTTAATGTTTGGTAGAATTCACCAGGGAAGCCATCTGGTTCTGGGCATTTCTTTGTGAGAAGTTTTTGATTACTGATTCAATCTTCTTAATTGTTCTGTTCATATTTCCTATTTATTCATGATTCAGTCCTGGTAGGTTATATGTTTCTAGGAATTCATCTCTTTTAAGTTATTTAATTTATTGACATATTATTGTTTATAGTACACAGATGATTCCTTTTTTTTTTTTTTAAATCCTCACCCAAGGATAGTTCCCCCCCCCCATTGATTTTTAAAGAGAATAGAAAGGAAGAAGGGGGAGAAAGCAAGAAAGAGAGGAGAAACATTGATGTGAGAGAGGCACATTGATTGGTTGCCTCCTGCACACAAGCCCGACTGGGACTGGCAATTGAACATGCAACCCAGGTACGTGCCATTGACCAGGAATGGAACTGAGACCCTTTGATGCATGGGCCAGTGCTCTAACTGCTGAGCCACCTAATTTGTTGACAGTTTAGAAGAATTTAAAAGAGTTTAAAAGAAGAATCACCAGCCAAGTTGTCCCAGGTGATGGTGATGATGATGGTGATGCTTCTGCTTCTCCTGCTCTTTAAAGATTTTTTTAAATTGATTTTTAAAGAGAAAGGAAAGGAGACAGGAGAAACATCAATATGAGAGCAAAACTTTGATCGGCTGCTTCCCGCATGCCCAGCAACCTTGGCATGCGCCAGACCAGGAATTAACCAGTGACCTCTTGTGCATGTGATGATCCTCAGCCAACTGAGCCACACTGGCCAGGGCCCAGGTGATTCTTAATGCACTAAGATCTGAGAACTAGCGCGCTCTAGCTAAGATGTGAGGTTTGATCCCTTTTCTGACAGCTCAGCAGCTGAAGGAAGTCTGATCATCAAGAACTTAGCAGGAAACCTTCGATGGATGTACAGCTGTGAAAGCATTATCATGAAATGGAGCCAAGACAAGGACAAATGTAGTGAGTAGCAGAGGCCAGACCAAAAATCAGATCAGAAGAGTAGAGAAGTATAGCTATAGTTCTAAGTATGGTTAATACCAGAATCAGTTCAAAGATGGAATCTGGACATTAAAAGAGTGCAGTGCCTGCTATTTGCTGTGCCTATTATTTGCTACTATGATAAAAGCCAGTTTAGGGTGCAGGTTGGTCTATTATGTCTATCAACCAATAGGAATCATGCCCTGAGATTTACTAGGCCTGGGATTACCAAGACAGAGAGTCTTTGCTCTCAAGGAGCTGACCATCTGGTGGAGAGTCAGTGGAGTGACACCTGGCAGCCAGATTCCGGTGAGGAGATATGTATGGTGAGAAAAAACAACCACAAGATTGGATGGAGAATAAGCTTGAAGGAAAAAGAGGCTACACTCATTTTCTATCACTCTTTAAAATTTTTTTTCAGCTTCATATAACATGAAACCACAAGGAGAAATGAGCTTGTTTTGAGAATAAAGAGTACAGCCAGACCTTAATCATTTGGATTTTATTAGTCAGAATTTGTGATAATTTGGAGAGTGAGTGAGCTGAAGTTTATCTAAGTTAATCTATGGACAAAATAAAAAAAATTTCAGACAATTTGATTCTATAAATTTGAGTAAACCTGTTTTTGAACTAATGGGGCATTAGCATTTCTAAAGCAAGCAACTAATCATTTTAGAGCTGTCCCTAGTCAACTTAATATGAGGAAGCAGTTATTTAACCTATTTTTCAATATTTCAAGTACCTTAATATAACTATATTTCTTTTTGAAGTGGCCTGTAATAATTCTTAGATTTTCCCATATTAAGGCCTTCTCTCCTTTTTCTTCTCCTTCTCTCCGGACTTCATTTCCTCCTCTCATCTCCCTTTTTCTCCCTTACCCCCTTATTCTTCTTTTTATTTTTATTTTTCACCCCCCAATTCTTCCTTTCTCCATGTCTCTTGTCCCTTCTCTCTCCACTTCCACCTCTTTGTCTCTCACTTCTGTTGCTAACCAGATGTCTAGAGAAGTTTGTAATTGAGATATTCGTTACCAAATAACAAACTGGGTAATCAGAATGTTCCTAAGGTGCTAAGCCTTCCTCTCTGAGTTTCTCTGGGATGAGGCGGGAGGAACATAAAATAAAGCAGCAGCTCCAGACTAGCCACACGTGCTGCCTGATGACTGGTTTGGAGAGCTTGGAAACTCAGGGAGGGCTCTGTTTCTCTTGCCGTCTCAGGTTTTTTACATTAGGCAATCTGTAATTTAAATGACATGCATTGATTACTATGGAAACATCCACCAGCACATATTAATAGAAATAAAGAATTCTGGTGGCAATTTATTAATGTTAGATTGCTTTTACAGTGCAGAAGGAGAAAAAGACTCTAATTTGCACACACATTCTTCTGGAATGAAAGAGTCTTTACCATCATGAAGCCATTTCAGCTGTCTCATCCCTAATTACCATTTGGTATCTTTCTCTCTCTCTCCCTTGTTCCTTCTCTAGTGTTCTCTTTGTTTTTAATTGGTGATTCCAGCCATCTGGATCCACTAGCTTATGAAGGCATGAGAGAAATAGAACATAAAAGAAAACAAACTTCACCCATTTCAATCAAGTCCACATCTGAAAGCTCCCATATTCCACAGCATTTCCTTTGCTATAGGAAATATGGTGTCAGAATAAGCTAAACTGAAAGGATGTCTGGGGATGAATGCAGAGAGAAATGCTAATGCCCCATTAGTGCTAAGGCCTGGGCTCCAAACCACTTTAAGGAGAAGCTGCCCAGGAAGTCGGTTTGCCACATGGTGGAGAAAAGGACCTAGGGGGTTTTATGATGAGAAGTCTGGGCCTCCCAATCAGACCCATCTGGGTTTGAACCCTGGTGCAGCCATTTTGAACTCTCTAATTTGGGACAGGATTTTTTTCTTTACTATATTTCAGTTTTATATCTGGAAAGACGGGGGGGGGGGTGCAGGTAAAGCTGTTATTACTAAATGAAATGAAATATTAAAATACTCACATGATATTTTAAAATGCTGGTTTAAAAGTTATAGTGGCACATGTGATAGGTTTTTGGGCCAAGGTTGTATAGGAGGGAGTATGGCAGAGCTGAGATTCACATTCTGGCAGTCCTTAACCACTTTATTGTGCTGCCTCTCTACAGCTTTTCCCTTACCCTCCGAGGCCAGGGCAACCATGGTAAGGTAGAATTCCAATTATATAGCTTGTTTAATGCACATGTAATTTAAACATTTTTACTTTGGCTTGAAGGTCTTCCTCAGTATGGCTTAGATCAACATTACCAGCCTTAGATTCCTATCCCGTGCACGGACCCAGTTCTCCCATCAACTGCTCCTCTACAAGTTCTTACCTCTGTGTCATTGTATGAGTGCTGTCCTGCCATCTCCGTATAGAATTCCCCATCTCCTTTGTCGTGAAGCTCTTCCTCATATGCCCAATTCTTCATTTGAACTCATAGAACACCTTTATATAATTTCTTGGTGCTTGTTACCCTTTTAAAAATATATGTATTTCACAGAGTCATAGTTGTGTAATTTTAGACCTGAGATGGACTTTAACAAGAGTTCTTACTCCCTTTAAAAATCATATATTGATATAAAATTAATCATTTTAAGTGAACAATTCAGTGGCATTTAGTACATTCACAATGTTTTGCATCACCACTTACATCTAGTTAATTCCAAAATAGTCCCATCACTCTAAACCATGTACCTATTAAGTAGTTTATCCCTGTTCTTCCCTCCCCCAGCTCATGGAAACCACCAATCTGCAGTTCATTTCTATGGATTTATTAATTCTGAGTATCTCACGTTAGTGCAATTATATAACATGTGACCATTTATTTCGCATAATGTTTTGGAGGTTCATTCACATTGTATATATATCACTAGTTTCTTTTTATGGATAAATAATATTCTACTGTATGCAATCATCACAATTTGTTTATCCATCTATCCACTGATGGACACTGGAACTGCTTTTGATTTTTTACTATTGCGAATAGTGCTTTTTTGGGACAGGTGTTTGGAGCTGCCTACTCTGCCGTTTTACTGATATCCAGCCTCATTCCTATTTTCTGTTATAATAAGCCAGATGTTGAACAGATACAAATGGAGCTTCATAATTACAAACAGAAATGGAACTTTCCCTAGTTGAAGTCTGGTGTGTGTCCCTTATTCCTCAAATAGACCATGGAGGCCATCTAGGAAGTTCAGAGTCCACTGTGAAGCACAGTATGAAGGCCTTTGAGTTAGTCCATCTGCTCTGTGTTATAGGTGAAACTAAAGCCCAGACTTTGCACTAAAACCAACCAGCTAGTCATTGAGACAATATATACTCATCTGAATACATTTACATAATAAGAACATGATGTAGCAGGAATCAGCCAAACTGGGATTATATAATTTATAATAACACATTTTGCATCTCTGTTCAAGAAGAGTACAGAAAACCCAAGAAGCAAAACCTGAACTCCTAAACTAATTCTCACAAATACAACATTTTATCATGAGAGATTGATATATCTGATTTTGTGGAAGTGAGGAAATCTGCAATACCTTTGCTGCACATTAGAATCACTAGGATGAACTTTAAAAAGGTCATATCTAAAAAAAAATAAAAAGGTCTTATCTGGTGCCATCCTAGCCCAATGAAGCAGACTTTCTGGCGGTGGGGACCAGGTATTAGATTTCTAAAAGATCTCCCCAGGTAGTGCTAACGTGCAGGCAGGGTTGAGAAGTTCTGGCTTTGGCTGTTGCCTCAAGTTCATTGTTGTTCTTTCTGTATATTCAGTTTATCCTTCCTGCTAGGCCTCATTTACATGCCAGGCAATCTTTCCAGGCCACTCCAGTTCACCGTTCTTTGAAGAACTGGGGCACTTATGAATTTCACGCATTCTGCTCTTACTCATACCCCTACAAGCAAGCATTGTTTCTTGGCTCTTACATGGGTTGGCCTTATGTCCCCAACTAGAATACAAGGTCCTGATGATCAGGAATAGAATCTGCTTGTTTGTGCTCTTGCTCACACTGTTTTCTCCTCCCTCTCTCCTCCCTCTCTTCCTTCACCCCTCTAGTTTTTCTGCTATTGACTTAGGGTTGAAGCAATGTATTTATGGGACTCTGAAGATTGAATATGATACAAATTGTTTGTGAACATTCTTTGGAAAGTATTACATGTTATATATGTACAAAAGACCATATTTCTATAGTAACTAGGAAGAAAAACAACCATCTTTATTTTTTGTTTTCCTTTCTAGTTTAATTCAAATTTGCTTCCATACAAAAAGGAAATGATATTTCATTATTGTTAGGGGATTTACATATTTAATATCCACAGTAGTTTTTAGGGATTACCTTCGTGTTACAGCTGAAAAATTAAAAAATTTTAAGACCCTATTTATACCAGTAAGTGATATCATTTGAGCCCAGATTTGTTCCACTCTAAACTCCATACCATTTTATCACACCCACATCTTCCTTCAGTACTGAGACTTAAAGCACACAACAGTTATGGTTGGGTAGGATTTCTTATTTCAGGTTGTATAAAATTGACATTGTATAAAATAGTAAATTTTCGTGGACTAGTCTGAAAGGATTTCCTATGAACTATGTGACTGGGATTAAAAAATGGAGTGCTCTTGGTGGAGAATTATCTTCTCAAAACAGGTTTAACCATCCCCATATAAATTGGTCCCAGGGGCTTTCTTCCACTCTTTCTTTGCTACTTGTTGCATCAGGAACTGAATGCAGGATCCTCAAGAGAGAATAAGCAAAGCATTAAAAGAGACAAGATGACTGTCTATTATTTTGACAGTTTCTGTTTGCTTTAAGTGTAGAGATTCTGGCCAGCCTTTGAACTGCAAGCATAATAGATACCCATGTTCAGAAACTTGCGAGACTCCAGGATGGCCTTCTTACAAAAAATATTTCTCCAAAAGCTTTGGAATTGCATAGCTCTTGGAAGGTTTTGAGGCGTTCAAAGAGTGCCTAATTAAATAAAATGGCTTTGGAAGGGCTGGCAACTCAGTCTGATCTTGATGGGAACCAGGATAGGGGCAAGAAGAGCAGAAAGCAAAGTCCTCTGCATTAAAGAGTGGAGGCAGAAAGTGACTGGGACAGAGGAACCAGTCCTCCATCCCACCCCAATAAATGTTGCCATTGCATCCTCCATGTCAATGTCTGGGCCTCCTGAAACAAATAAGCTCACCCCGACATACCTGAAGGAGCCATGCTTGAACAATCAGTGCTCCCTCTGAGGCCAGACTCAAACAATCCTTCTCAGCTCCAGACTTTTGAAACAACCCTACCAGCAGGGTAATGAATGGAGTCTCTGGCAAGCACCTGAAGGCCAACTCCTGTCTTTCAGTCTTGGATTTCAGGAAACAGCTTGGGAGGATGCTCTCCAGGCCTTGAAACTCCTGGGACTTGTTTTGGGATCCATGGGAGAGTGGAGGCTAAGAGGAATTAAAGCTGCCTGAAACCTTGTAGCCTGAGGGGGATTTGGAGGTTGGAGAGGAGGGGGTAGATCAGCTCAGCTGCTTCACCTTCCCAGATAATCCATCACTGCCACTATAGCTACAGGAAAGCAGTCCGGTGAACTGTCTGCCGGGAAGGAAGAATAACCTGCTGCTGGCTTTTATTTTCAGTTGAATTATAACACTTACCTTCTCATCTGGCCTTTCATCAAGAGGCTTAAGTGTTTTTCTTTCTGTGGGCCTTACAGGCCACATTTCCCCATTCATTATCAGCATAGAGGCCTGCCATGCTGAACCCATGTGTAGCCCTCCAGCCCCAATTCCCCTTCCCCCAGGGGCTCCTTAGCAGCAACAATTTTCTAATTCAGAACAGACTCTCCTCTGAGCAATTGATCTTACAAGTACATTACAACTGGCTTTTACAGGAGTTACCAAAGGCAGGGATTTTAAAAACAAGATGTGAATTCCCCAAAAGATGGGACATAATAAATACCTCCAACATCTTTGAGTTTACCAAGTATTGGACTATGCTTTTTGAAAATTTTCTGTGTATCTAGGGATGAAGGGAATAGTGGGGTTATGAGTTTGGGGTCATTTGAAGATTATCATTAATAGACATGTTACCTTTAGGAGATACTTAGTTGTTTAGGGCCAATCTGGTAAGAACTCTGAAGTCAGAATGTCTGTGTTCTAATCCTGGCCTGGCTAATCATGAGCAAGTGATTTAATCTCTCTGAGCCTCAGTTTCCTCATATGTAAAATGGAGTAAAAATACCCACCTCATAAGATTGCTGTAATAGTTAAATGTCATAATCCACATAAAAGCTCTTAGCACAGAGTTCAACACAGTATGTACTCAGTAAATGTTAGGCATCCTTGTGTATTCCATTTTCATTTAATCATGGAGTAGTTACCAATCATATATACACTTGGTTGTATATCCAAAATATATGTCAAATCAAACCACTCCACCCCATCTCCACTGTCAGTATTTTTCAGCAAAATATGGTCATCTTCCAACTAAACTTTTTCTAGTAGATACTTAACCTTCTTGTTCCTCTCAAATTCATTCTTTCCACAGCAAGAAATCTTATAAAAAAGATAAAGCAAATCATGTCACTTTCATGCTTAAAACTTTTCAGTGGATTCCCATTGCTCTCTGATTAAAATTAGAGCTTCTTAGCAGGTGGGATCTCAATACCAGATATCAAGCTGTATTACAAAGCCACTGTTCTTAAAACAGCCTGGTACTGGCATAAGAACAGACATATAGATCAATGGAATAGAATAGAGAACCCAGAAATCGACCCAAGCCACTATGCTCAATTAATATTTGACAAAAGAGGCATGAACATAAAATGGAGTCAAGACAGTCTCTTCAATAAATGGTGTTGGGAAAATTGGACAGATACATGCAAAAAAAATGAAACTAGACCACCAACTTATACCATACACAAAAAAAAACTCAAAATGGATAAAGGACTTAAACAAGACGGGTGACCATAAAAATACTAGAGGAATCCACAGGCAGCAAAATCTCAGACATAATGCCGAAGCAATTTCTTCACTGATACTGCTCCTAGGGCAATGGAAACTAAAGAGAAAATAAACAAATGGGAGTACATCAAAATAAAAAGCTTTTCACAGCAAAAGAAACCATCAACAAAACAACAAGAAAGCCCACTGCATGGGAGGACATATTTGCCAATGTTATCACCGATAAGGGCTTAATCTTCAACATCTACAGGGAACTCATACAACTCAACAAAAGGAAGATAACCCAATCAAAAAATGGGCAACGGACCTAAATAGACACTTTTCAAAAGAAGACAGAAGGAAGGCCAAGAGGCATATGAAAACATGCTCAAAGTCACTAATCATCCGAGAGATGCAAATCAAAACGACAATGAGGTACCATCTCACACCCATGAGAATGGCTATCATCAACAAATCAACAAACGACAAGTGCTGGTGAGGATGTGGAGAAAAAGGAACCCTTGTGCACTGCTGGTGGGAATGCGGATTGGTGCAGCCAATGTGGAGAACAGAATCCAGTGATCCCACTTCTAGGAATATATCCCAAGAAACTAGAAACACCAATCATACAGGACATATGCACCCCTATGTTCATAGCAGCACACACCCCAACTTAAATGATTAACTTTTAGCCTATGTCAGAGGCTGGCTAGTGCATCAGCAAACCATTCCTGAATTTACAGTTAGACTGAAATCTTAAAATGATGTTTCTCATCGTTCCTTGCACTTTGGTGCGGGCATTGACTGAGTCCTGCCTGTGAAGTGGGAATGGAGGTGACATATTACTTATAAGCCTGGACCATAAAGAACCCCCAGATATAATCCACTCTTCCTTCGTCTGTTAGCTGGATATTGATGAAAATCTCAGCCGTCAATTAGACTTTAAGTAAATGGGAAATAAAAGGTTTACTCTCTCAAGCCACTGAGATTTTAGAGTTTAATTATCTTAACAACTAGCATTACATTAAATACCCTCTTTCTGTTTCTCAAACTCTTCAGTTTTCATTTATTACACTTGCTATTCCCTCTTCCTGGAAACTTATTTCCCAGGTGTAATTCTAGCTCTTATTATGGTTGAGTCATGTCATCTTCAAATCTCAGCTCAGATAATAATGACTTAGGGTTTCTATAATCCCCTCACCTAAAATGACTGTCCTCTTACCATCATGCTAGTTCCTTCAGAGCATTTATCCCAAATTAAATTTCCCTTTTTATTGTCTGTTTTATTCACCAGAATGTAAGAAACAGGTTCAAATCATCTGTCTTGTTCAGTGTAGAATACTCAGGGCCTGGTATATTACCAGGAAAGAAATAAATGAATTTAATGAATAAGTGAAAAAGAAAATGTTTAATGGACACTGAGCAGCATCTTGGGACTGAAGGAATTTCTGAGCTATTTTGTGATAAGAAAATGAAGTTTTCTTTTAGGCTTCTCCAGAGAAACGGAACCAATAGGTGATATTTATATATCTACATATCTATATGTTTATAGATATAAATATAAAGATGTATAAAATATATAGAACCTATCTTTTATATGATATATAGAACCAATAGGAGATATATAACATATAATATATATGAAAGAAGATTTATTATGAAGAATTGGCTTAAGCAGTTATGGCGTCTGATAAGTCATACCATCTGCTACCTACAAACCAAAGACCCAGGAAAGCCAATGTTGTAATTCTAGTCCAAGGGTAGTAGAAGACAAATGTTTTATCTCCGTGGTCAGCAAACTGCGGCTCACGAGCCACATGCGGCTCTTTGGCCCCTTGAGTGTGGCTCTTCCACAAAATACCACGGCCTGGGCGAGTCTATTTTGAAGAAGTGGCGTTAGAAGAAGTTTAAAATTTTTGGCTCTCAAAAGAAATTTCATTGTTGTACTGTTGATATTTGGCTCTGTTGACTAATGAGTTTGCCGACCACTATCCTAGCTCAATAGACAGGCAAGATGACAAATCTTCCCTTTCTCTGTGTTCTGTTCTAGTCAAGCCTTCAATGGATTGCATGACACCTGCCCATATTAAAGAGGGCAGTCTACTTCATTGAGTCTACTGATTCAAACAATAATTTCACTTAGAAACACCCTCACAGAAACTCAGAAATAATGTTTAATGTGGATATCTGTTGGCCCAGTCAAGTTGGTACATAAAATTAACCATCACAAGTTCATAAAAAGTACATATTTTGAAGAATTTTAAAGAAAAATGAAATAAAATGAGATGGTGTGTATTTAAAAGAGTTGAAAGAGAAAACTTCATAAGAACCTATAAAATTACTTTAATTTTATAGATGAGGATATAGATAGGCTCAGAAAGTTTTCCTTACTTTGCTAAAAATCATACATCTAATTAGTGGTTGAGTTAGGACTGCAAACCAGTCTTTGACTGCAAACCCTATGTTCCTAGCACCAACATACAACTTTATTTTCTATTAAAATCCTGCCCATAACTCAATATCCAGTTTAAATATCACTTCTCCCTGTAATATTTTTTCTGGTGTATATAATACAAACCTCCATTAATGAAGTACTGAGCAATAAATGTACTTCTGCATTGTGTATTAATGATACATTTAATTCTCCCCTCACTAGATTTGTCCTTCGTTTATTTATTTCTTTTGTCCATTTAGTCATTCAACACATACCATTTAGAGCCAATATCTGCTAGGTGCTGTGGCTAAAAAAATAAGGAATGATCCTTGACTTTGAAAAAATTATAAACTAATGATAGTGATAGATAAGCAAGTCTCTTGGATCATGAAGAGAGAAGTTATGGGTTAAGATAGTGCAACTCAGTTCTCAAATTATGCTTATCAGTTTGAAATCCCATTTCTAGACTTATTTTACAGGAAAGAGAAATTCCTACATTATTTAAGCCACTTTATATTTATCTGTTTTACTAGTAACTAAGTATTATTTCTAATTGCTAGCTGGGCCTAATGTAAAATAGTTGAACAGCCAGAAAAGCATACTCCTTTCATCATAATTTTTGAAATCAACAAATGTATGTAAATTAAATGATTATGGAACCACACAGGGGAAATGATTACATACATGTTTCAACTCAACTGAATTATATAAATTAAATAGCTACTGTTCATATTAAGAATATAGAGTTCCTATGTATTATTTTTTAATGTTAGTTCTCTAATGGTGTGGGAAATAGCATGGGAGATTTTCACACCCAACATATCCCTTTCATTAGGGACACCTAGAAGGCCAGCGCAGTTGGAATTGTTATGACTCGGTACCCACTCTGTAAAACACATAAATGAGAGATACTCTCTGCTCTGGGAAACAGACCGGTTTCTTGCTAGTTCTTTTGTATCTTAATAAAAAATTGACATTGGGGGAAAAGGCAGAATTCTGGGTGTCTCAATGTTGAACAGATCTCCTACTTTAAAAAAGGTGAAGAAGACTTACATAGTCTGGAGAATGTAAGGGGGGAGAGACTGCAATGCAATTTTCCATTTAAATTAGGATATAAATTAGAGCTGGGTAAGAGAACTTCTGCTGGTGCTTAGAAGGTTGTGCATAAGTGTTTTATGGAAGTTTTTGGTCTTGTCCTCTTCTAAGTTCACTTAGCAACAAATTCTCTCTTTGCCCTCTTAGAAGCCCTTGTTTATCTTAAGTTATTTGAGGTGTGCATAGGAACGTTGAACACGTTTGTTTAATTTATAATTAACTTTTCAAATACATTATCTTGTTAACCTTTTGCACTTGGATGTCGAGTGCAAATTACTCTTTGAATGTATCAATAATTTGAAATATAAAAAAATCCAAATAAATAAGTTGTATGAAAAGAAACTCCAGTTTTTTATTCTGCCGCGCTTTGTAAAATCTGGGGTATTTAAAAAATTAAATCCCGAGTAGAATAAAGGAATCGAGAAAAAGCGAGTGCAAAGGGTTAAGACATACTGGAGTTTTATTTCCTTAGATGCAGGGAGTTCCTTTTTGTCTGAAATCCTCCTACCTAATAAAAAGGTAATATGCAAATAACCATCACTCCGCTATGCCCATGATTGGGCGGCAGGAGGCTGGGGGGGTGGGAGGCTGGGTGGCATATCCGGCCATTGAAAGGCGTCCTCCCCGCCCCCCCTCCCCCCCCCCCCCCCCCCGCCGCCTCTCAACAGCCAGATTGGCGGCCGCTGACCCCCTCGGGACATCGGGAGGCGGGGAGCCGGGTGTCGCGCGTGCACCCGGCTCCCCTGCCATGGGAGGTGGGGAGCCGGTTTTCCGCGCCGGCTCCAGGCCAAAAGCCTCTGCTGGAGGTTTTTGGCCTGCACCCGGCTCCCCTGCCGTGCTCCCTTTCGTCAGCGCCTCAACCCCAGCAGCAGCAGCAGCAGCGGCTGGGGATAAGCTGGTGATCCCAACAGCCTGGCAGCTCAGTGGCGGTGGCGGAAGCAGCATTGGGCCTGGGGACTGGCGAACAGGCAGAAGATGACCCTGATCGCAGGAGGCTAGGCCTAGGGACTCTACCCGCATGATTTAATCGTGCGCTGGGCCTCTAGTGATAAATAAGATCCTCTGACATTCCAAGTTGGCCTTGTGCCTATAGCATATTTGAACAGTTATTTTCAAATTTGGTATTGGAATTGGACCCTGTTTGGAATTTGATTCTCAGAAATAGATTCAGGCTGCTGGATTCAGTAGGTATTTGTAATTTTTTTCAAGAAAAAAAATTTTAAATCTCTAGTTTGCTTTTAGAGGAATCTTCAAATGAGAGAACCAGTAATGAAGCTAAATCACTAATTTGGAAAAATGGCAGTTTCAACTTCTTCGGGCTAAAGATGTTGTGGAATTCAGAAGTCCCTTGAAATTTCTATGAACCACTTAACTTTATAGAATATTAGTTTACAAGCCTGACACAAAAACCTATAAAAATTTTGAAATAATTTTAAGATAATGCTGTTTAAACTCCAATTTGAAATAAATATTGTTTTGTGAAATTCAAGAGAGAGTCTTTTTGAGCTGAAATGCTCTTTTTTACTCAGTGTGTGTGTGTGTGTGTGTTAAGATCAGAAGAAACATAGTGTGAGGTGTCACTTGTGAGGTGTTTCTGTGTCATGGGACTCCCCTTTTGCCTGGACATCACCCTTTCTGATAAATAGAGCATGGGGTTGGAGAAGGCTTGGTGAGGCAGAGGCAAATATTTTCTCCCTTGAACATAAAGTAGAGCAGCTATTACAGGATGAGAAGAGGAAAATGAATGCACATCCTCAGGTAGTGAACGCTTTGATCTCCTAAAATCCATTTGATTGCAAGGAACTGAATGGCACTGAGAAGCTGAGGGGTAATTGTTTGCATGTTTGATATGTAGTAGTTGTCAGGTAGTGTCCTCCTAAGTTTGAACACAGGAAATTTTCTTGTGGGAGATTGTATTTTCCAATTATTGTTATATGTATTCCATTCCACATGGTATTCCTATAATGTTTCATTGACCTTCCTCCATTGAGATGCAAGGCCTGTGATCCCTCCCCTTTAACCAGACTGGACATTGGTAACTGATTTGATCAACAGAATGTGACAGAAGTGATGTTGCATGACTTCTGACACCAAGTCACAAAAGTGGCTTTCTCTTTCTTTGAATGCTTAACTTTCAAACAAGTCAGTGTGCCACAAGGAAGCTCACACAAAATGACCACGTGGATAGGTCCAATTGAAAACAAACTGAGACTGGGCCAATAGCCAGGATCAATTACCAGACTTGTGAGTGAGGGATCTGTGAAATGATTCAAGCCTCTACCCTAAGGTCCTGTCCAGCTGATACCAAGTGGAGCAAAGATGAACTCTCCCCACTGAGCCCTGCCCAAATTTCAGATTTTAGAGCCAGATAAATGAAGTTATTACTTTAAGCTAATATTTTTGGCATGGTTTGTTACACAGCACTAAATAGCAGGAACTAGATCGTTACACGTTAATCTACAGCAAGCAGGTCAAACTTGCAGCCAGCAGTGAGTTTGACATGCTTGAGCCATTCTACAGAGTTCTTGTAGAGACCCTTGTAGTCTCACAAGGCTGCCACCATGCAGGGACCCTTGTCATCTCGCAAGTGTTTCTACCAGCTGCTCTTCTTATTATAGGTCTTAAATTCAAACTCAAGAAAACTTAATACAACTATAATACATTTTTACTACTCAAATGAATCTATGTGTATGTATGTGTTTGAATGTGACAGTCGTACTTATTCTTACGATGATAAAAGCCAGGGCATAAACAAATGTAATTATATTTGGTGTAACTTATAAAAGGACTTCTTTGAGATGGGTCACCAGGTATAGTGAGTAAAAATTAAGAACCCTTTGGTGCCGAAACCGGTTTGGCTCAGTGGATAGAGCGTCGGCCTGCGGACTCAAGGGTCCCGGGTTCGATTCCGGTCAAGGGCATGTACCTTGGTTGTGGGCACATCCCCTGTGGGGGGTGTGCAGGAGGCAGCTGATCGATGTTTCTCTCTCATCGATGTTTCTAGCTCTCTATCCCTCTCCCTTCCTCTCTGTAAAAAATTAATAAAATATATTATAAAAAAAAAGAACCCTTTGGTAATTGTGTTTATGCTTCCTGTAGCTACTTGCAAGCTGTTAGAGAACCTGATTTAATATTTCAATCGTAAGTCTAATTTACCTTTTTGCAGCAAAACAGCCTGGTTAGTTTTTGCCTAAAGGAAAGTCTACAAAATTAAAAAAGAAAAAACCTAACTCCAACTTTACCAGATGCTTTTAACACAGTGAAAAAATTTTACTCATAAAGTTATAAAATCTACAGGCTACCAACAGAAATCCAGCTACTAAAACTAAGCCTATAAAGAAAAACTGAAAAATAAAACTTAAAAATGAATTAACATGCAGAGTGTGAGGATTGTTTGAGGGAAAGTGCCTGAGAGAGGGTAAGAGACATCGTAACATAGTGGCTTGGTTATGGCATAAAGTCATTGAATAATCATCTGTGGTGAAGAGGAGCCATGATTATGGTGAGGATAATGTGCAGATAATTTTTTAAATCATGTATTATCCTGCAATTATTTCTATTAGGCTTTAATGTAAACTTAGAGCTTTCTAGATCCATTCCTTTAAGACAGTGATTATGAACCTGTGATGTCTGAGGATGAACAGGTCCAGGAGCCCAGTTCTGACAGCCAGGGCTTCATGGCTGGGTCAGAGGAGGCATCCGTGTGGTCAAGGCTGCCACCATGCAGGGACCCTCACTTTGGTAATAGGTCCCCAGGGCCTTTTCCTGCAGGCCCCGTTCTGGGTGTCTCACTATTCTACCCAGTTTGAGCACAGTGGGGTGTGCCCTGGAGAGACTCCACTGTGATTTAAGAGGCCGAGAAGTACTGGGCGAGGCCAGGTCTGAGGACTCCAGCGTCCAGGGAGGGCTGTCTGTGGTTGACTTCAGTCATTCTCTGGAACCCTCTTTCTTTGTTTTGATGAATTTGATGAAGGCTTTGATTCTAGTCTAGTGATTTTTCTTCTTTGGAGCAGGATCACAGAACTTGTACTGATCCAAGATTTTTTCTTCCAGTTTTTCCTTACATTTCTGTAAGGCATTTAATTTGTCTGTGTACTGCTCCTGCTCCTCATGGTACTGATCCTTGCTCTCCATGTTCTGCTCTAGAAACCTCTGGTTCTGCTCGTTCAACGTCTGGATCGAGAGGTGATGATTTTCTTCAAGTTCCCGGGAGATCAGCTCACAGTGGTTGTCCAGCTTGATCAATGAGATGTCCATGCTCTGGTGCCCCTCCTCCAGCTCGTCTGCCAGCAGTTCACCTCCACCTGCGAGTTGTTTAGCGAGGTTTTCAGCTCATTGGTGTGGGCATGCAGCTCCTTGTACTCCCTTTTCAGATGCTGGCGCAGGAAATTGATCCTGTCTGGCTCTCCAACAGCCTCTGGTTCTCATCAGTGGTGATGGTGTTCGTCCTCTGCTCCTGCTGCATAGCCTCCTGCTTAGTGTTCAAGACCTTCTCCAGCTCCTCCAGCTCTGCCTTATGTTTCAGCATGTCCTCGTGCCTCTCCCCGAGTGCCTTGTGCTCCAATTCCAGGATTCGATGAAATGTCTTCAGGGAGCTGTGCTGGCTCCATACTCCTCAGACTGGTGTTCGTGGAGCATGCCCAGGTGCTTGTGATCTTGCAGCAGAGCCTCATAGGCTGCCATCAGCTGCTCCTGCTGCTTGTCCTTGGCCACCTGCTGGTTCTGGAGCAGTGCATACTGTGCGGTGAACAAGGTGCTCTGGCAGCTCAGTAGAATTTTCCACCTGCAGCTTGGCCTTCTGGGTCTGCAGCATGGTGTTTTGCTCCTGCAGGAAAGCACTCTTGCTTCTGCAGTGTCAGGATCTGACTGCTGAAGGCCATGTTCTGGGTCTCCCAAGTGCTGCAGCTGATCCTTGAGCAGCTGCTTCTCACCATGCAGAGCTGCATTGTTCTATTCCAGCTCAATGGCCAGGTCCTTCACTTGGAGCATCTCTATGGTGGCTTCCTTATATGGCTCAGCCCCCCAGCTCTCCTCTTGGTGACCAGCAACCAGCTTCCCGCAGGGTGTTTCAGAGAGTGCTGCAGGTGCTTCCCTGCCTTCTGGTTCTGCCTGAGGAGCTCACACTTTTTCAGCACCTGGAATGCCTTCTGTAGCTGTTGGCTCAGGCTGGCTTTCTCTTCTACCTGGGCTTCTAAGAACACAATCTTTTCATCTTTCATAGTTAGTGTCATTTTTAATGTCAATTCATTCCTGCCCTCCAAAATCTTGTATTTTGGGCCGCTGTTGCTGTTATCCTGCAGCAGCAGCTCCTTGTGGAGGCTGACCTTCTCTAGTTCCTGGCTCACTTTGTCCAGCTCACTGGTTATCTGCTGACTCTTCAGTTTTCCCAGCACCAGTTCTTCTCTCAGGGTCACCAGCATCCTCTTGTGCATGGTGACTTGCTTGGTGAGGTCTCTGTTGCCCTTCTCCAGCTCCTTCAGCTTGGTGGTGTGTCCCTACAGTGGGCCAGCTCCTTGTCCAGAGCGCGGCTCTTCTCAGCTATGGACAGCTTGGTGATGTCGTCCAAGACCACACCCTTGAGCTACACCTGCTGCCATAGCCTATTCACCACCTTCTCCAGCAGCTTGTCTTTTACCAGCTGGGCCACCTCCTGCTCCAGGGCCGCCTTCTCCTTCTCGGACTTCTCCCACCGCTTGTTAGTGAGCCGCTAGGCTTCCAAGTCCTGCTGCAGGGCTTGGTTTTCTGCTTCCAGCTCCCTGAGCACTCTCTCCAGGGTCTGCTACAGCTGCAGGTTTTCGGCACTCATGCTCTGGTAGCTGAGCTCCAGGTGCTACGACTTCTTGCTCGGGGCATTCAGCACCTCCTCCTCTCACTCAAGCTCCTGGTTCTCCTTCTCGATCTGCCCATCTTGGTACCCATAAAGCGCATGGTCACCACCAATCCTGTGCAGCTCCAGGTTCTCCTCATCCAGCTGCTTGTTCTGACACTCCAGACCATAGAGCTGCACTGACACATTCTGCAGGGTCTCTAGAGACTTCTGCAGCCTCCGGTTCTCCAGCATCAGGCTCTGACTCTCACACTCCAGGGTATTGACCTTCTCAGTGGCCATTGTCAGGGAGGTGACCTCCTTGGCCAGCTTCTTGTTCTCCTTCTGCAGCCGGTGCAAATCCTCCAGCTCCTCCGCCTGCTCCACCTTCTCCGTCACCTGCTCCAGGTCCCTGTGCAGCTGCTGTTTCTCGAACTCCAGCTTGCTGAATTTGCTGCTGGTCTCTGTCACCGTCTGGTGGACAACTTTGTTCTCTTTTTAGATGTCCTTTATGCAGGCCTTAGTGCTGACCTGTGACCTCTCCACAACAACCACATCACTTGGTTAAGATGATCCTTTTTTTGCTCAAGATCCTTGATCTGCCTAGCTTTGTCAGCCTTCATGGTCTCTATGTCTTTGATCAGTTCTACACTGAAGGTCTCCAAATCCTGGTTGCTCTGATTTTCTCCCTCTAGCTGGATCTGCAACTTTTTAATCTTGCTGAGCTGCTGGCTCTCCTTCTCCAGCTCACCACATGTGAGGCTACTCTCCTCTAGCATCAGGGATGCGTCCCACAGTTCCTGGATGGTGCTCTGTAGGCTCTCGTTCTCCTTGTCCAAATTCAGGATGTGGCTGGTAGTGCAGTCGTTCAACTCAAACACAAACGACTTCCTGGAAGCATCTGACAGGTCTACATTCTTGGATAGATGCTTCAGCTCCCAGCCCAGGTGGGTGGACTCATTCATGCTCTGCTTCTGTGCAATCTCGAGGACAATGTTCTCTTCCAGCAGCTCCTCAATGCATTTCTTGTCTGCATCTCAGTCCAATTCCAGGTCCTGAAACTTAGATTTCAGCTGCAGATTCTCTTTTTCTAGCTCATAAAGTTTAGCAATCTGGGTCCAAGCAGCAGTCAGCTGTTGCTTCAGAATGGACTTGGTTTCAGTCAAAGTGATATTATCTTCTCTTAGCTCCTCCATGCAGGCTTTATAGAAGTCTGCATCTTTTAGCTTCTCCCTGAAGTGCATCAGCTCCATCTCCAGCCTCTCCACATGATTCGCCTTCCCCCTCAGAGAGTCCAGCTCATCAAGATAGGCACGAACAGACCAGGCACTAGCCGCCAGCTGGATGTTCTCCTGCTTGACTTTCTGCAGCTCCATCACCAACTGATCTACCTCATGCCTGGTGTCCATAAGCTGCTCTGTCTTCTCCTCCAGCTCCTGCCTGATGCAGCACAGCCTGGCCTTGGTGTCTGCCAGCTCCACGGACAGGTGCTGCTGAAGAGGCTGCTGGTCGGGCTGGGTGTGGATTCTGCACTGGAGGACTAGAGGGGGCTGAGAGGCTGCTGTGTCTAGTGGTACTCCCACTCCTGAGTCAGGTCCACGATCAGCTCCGTGCATTCATCTTGCTCATCTCTGAGCCTCCTGGGGTGAAACACCATGTTCCTTGAGAGGGCCTCTAGCACCTTCAGGGCCATATCTGGAACCTCCATCCATTGCAAGTCAAATATGTTCTCCTGATTATGGGTCACCTCCTGGCAATGGGCCATAATTCCAGCGTGCGTCTCAATGACCAAGAGGAAATTCCTCTTTCCTCTCACACTGGACAACAAAACCCAGCACCAGCAACAGCACCTTCTTAATTTCCTCCATACTCTTCCCAGATAGTCTTTGTCAGGCATCAAAGCATTGGGCAAGTTCATTATGATCAGCTGCTGGAGAACTTACTGGTAGTAGGTCTTAATGTTTTTCGTCAAGTTGGTCAGGTTCTGAATACGAAGATGCACATTATTGTTGATGTGTTGATTTGTGGGGCTGGGATCTATTTCCAACATGATTTGGTTCAAAAAATGCCATCCACTAAATCCATGTACAGGTTGTCATGGTTACCACTTGCAAATGGGCCCAAAGTTTTTACCCAAGTCACTAGCAGGCTCTGCAGAAAGAGCTCTATGAGCTCTGAGATGGTAACATCCATCCTGAGGCTTCCCCTATCTTCACTTCACCAGTTGTTTCCTTGCACTGCATTCCCCGCAAAGAGGCTCTGGCAACCAATTGCGGGCTTGGTGCTACAGTGTGCACCAGGAGACAAAGGCAGGGAACAGGCTCATGTTCCTGAGGCCCTGTTCCCTGCCCAGAGGCTGGGGTGGCTTCTTTAAAACCCTTTATAGAACTTGCATTTAGCTAGATTTCAGGTGGTTTAGAATGATGCTTGTTCTGTAGTTTAGTTGTACCTTTCTGTTATACTTTTAAATATATCACTACTAGGAGCCCAGCGTGCAAAATCGCGCAGTGCCGCCCACCCACCTGCAGCCCTGCCTTGACACCTGAACCTGTCCACACAGAGTTACAGTGTGCCTGGCCCAGCCCCCAAACCCTCTGGCCTTCTCTGGCCACTTCAAGTCCCACCCTCGGTCTCTCCAGTCACCTTGGGCTGGTCCCGCCTTCTCTGGGCGCCTCCCCGCTTCCGCCCATCACTGGAGCAATGCAGCAGCTCTGCCCCATCATGGCGCTGGAGGAGAGCATGAAAGCCTCCCGCCTGCTGCATTGTGCTCCTTCCCCTGGCAGGTGGGCCGAGGTGCGAGCAGTGGGTGGTGAAGGACTGGTGAGGAGGGGTGCTATGGGCTCTCACCCCTGCCCTTCCCAGCTCTGGATGGTACTGCCTCCTCCAGGCGCCTCACCGCTTCTACCCCATCTCTGGAGCAGCGCCCCAGCTAATATGCTAATGACCTGGTCATTACCTGTTACGGCATCACACTCATTAGCATATTAGCTCTTTATTAGTATAGATCATATATGTTTATCTAGGAAGGTATATTTTATTCCACTTTAACTACTATTTTTAATATTGTTTCTGTATTTAGTGGCCTGATGCATGGATTTGTGCACATCTGAAAGGAAATTAATTAAAAGAAGTATTTCAATATTGCTATTCACCCTTTCTCTATAATAGAAGTTTCAACCAAATTCATGATTGACAATGACAGATTGAAACACATGCATGTGATTGGCACCAGTGAGATCTTTCTATGTATTGCACATGAACAAGTCACCATTTATTTTTTAACCAGAGGCCCGGTGCACAGATTTGTGCACATTGAAAGGAAATTAATTAGAAGGTGGCCTGTGGGGAAGGAGTGGGCAAGACAGACCAGACATGCCCTGAGGCCACCTTCTGCGTTCCCTCCCCAGCCGGCCATACCTGGGGTAGCACTAGGGCTCGAAGGGTGTCTGTGGAGTGAGCAGGATCCCTCTGGTAGGTGGAGTCCTTCGGCCTGGCCTGTGGGGATCAGGCTGAAACTGGAAGTCCGACATCCCCCAAGGGGTCCTGGAATGTGAGAGGGCACTCTACAAAGTTGCTGTCGTGTGGTAGCTGTTGCGTTGAACATCTGCCCCCGGGTGGTCATTGTGGGTCATAGCTACTGGTCAGACGGTTGCTTATGTTTTTTTATATATAGATTGCCAGTGTACATCATAAGTGTACATCATATGTGTTAGATGGACGGTCGGTTACTTAGCCTTTTATATATATAGATTAGTGCCCTATTGCACAGATTTGTGCACATTGAGAGGAAATTAATTAGAAGGTGGCTGATGGGGTGGGACTGAGCGAGATGGGCCAGACATGTCCTGGAGCCAACCTTCCACAGTCCCTCAATGGCCGGTGGCACTGAGGGTCAAAGGTTATCTGCAGAGTGAGTGGGGTTCCTCTGGCAGGTGGGGTCCCTCGTACTGCCCTGTGGGGATCAGGCTGAAACCAGCTCTCTGACATGCCCCGACGGGTCCCAGATTGCGAGAGGTTGGTTCTCAAGTGATGCACCCCGGAATCAGGCTCCTTCTGGGGTGCATCACCCAAGAACCGCTGCTGCCAAGTCACCGCAGCTTGGCAGCTCCTGCATTGAGTGTCTTCCCCCTGGTGGTCAGTGTGTGTCATACCTACTGGCCAGGTGGAGGGTCTCTTAAGCCTTCTATATTTAGAGGCAGTCCTCGGGTTATGTCGGACTCGACATATGTCGTTCCGTGGTTACGTCGCCATCTCCCATCTTACCTAATAATAGACAAACACGTATCTCCGCTACACCACCAGCCAATCAGGAGTGATATGCAAATTAACCCAACAAAGATGGCGGTTAATTTGCATACACAGGTGCCGAGTGGCGGGGCGTTCTGCCCCACACCCGGTCTCTCAGGGCCCTGGGCAGCATGGGAAGGTGGGGCTGGAGTGGAAAGAGGCGGCTCCGGGGCCTGAGCAGAAAGGGGCTGGGCCAGAGTGGAAAGGCGGTGCTGGCAGCCAGGGAAAGGAAAGCCCATTCTAGCACAAATCTTTGTGCATTGGGCTTCTAGTTTATTTATAAAACAAAAAAGTTCCATCATTTTGACATATGTACATATGTGCTTTATGATTTTTACCACAAGTAAAGGTCAGGAATTACCTTTTTGTTAAACTTTTACTGTTTCACTTCATTACTGCTGTGTATGTACTCCACGTGAGTAACATAGGTGCTTATGTAGGTGGGTTCTGACTTACGGTGAAAATCGCGTTACATCGCGCTGTAGGAATGGATCTGCTACATTACCCGAGGACCTACTGTATAAGAGGTCTGATGCATGAAAATTTGTACAAGAGTAGGCCTTCCTTCTCCCAGCTGCCGGCACCTGCTTCCCTCCGGCACCTGAGACCCAGGCTGCTTCCCACCTCCGGCCACCAGCAGGCATCCGGAACCCGGGCTGGTTTCCCTTGGGCTGCCTGCAGGCACCCGGGACCTGGGTTGGATTCTCTCCAGGCATGGTTTCATCAGGAAGGAGGTCTGGAATGACATCTGGCAGGATGTCCAGTTTAATTAGCATATTACCCTTTTTTTTATAGACTAGAGGCCTGGTGCATGAAATTTATGCATGGGGGAGGTGTCCCTCAGCCCAACCTGCACCCTCTCTAATCTGGGACCCTTTCGGGGGGTGTCTGACTGCTGGTTTAGGCCCGATCGCCCCCTAACTGCCCCCTTGCTAGCCTGATCGCTCCCTAACTGCTCCCCTGCCAGCCTGATAACCCCTAACTGCCTCAGCCTCTGCCACCACAGCTTTGTCCAGAAGGACATCCAACTATCGGGTCTAATTAGCATATTACGCTTTTATTAGTATCCTATCTTATAAAGTGGGAATATGCAAATTGACCATCACACTGTCACAAAGATGTCAGCACCCATAGCCATAAGATGGCGGTGCCCAATCCCCTCAGCCCCACCAAAGAAGTGAGGGAGGGGGTGGCAGGCGTGTGATGTGGCTGGACCCGGCCCACAGTCCTTTCGGCCCAGCTGGGGGTCAGCAGGCACATGGTGCGGCTAGACCCCTCCTCAGCTGCCCAGGGCTGGCCCGAAGCGCAGGCAAGCCTCGGATGGCAGCTCCCCAGGCAACACCCAAGGCACAGGCAAGCCTCAGATAGCTGCTGCCTGGCTGCCCTGGGTGTCCCACAAATGGCGGCTGCCCAGCCACTCAGGGCCGCCTGAGTCTCAAGTAACCAGGGCCAGCTGAGGCTTGCGCTGCCGGCAGTGGCAGCAGCAGAGGTGTGATGAGGGCATCGCCTTCCCCTGATGGCTGGGTTGCTTCCTGCCCCTGAGGGCTCCTGGACTGTGGAAGTGGGCAGGCTGGGCTGAGGGGCTCCTCTCCAGTGCATGAATTTTCATGCACCAGGCCTCTAGTAGATACTAATAAAAGCCTATGTGGTCGTCACTCCTTCATGCTATGATGCCCTCACAACATAATTCATCACCAGGAGGCTGCGTGCGCAGCCGATGCTCGTGGGTGGGTGGGGCTGCGTGCACGGCGCAGAGGCGGGTCCTGCAGCTCTGCATGGCAACACCAGGGGTCCCAGCAGCTCTGCACGGTGACGCTGCGGGCAGGACCCCTGGCTCCAGCCTACCTCTTTGGGGCAATCCATTGAGGAACCCTGGATGGGTGGGAGGGGCCTACTTCTTTGGGGAGATGGATCCCGGGGCTCCCACACTGTGAGAGGGCACAGGCCTCTAGTCCTAATATATAAAGAGCCAGGGTCCATAACATCCAAAATGAATGAACACCAGGCTATATGCGCAGCCGGCTCGGGTGGGTGGGGACTGGCAAGTGGGCTGAACCGCTGACCTCTCGGTTCCTCCTGGGTCACCGGTGCCATGGCGACCCGGCACTGATTGCCGCTGCCAAGGTGGGTGCAATGCGATTGGTTGGGGGTCCCTGCCATTGCCCCATGATCTCCCCACAGAGGGAGGCCCAGGCCACTGGCTCGGGGGCTCTGCAGTCGCCCCAGAGAGGGAGGCCCAGGCTACCCGGCTGGCAGCGGAGGTTGTGGCATCCCTCTGCGGGACGATCAATCGCGGGGCTCCGCGATTGCGAGAGGGCGCAGGCCGGGCTGAAGGGCCTCTAGTCCTATCTAGCAAAAGGGTAATAAGCAAATTAACCCTCCATCACAAAGATGGCGGCACCCGTAGCCACAAGATGCAAGCGCCCAGTCCTCAGCCCCCAGTCCTGGGGCCGGGGGTGGGTAGGGTTGGCCGCTGAGAGCAGGCAGCATGAGCAGTCTGGTGGAATGCTTGCTTCATCGCTGTGCCCAGCTCGAGCCGGCACCCCAGAACCAGAGCAGACAGGGATGGGGGCCGACCCAGAGAGGAGACGGTGGGCCTCCCTCCTGCCGAAGCAGTGCAGGTCCCTCCCGCCTCCTGCGGAATCTGCACGTGGCTCCCGCTGGCTCCCGGGGAAGCAGTGCAGGTCCCTCCCACCTCCTGTGGAATGAACATGGGTCCTTCCCACCTCTTGTGGAACCTGCCCAGCTCCCGGTGGTGTGCTGCAGTTCCCACTGGCTCCTGCGGAAGCAGCGTGCAGCCTACTACACGATGGGCTACTAGTCCTAATGATAAAAAACCCAAGGTTGTAACTTGTAGCGACCGATCACTACCAAAGGCTGACCAACCAGAAGTCAGTGCTGGGTTGCCATGGCGACTTTCACAGCCACTGCCACATGCTGTGGGCCCGACTGGTCGGCTCCCCCCAGCCCATAGGAGACTGGCGAGCTGCAGCTGGTGGAAAGCAGTGAGCCCAGGCTGAGCTGCCCTGTGATCACAGGGCAAAGAGCCCAGGCCGATCCTCCCGCAATCACGGGGCAAACAAGCCAGACCACGCCTGGGCAAGCCACCCCGCAATCCCAGGCGAAGAAGCAGCTCTGCTGACCAACCTGCACTAGGGACCTGTTCAGGCACGTGGCACGGAGTCTGGGGCCTCTAGCCTGCAGCCACAGGAAATCTCCCTCTCCCCAGAGTTAGGAGCACCAGACAGGTCTACCCAGCGGCCTGGTCCTCACTGAGAGAGTGAGTTCCTGCAGGCTGGGGTTTGATCCCATGCATTAGCAGTAGGAGACCAGTGCCTTTGTTATTGCTGTGTGTCCGGATTTTAATTGGACAAATGCCCAGTGTCCGGGGTGCCAGCTTAGCAAAATCTTCTAGGAGGAGAATTCTGTCTGGGTTTCCCCAAATTCCCCCAGCCCCTACTTACCCCTCTGTAAAGGCTCAGAACAAGTGAGGCCCCTTAAATAAAAATTAGAGGTCTCCAGCAACGGTGGGCCTCTCTCATCAGTGTCATTTGGACTGGATGGCATTTGAGTATTTATCTAGGCACCATGACAGAGAAACACCAGCTCAAGTCATGATCTCTGCCCTTAAAAAATTCACAATCTTATTAGAGCGAGTGGATGATAAAAGTTAATAAAATATATTTTTAAAAAATGTGTGGAAGTAGCTGCTTCATGAGTATGGCATCCCTTTCTATTTTAAAGGAAGCTGAGTTCCATATGTTATGTTATCTGAGGCACAAGACAAGGGAGGCCCTAAGTGTACTATGCTTTTATTTTTGAGTCATTATTTTTCAATGTGATTTATTTCTGTACGCCTCAATTTTGTAATAGCTAAATTACTAGGATGATTCATCTTGCTATAAAATATTACTAGAAGATCAAATGATCAGGTGACATTATTTTCTATAAATGAATACAATCTCTGGTATGCTAAAGTGATAGGTATTGTAGAAATATTCAGATAGGGAGACCTACAGGCTTGATTACAAGTGAGACTTACTATCACAACCCAAATTTATTAAGAAAAAAAGCAGGGAGCCAACTAGAAACAACCAGATATAAGCCCTGAAGGGCAAATGTAAATTGGATAAGCTTTGCTATTACAAAAGCAAGAAGAAGAAATTCAGATGCAAGAATGAAAACCACATTGCATCCACTCTAGCTGTTAACAAAAAAGAATGATAGACTATGAAAATACTTAATACAGATTGTAAAGACATTTGTTCAAAGAGGATTTCCTAGAGTAGGTGATATTTCAGTTAATTTTTTTAAATGTGAAGAGGTTAGCTAGATAAGAAAAAGGTGTAGGGGTCCTGAATTGCAGAGGCTGCAGGCGGGGATGAGGCCCCCCCCCCCCCCCCAAAGCACGGATTTCGTGCTCCAGGCCTCTAGTCTATATATATATATATATATATAAAGCCAGCAGCCATAACGCAGTAATGATCAGAACAACCAGTCGCTATAATGACCACTGTGGCCAGCGAACCCAGCCCCTCCCACTGGTCGGCCCTATCACTTATCAGTCTCTCCCACCCTGATGGGGGTGTAGCTGGCCTGCAAACCACCTGCAGCCCCTCACCCAGGCCGCCCTGCATCCCCAGTTGAGACCCCCACCACTCCATTGAGGGTGTGGCCAGCCTGAAAACCACCCACTGTCCCTCACCCCAGCCAGCCCCGCCCCCTCAAGGGAACCCGGACCCAGGACCCCCATCAGGCCAGGCCAGCCAGCCCACACCATGCACCAGGCCTTTATCCTATATAATATAAAAGGATAATAATGCAAATTGACCTTAAAGGCAGAATGATCAGAACGAGTGCTGGACCAGTCACTATGAGGCGCACTGACCACCTCTCGATTCCTTTCCCCAGTTGGCAGGCTACGATCGCCTGATGGTGAACAGGGAACTGGGGGTGGGTGGTGCCAGGCCAAGGCCCCCACCTCTCTGGTTGCCCCACACACAGAGGGCAACCCATGGCATGGGCAGGGCCAACCTCTCAGTCCCTTCTCCCAGCTGTCAGGCACTGATCACCCTATGGTGAAAGGGGAACCGGGGGTGGGTGGCAGTGGAGTGCAGGGAAAGCTGGGGAAGATGGCCCTGATCACAGGCTAGTCCTAGGGACTGTACCCACACACAAACTTCATGCGCTGGGCCTCTAGGATATATAAAAGCCTAATATGTTGTGTTCATCTGACCGATCAGTAGCTATGATCCACACTGACCACCAGGGGGCAGGGGGCAGATGCTCAATGCAGAAGCTGCCCTCTGGTGGTCAGTGCACTCCCATAGCAGGAGCACCGTTCAGCTAACCAACGGGCACCAGACACCGGGCTCACAGCTGGCGAGCTCCACTGTGGCAGTGTGAACCTCTCCCATGGACACTGCCCCTACGCGCCCCTCCCCCATCCAAACCAGGACCAAGATTGGAACCGGCATCAGGACTGACTAGGGCGTGAAGATATCGCTCTAAGATGGGTGCACAAAGACTGCATCAGAATGGCAGCGAGCTTACTGAGCAACGGCAGTGGCAGGTGCAACAGTGCTGGGATGAGCGGGAGTGGCATGGCACCTGGCCCAGACTCGGGCTCCTCTCCATCCACCTGCTGCTGCTTGTGCTACTACATCCCTTGGGGGTGTCAGATTGCTGGTTTCGGCCCCGCAGGCCAGGCCGGGGGATCCTACTTTGTGTACCGGTTCTCTATAAAAGGCCTGTGGTCATAATGCCATAATGGCGGAACGACTATATACAAATGGAGCACCTCTCAGGCCCTCTACCCACCCCACAACCCTGGGCCGCTGTCAGCGTCCGCAGAGCTTGTGAGGCATCATGGGGCAGGTCGCGGGCAGGGCCGCGGAACATGCCAGGCATTGCGTGGCAGCGGACATGGCCCTGATGGCAGGCTAGGCCTAGGGGATCCTACACGCATGTGATTTAATCATGCACTGGGCCTCTAGTCCTATATAATAAGAGAGGAATATGCTACTTATCCATTACGCCGTAATATCATGACTAATCTACAAGTGGTGGGGAGCAACAGGAGGGTGGGCCAGTGGGCGGAGAGCTACAGGAAGGCAGGCCAGTGGGTGGAGAGTTCCAAGAGGGTGCGGCAGTGAGCTATGAGCAGTGGAGAGCTACCAGTGGCAGTGGGCGGGTGGCTAGCTGAGGCAAGCGGCAGCAAGCTACTCATGCACGGATTTATGCGCAGGGCTACTAGTTCTAATATATAAAGTGCCAGAGTCTGTCATGATCTAAATGTCTGGATGGACAACCGAACAACCAGGCTAGGGTCCCTGTCAGCACGGAAGTCAGTCCTGGGTCCCGGAGGCCCACAGCGTGTGTCAGTCCTGGGTCCTGGCTGCCCATGGTGTGTGTGTGTGTATATATATATATATATATATATATATATATATATATATATGTATATGTACATGATGTATATTATATGTATATGTATACACACACACACACACACACACACACACACACACACACACGTACACACACACTGAGTGGCCAGATTATTTTGCGTTCACAGATCATAATAATCTGGCCATTCAGTGTAAATTAAGAATTAGCTCTTCCCTTTTGTGGCCATCATTGAAGTGCCAGTGGTCAAAATGAAGTTCAATCCCTTTGTGTCTTCTGACTGTCAGAAGAATTGTAAAAGACATTTTAATGCACCTTCCCACATTCACAGGAAGATTGTCTTTACTTTCCAAAGAGCCGAGACAGATTACAATGTTAGATCCACACCCATTTGAAAAGGATGTTCATAGATGATGTTCGGGTTGAGTAAGGACACTACAAAGGGCAGCAAACTGACAAAGTAGTTCAGGTTTATAGGAAGAAATATGTCGTCTACATTCAACGAGTGCAATGGCATGAAGCTAATGGTACAACTATTCATGTGGGCATGCACCCCAGCAAAGTGGTGCATGCCCACTAAAGCTGGACAAAGACTGCAAGAAGATCCTCAAATGTAAAGCCAAATCTCACCAAGTAGGAAAGGAAAAGGACAAATGCAAGGAAGAAACAATTGAGAAGATCCAGAAATAAAGTATAATCTTATACATCTTTCATTAAGAACTTAAAAAAAAAGCATCAGCTTTAATTTGAGGAGAAATGACATCTTAAAAATAATTAGTCTTTTACTTCATAAACTGGCAAATATATCAGGTCATTTTATATTTTTTGTTACATTAGATGCTACTGTAAATGATAATATTAAAATTTCTTTTTTTTTTAATGAATCTTTATTGTTCAGATTACAATTGTTTCTCCTTTTCCCCCACATATCTCCCCACCACCCAGTTCCTACCCCCCCCTTCCCTTACCTCCCCCCCGCCTGCTGTCCTTATCCATAGGTGTATGATTTTTGTCCAGTCTCTTCCCATACTCCCCACACATACACCCCTTTCCCCCTGAGAATTATCAATCCACTCCCATTCTATGCCTGATTCTATTAAGTTCACCAGTTTATTCTGTTCCTCAGATTTTTAATTCACTTGACTTTTAGATTCACTTGTTGATAGATATGTATTTGTTGTTCATAATTTTTATCTTTCTTCTTCTTTTTCCTCTTTTTAAAGAATACCTTTCAGCATTTCATATAATGCTGGTTTGGTGGTGATGAACTCCTTTAGCTTTTTCTTATCTGTGAAGCTCTTTATCTGCCCTTCAATTCTGAATGATAACTTTGCTGGGTAGAGTAGTCTTGGTTGTAGGTTCCTGCTATTCATCACTTTGAATATTTCTTGCCACTCCCGTCTGGCCTGCATGGTTTCTGTTGAGAAATTAGCTGATAATCGTATGGGAGCTCCCTTGTAGGTAACTAACTGTTTTTCTCTTGCTGCTTGTAAGATTCTCTCTTTGTCTTTTGCTCTTGGCATTTTAATTATGATGTGTCTTGGTGTGGTCCTCTTTGGATTCCTTTTGTTTGGGGTTCTGTGTGCTTCCTGGACTTGTAAGTCTATTTCTTTCATCAGGTGGGGGAAGTTTTCGTTCATTATTTCTTCAAATAGGTTTTCAGCATCTTGCTCTCTCTCTTCTTCTGGTACCCCCATAATTCTGATGTTGGTTCGCTTGAAGTTGTCCCAGAGGCTTCTTACACTATCTTCAACTTTCTGAATTCTCTTCTCTTCATGCTTCTCTGGAGGAGTGTCCTTGGCCTCTTTGTATTCCAAATCTTTGAGTTGATTCTTGCAATCCTCTAGTCTGCTTTTGGGTCTCTGTATAATATTTTTTATCTCAGTCAGTGTATGTTTAATTTCTAGTTGGACCTCATTGAATTTATCGGCCTTTTCCATGAAATTCTTGAAAAACCTTATAACCGTGGTTTTAAACTCTATGTCCAGTTGCTTGTTCTCCTCCATTTCTTTGGTTTGTGATCTGTTTCCTTGCCTTCTCATATTCTCTGCTTCCCTAAGTTGGTAGGGTAGTTTTGTGTACTAGGTGTCCTATTGGTTCAACGGGTCAGCCTCCCAGTTACTTGAGGTGGACACTCTTGGTGTACCCTTGTGTACTGTGTGTTCCCCAGCAGGAGCTACAGCAAGGGCTAGTTTTCTCCTCCTTTGCTTGGGCGGTTTTGGAGCAGTCTGACTGGAGCTGCAGTTGGTTAAGCTGCTCCAGAACAGGCCATTTATATGCAAAAGCCGCTGTGTGGAGCGGAGGTGTGTTTGTAGAATGTGCGGGGCGGGGCCTCAGGGCGGGGCCTCAGGGCTGGGTGGGGTCTCAGGGCGTCACTAGGCTGGGGCGTGGCCAACGGCGATGGCTGCCGTCAGCCGTCTCTGCCTTTCCACGTTTCCAAGTCCCTGCGCCCCGCGCTCCAGCGCAGTAAACAATGATTGCTGGGCGCCCCACTGCAAAAAAGTCACTCTCACTTTCCGACCCGATGGCCGAGAGTCCAGCTTCTCCCCGTAGGTGTCTGGGTCCCCCGAGTGTCCCCAGAAACTGGATTTCAGAGTGATCGGGAGCTTGTCTCCCTGCGGGTTGAAGAAAAGCCGCGCACCCAGCCGCCCGCCGCCGGCCCGATTCGCGTGCCTCCGTACCTCAGCTTTTCAGCGATTGTGCTTCTTTCTCTTCTTAGTTGTAAATCTTCCACTCAGCTAGCTTTCCCGTGGTTCTGGGTGGTAGACGTTTTTGTCTTTTAGTTGTATTTTTGAAATTGTTGTGTGAGGCAGCAGATTAGTTGTTTAACTATGCCGCCATCTTGGTTCCTCCCCCCTGGCGGTCTAAAATTTCTATTACCATTTGTTACTAGTGGTAGAAAAACATTTTTTCTACTATATTGACCTGAAAATTTGCAAGCCTGCTGAATTCACTTAATTTTCATAGTTGCTTTGTATTTAGAATTTTTCATATAAACAATAATAATTTCTGCAAAAAATGTTTTAATTATTCCTTTCCTATTCTGTCTTTTATTTTTCTTTATTTTTAAAATATTGTTGAGAGTATTATAGATGTTACTCTTCCCCCCATTACCTCGCTCTACCTGTTCCCACCACAGGTCTTCACCACCTTATTGTTTATGTCCATAGATAATGCATATATGCATATAAGTTCTTTGGTTAATCTCTTCCTGCTTCCTCCCCCCTTCCTCTTGAGATTCATCAGTCTGTTCTATGTTTCCATGCCTCTGGTTATGTTTTATTCATCAGTTTATTTTGTTTATTAAATTTCTTGTTGATTTATTTTGATTTTTAGATTAAACTTTTTATAGATATGTATTTATTGACTTTTTTGTCATAGTTTCTCCTCCTCCTCCTACTTCTTCTTCTTCCTCTTCTTAAAGATGCCCTTCAAAATTTCATGTAATACTGGTTTGGTGTGACAAACTCCTTTAGCTTTTTCTTGTCTGTGAAATTATTTATCTGACATTCAATCCTAAATGATAGCTTTGCTGGGTACAGTAATATTGGTTGTATGTCCTTGCTATTTATCACTTTGAATATTTCTTGCCACTCCCTTCTGGCCTGCAAAGTTTCTATTGAGAAATCAGCTGACAATTATATGGGCACTCCCTTGTAGGTAACTAACTGCTTTCCTCTCAATGCTTTTAAGATTCTTTGTCTTTAACCTTTGGTATTTTAATTTTGATGTGTCTTGGTATGGGCCTCTTTGGTTTCATCTTGTTTAGGACTCTCTATGCTTCCTGAACTTGTAACTCTTATTTCTTTCACCAGGTAGAGGAAGTTTTCTGTCATTATTTTTCTTTTTTTAATACCTTTTTATTGATTTCAGAGAGGAAGGGAGAGGGAGAGAGAGATAGAAACATCAATAATGAGGGAGAATCATTGATATCTGCTTCCTGCACACCCGCTCCTGGGGAATGGGGCCTGCAATCTGGCATGTGCCCTGACTGCAAATCACTCTGTAGCTCCTGATAGGGGGCACCCCCTGGAGGTGAAAAGGCAGCCACGGCCTATGCCCTGCTTGGGGCCACCCATCAGAAACTACAGAGCAATTTTCATATGGTTGCTACTTGTATTGGGCTTGGAAGTGCCCAGGAGAGGCAAAGCTGTAAAGCAAGGCAGGCTGCTGCTAGTCCTGGGCCTGGGGCCTCTTATTGGGTGGTATGGGGCATGCCATGCTGATGCCAGCTGCTGTTTGTTTGAGAGATTTTAGGAAGGTCTGAAATCTGAACCAGGATAGGCCATTCATATGGAAAAGCCGCTTCAAACAGCTTGGGTGGAGCTGGAAATTGGGTGGAACAGGGTCTCAGGGAATCACCAAGGCAGAATGAACAATGTGACCCAGGTTGATGGAGACTCAGCTATAGCCCCTGACAGCTCTGCAACAGGGAAGGTCTCAGCATAGGAACAAATGACCACTGCGAGCACCCTTGTCTAGGCTTAGAAAGCTTCCCCTGAGTTATTGCTCTGATGCCAGACAATCCAGTTTCCATATGTTCCTGGATCCCCCAAGACTAAATCTGTGTGTGGGCCCTTTAAGAGGAACTAGCTGGATCTCCAGCAGCCTCAGTGTCCCTTAGCCACAATCCCCGCTGTTTTTTTATAGCCAGAAGTTATAAGGGCTTCTCCTCAAAGCAATGGAACTGTGGGCTGAGGAGTCTGGTGTGGGGCTAGGACCCCTTTTTTCCCATAGAAGGCCTCTGCAGCCTAGCTATCCCTTCCAATTAAAAAAGCACCACAGATTGATGTTGGACCAGCCCATTCCATGACTCCATCCCTCCTACCAGTCTCAATGTGCTTTCTTCTTTAATTCTCTAATTGTAGGGCTTCCATTCAGCCAGATTTCAGGCAGTTCTGAATGATTGTGGTTCTGAATTTTAGTTGTAATTTTGATGTGGTTGTGAGAGGTGGCAAGTACTGCATTTACCTACACAGCCATCTTGGTTCTTCTGATCTTTTATTTTTCTTTCTTGCGTTAATCCTACAAAAGATTAAGTGAAAGTATTAGAGATGGATATTCTTGCCTTATTTTTGATCTTCAAGGGAAAATGAATATCTTTCCCCATTATGATATTAGTCATGGTTTCTGAAATTCTCTTGTATTCCTAGTTTTCTGAGAGTTTTTTTAAAAATCATTAAAGACAGTGGATTTTGTCAAATACTATTGAGATGATCATATTTTTTTTACTTTTCATTTTCTAATATGAATACATAGATTGGTTTTTGAATAATAAACCAACCTTGTATTCTGGGATAAACCCGTTTAGCATTATGTATTATCTTTTTAATGGATTGCTGGATTTGATTTAGTAACTTTTATAAAGAGCAGTTTGTGGGTCTATGTCAATCTGTAATTTTAATTTTTGTGATGTCTTTGTTAATTTTATATTAGGATTGTGTTGATCTTATAAATCATTTGGCAAGTGTTATCTAATCCTTTTTATATAGTTAAGATATTCAGTAAGTGTGGAATAAATGTCACAGTTGGGGTAGAAATAGGCCTTTTTTCTGCATTGCTCCCTGTTCCATTTATGTTAACTTATGCATCTTCCCTCGTTCCTGCAACACCAAGAATTACAACTCACACAAAGTATTCATGAATATAGAATATGTTATTTAAGAGCTGGGACAGTGGTAGATCTCGGAGGAAAGGATTATATTACATACAATAAAGAAAATCCCAAATACTATCTAAAAGATTCTCTTCTCAATTATCTTTTTTGTTCCAACTCCTGATGAGGGTGTTTTCTTTGTTCTTCCTTCATATGGCACTTATTTTCTTCTTCCTTTGTTTTTCTTTATTCTTCCACCTCCCTTCTTTAGGAGATAAAATTCTTATTCTTATCCAATGGAGAGTAATTGTGTCGTTCTCTATGAAATTTTGACCCCAAAGAAACGTAAGTCCTTAATGGCTTACCTACAGTTCCATGCACATTATCCCAAATAGAGATAATTCACTGTTTAAAAAGAATTCTGCCAGATGATAAGAAACACTTAAATTTACTATATAAATAATTACCTAAAAAATATATCAGTGTGGCATGATGGTGTTTCAGGAAATGTGTACTGGAATCTCTCCTTCAAACCTTACAATCCTCAACAACATTGCTCTGAAATACCTAGGAGAAGAAAATACTTTCATTCTGCTCTTGATTCTTAATGTCACCTAGATAAAATTTGGATAATCCCTGGCTTGTCAGCTGAGCACAGACAGAGATACTGTCTACTATAAGGTTAAGATTGGTTCTGAAGATTCTTTGATAGTTGAAGAGTGACTAGAGTAAGGGCTAGCATTTGAAGTCTTAGATATATTCTTAATGTAGTGGCAAGATCTCTTAACTGGGAGACCTAACCCTGAATTCTATGCTACTTCTATTATTCTGTTGCAAAGTCTGGCAAATTTCTCCATCTTTTGGGCCAGGTTTTCTCAGACATGAAGTGAGGCTTGGATATTTAAATTTAGAGTCTAAAATTAATACTAAAAAGAATGTCCAGTTCTAAAATCTTAATGTGCTTATATTAGGAAGATATATACCTGAACCTTGCCACAATTTTATGCGTAAACACTTGCATATGTAATAGTGAGGAAATAAAATCCAGGAAAGGCTAGAGTTTTCCTCTTGTTTGACTACTTAACAGAGTCACTCTTGGTACTTCTTGTCCTTTTCTCAACCTCCTTTTTTTTTTAAAACTGCAGAACAGAAGTTGATTTGGGGTATACTTAATCTCAGTAGGGAATAATTCTCCCTGTAAGCCATCTTATTATATAAGCCACTACTTTAGTAACTTAGCCTCTTTAGTGGGAAATAGCTAGAAAATGATAAGAAATCCAACAATAAATGTTCCTAAACATGTCCATACACTGTTATAGCAGAATCTGTTATAGTGAGTACTGATTTAGGACTCACATTCCCAGCCCACTTCTTCCCACATATGGCCTACTCTTCTCTCTGCTTTATAGTTGAGGTAGGGAAGAATGTCGAGTGGTAGTCTCCTGGGAAAGGCAGGCCATACTAGTGGAAATTGCTTTAGAGTTGGCCAAACCTGGGCTTGAACTCTGGCTGTACTTGCTTGATCTTGGGCACATTATTTGCTTCTCTAAGCTTCTGCTTTCTCCTCTGTAAAGTGGGATTAATAGCATCTATTAATCTCAAATAATAGCAACAAGGAAAATTTATCCAAAGGTATTTATTATGTGTGACATAACAATAAATTTCGGTTTCTTTCTACTAATATTTTCTGCTATGGTCTTTAACAATATGGCTCCAATGCAGAATTCTTTTTTTTTTTAATATTTGTTGAACGTCTATTATATAACAAGAGATTGCTTTAGGTTTTGAGGTTACATTTATAACTGAAGCAGGAGCACTGATCTTAAACATAGTAGGCAAGTCACATATCTAAACAGAGAGCCCTGCCCCATGTAGTAAGTACCTGTGCTAAGCTACAGGGGCAGCATGAAGGAGAAAGAATTAGCTCTCAACTCCCTTTACCCTTTTGCTTTTTCCTCTCTTCCCATTTAATCTTTTTCCTTCCTCTAGTCCTTCCTTTTCCCAGAGCCCAGAGTGACAGATGGGGAGTAGAAAAGTCTTCCAGTTTCTTTTTCTCTCCACCTCAAGCCCAGCGTATGGGAACATTATACAGGGAGCCATAAAAAAGTTCTTTCTTGTAGCACGTTTCAGGGTTTTTTCCAGTGACATCATGGGCCATCTGGATTTGAAGACAGCAGCTTCATCCAGAACACACACAAACACTCTCCCCTGCCAGGCCCTGCAGGCCTGCCCTCCAGGATCAGGAACGCTATAAACGTCCTGTAAAGCTGTCTTTTTAATAGCCTCCTCAGAAGCAATCTAAGGAAGATGGCCTTTTCCTCCTGCAGTCCCACATGTGGCAGATAAAGTGGATTCTGAGCATAGAGGCCTTGGAGGAAAAGGTGAGAAGTGAGGTTCTGAGGTTTCTATAAAAATATCATACTGCCTCCTGTTGGGAAGAAAGCCATTTTCCAACAGGAAACTTGAATTTAATCTCCTAAACATACCCAGTTTAGATTAGGTACACATTTAATACTGATATGTTTTAGGAATTGTCCTGGTATTATTTCAGAAAAAATAGTTACAAAAGCCACAGTACTGGAGCTTGGTCCTCACGTTTGCCCAAATAGAGAGAATTCAGAAGTGGAAAAGATGAGGCTTGATTTTGCTCTGTCCCTGAACAATCTAAAAAACTAGGCATGATCCAAATGCCTATGGACTGATTCTCTTCTATGAACTAGAAAAAAAGAATCCTTCTTCTCAGATGAGGTATGTCCCATTCCATAGAATTGGTTGGTTCTATATCCAAAATAATATCTCACCTGCTTCTTCCATCTCCAAGGCCACTTTCCTGATCTAGCCCTTCTTATCTTCCACTTGAACATTGGAATTACCTTCCTAATTGGTCTCCAGTTTCTCTTCTTCCTCCTTTCATTCAATTCATCCTTCACACAGAAGCCAGAGGGTCTTTAAAACTCCGAAGTGCACTATATTTTCATACTTAAAACCCTATAATGGCTTCTTCTGTTTCACTTAACATAAAATTCAAATTTATAATAGTTTGCAAAGGCCTGTGTGATCCTCGCCCCCATATGCAGCTTTAGCTCTTCCCAGTCTTACCTACTCACCTTTCTATCCATATTTCTGTTCTAACCCCATGATTCTGCAGGCCTTGGGTTCTTATCACTAGAGGCCCAGGTTGCGAGATGGTGCAGGCCAGGCCGAGGGACCTGAACAGTGCATGATCAGGGCCGAGGAGGGACGCAGGAGGTTGGCCAGCCAGGGAGGCACCGCAGGAGGGCTCTAGGGCGTTTCCGGCCCATCTCGCTCAGTCCTCATCAGCTGGACCCCAGCAGCAAATTAGCCTACCGGTAAGTGCGTCTGCTCCCTGGTGGTCAGTGCACATCATAGCAAGAAGTTGAGTGGCTTTAGTGTATTAGCATATTACACTAAGATTGAACAGATGACCAGACACTTAGCATATTAGGCTTTTATTATATAGGATTTCTATTTAGAGGGCTTTTTCTTCTACTCTTACTTTCACCTCTCAGCTTAAATAGCACTTCCTCTATGGCCTTTGCTCACCCTCTTCCCCAGTTATTTTCTAACAGTAACTATTATTTTATGTCAGACCATATACGTTTGTAATTGTATACTTAGGGTGTTTGTTGACTATATTTCTCACTTCTTGTCAGCAGGAACCATGTCTGTTTTATTGTATGGGGAACCATATCTCCAGTGCCCCATGCAATATAGGTGTACAGTAAGTGTGGAATGAGTGTGGAAATGGGGTAGAAGCAGAGTCAAGGAAGTCATCAGACCTAGAGCTCACATTGCCTGTGCCCAAGGATGCTTTTAAACATGAATTGAATGGGTCTCACCCACACTTCACATCCTCCTCTTTGCAGGGAAAGAATGGTGTCATCATAGGTATGTGTATCATTGCCCCAGACTTGGTGCAAGGAGGAATGGGGAGTTGCTAATCAATGGAATTAAAATTTCAGTTATGCAAGATGAATAAATTCTAGGGATCTTCTAAATAGCATTGTGCTCCCAGATGACAACACTATATTGTACAGTTAAACATCTGTTAAGAGGATAGATATTAAGTGTTCTTACCACAATAAAAGAAAATAAAAGGAAAACATCTCTAGCATACTGTCTCTTAGGGATCCAAAGAAGATCAGAGTTAGACACTAAAGGTTAACTTTGGTTATTTTCACACTTATTTTGAGGAATTAAAAGGATTTTAACTTTTTTTATTACACAGGAAATCTAAAATATCAAGTAGATAAGTGATGAATTAATGGGTTCATCAGGACAATGAAATCTTTATTATTTGATGGAAAACACCCTTTTGTTTGCTGAAATCCTAAAGCACTTCTGTAGAAGGTACTTTGTAGTTTGAGAAGAATCACTTGGAAACCAGTGATGTACTTCGTGAACACCTTATAGCTGTAGAGTCATATTGAGTTGTCTCTACAGCTGAGCTGTAGAGTCATATTGAGTTGTCTCAGTTTACAAAGGTAGCTGGTTGCATAATATCAGTTTTACTCTTGCATTTCTAATCTTTATACACTCCATGGTGTGTCTCTAGAGCCACTGCACCTCAGCACTGATCCTTATCTTAAAAATTGCTTCTGTTATGTTACAAATTTTTATCTCTGAATGGAATTACTAGCTGGACATTTGCAACAGCATGGATGGACCTGGAGAGTATTATGCTAAGCGAAATAAGCCAGTCAGAGAAAGATAAGTATCACATGATCTCACTCATGTGATGTGGAATCAAACAAAATAAAGTGATGAACAAAATAGATTCAGAGACATAGAAGCACAGAATAGACTATTGAACTTTGGAGAGAAGGCAGGGAGGGGAGGGTGGGTGTGTGGGAAGAGGTCAACCAAAGAACTTGTATGCATATATGCATAACCAATGGACACTGACAATAGGGTGGTGAAGGCCTAGGTTGGGAGGCGGGGGTGGGCTAGAAGGGGGTCTAGGGAGGCAAAGGGGGACATGTAATATTTTCAATAAAGATTTTTTTTAAATGGGGAAGAAAAAAAGAATTACTAGCTGGAACACAGGTGTCCTATCAAACTTATTGTTAGTTCCATATATGGATACTAGGAAGGCATTTCCCTGCATAACAAGTAATGCCACTGGGGTCATTAGGGCAGAAGGAAGGTGCTTTTTTAGTACCTTAATAACTGCATGACCAGGGCGAGTGGGCTGCCTATAACAGCTATCATTAGTAGCTCATCAGAACAGCCCTTTGAAAAAAGAATCTTTTTAGCCAATATTCATGCCAAATGAGTTACCTGTATCCCCACCTAGTCTCCCTTCCTATAGTGGACACACCCTAATGAGCTCTTGTACAATCCCTAATCCTTAAATGTAGGTGGAACCTATGGTTTTATTTTTGCCAACAGAACATGGCAAAGATGATGGGAAAGTCACTCCCTGGCTACATACATAATATAAGACTTCATTTTAACACACCAGAGAGAGATTCTTCTGCTGACCTTGAAAAAGTAAGGTGCCATGTTGCATGAGAGCCTGTAACAGGCCCGTACACATGGCAGGGAAATAAAGGTTGAAAGCAACCCCTGGCTGACAGCCAACAAGAAAACAGGGACCTCAGTCCTAGAATCATAGCAACTGAATTCTGCCAACAACTATGTGAATTTGAAAGAGTGCGCCAAGATACAGAAAGGAACTCGGTGAGACCATCTCATGGGAGGACCCAGCTAATCCATGCCTGGACTCCTGACTCACAAAAAATGTGAAATAATAAATGTAGTTTTAAGCTGATACATATGTGGTAAGTTGTTATTCAACAGTAGAAAACGAATGCACTTCTCTCTGGGCTCTGTCTAACCCCTTCACTAGTTCTTTCGACTTCCTCTTATTTAGAAGAATCTTGTTTCATTAATTATCCTCTCATTTTCCTTTATATTGGAACTTTCCTTCTAAATTGGTACAATTCCCCCTCAACAAATGAAATATCTCACTTCTCACAAATCAAATTGTTTTCTACTTAAATGTTTATCTAAAATAGAACTTTCCTTGAACTCCCTAACTCCTTCTCTAGGGAAGAAACTAACACAGTATTTCTGTGTTTCCTTGAATGTCACTGTTTAAAGGAAGAGTCTTTCTGTCTTCTATTTTCTCACTTCCTATCATTCCTCAATCCACCAAAGTCTAGCTTCTGCTCTCACTACTCTTCGTGGGGAAATGAACTCCAGACACTCGTACTGTATCACACTGCCTAATTAGCTAACGGTTAGATGACCCTAGGTGCCTCAAACTAAAATCTATAAAATAAACTCATATCTTCATACTCTACATTAGTTATTTATTGCATAATATTTTCACAACATATGACCCCCAGCTGTATTGGCTTAAAACAACTAACACTTCTTATCTCACAGCTTCTGTGGATCAGGAATATGGACAAAGTTTAACTGGGTGACTCAGGTTCTCTCTAAATGTTGACAGTTAGGTGTGAGCTGAGCCTGTGGTCATCTCTTGATGGTCATCTCTTGTGGTCATCTCTTGAAGGATCCACTTGTAAGCTCATTGCTTTGGTAAACCTCAGAAGATTCACTTCCAAACTCACTCATGTGAATTGAGAGTCTTTGATTGTCTAGAGACATCAGTTCCTTACCACCTTGCCATGTTGACCTCTTCAGTGGGTTTCTCTCAACATGGCAGCTGGCTTTGCTCAGACTGAGGAGAGGAGGGTGGGGAGAAGAAACTGATAAAAAGGACAAACAAGACAGGAATCACAGTCTTCTATGTAATGTTGGAAGAGACATCCCATCACTTTTTTCATCAAATGGTTCGGCCTTTACTTCCTCATTCAGGGGGAGGGGATCTTTGGGAGCCATTGTAGAGGCTTCCTACCACACACCCAAACTGTCTGCCTTCCATAGTCTCTATCTCTGTTTATGGAATCACAGTCCTTTCAGCTGTCTCATCCAGAACCTTGAGAATAATCCTTAACCTTGAGAATAAACATTTTTGTACTATTCACATATATTATTTTTCAATCCTCACAAGCTATGGAGTAGGCATTACCACCATTTTATACATGAAGAACTGAGTTATGGAAGTGAAATAATTTGCATGAGTTTGCTCTAAGAACCTTATATAACAACTAAAGGCCCGGTGCATGGATTTGTGCATTGATGGGGTCCCTCAGTGTGGCCTGCGGCGATTGGGCTGAAACCAGCAGTCCAACGCCACCTGCTGCTCCTGCTCATCCCGGCCCCGCTATGCCTACTGTCACTGCTCATTAGGCTCACTGCTGCTCCACTGGTCTCTGGGCTGTGGCGGCCAGCTATGAGCCCTGTGTCTGGCACCTGTTGGTCAGCTGAGTGGCGCTCCTGCTGTGGGAGCATACTGACCACCAGGGGGCAGCTCCTGCATTGAGTGTTAGCCCCCTGGTGGTCAGTACACATCATAGGGACCAGCAGAATGGTCGAATGGTCGCTTAGGCTTTTATATATACAGATATATTTTAAAGGGCTTTATAAACTCTAAAGCACTCTACAAATATGAGTTATCATTATTATCTTTTGCTTTTGTTTTGAGCCTCTTCGTCTCCCCAGCCTTCTCCCAGTTCACTCATGCTTCATATAGAAACAGGGGGAAGCATAATTCCAAGAAAAGGGAGGGAAGGTAATAATATTAAATGGCTTCCAAGGGATCTGAGCAATGGATTCAACAGGCTGGATCAGTCCAGTTCACCAAGGTGGCCATTCCCTAACTGGTCTCTGGGGCCCACCACATGTTACTTTACAGCATGAGAAAAGCGATGACACAATTTAGTGTTGGTGTTCTGCCTCATCGAAGACATGGCATTGTCATTATTCATTTTGGAGACAGCTTGCAGTACAGAAAGAAATCATGTCAGACAGAAAAGGAGAGTCTTTTAACATAGTTTTATCCTGAGGGAGGGAGAGGGAAAAGGACCAGAACAAGTGGGCAGTACTGACTTCTGACTTAACCCCTCATTGGCATTCTTCAGTCTGACCCTGAGCTGTCATCTTCCACCTGTGAGGAAGAAGCAGTGGGAAAGTGATACTTTACATTACTTCCATGATTTCTGATTTCTAAAGTTCTTTTATACAGTCTTTTCTCATAATCCCCATAATTAATCATGAAGGAGACAGGGTAGCTACAATTATTTTTATTTTACAGATTAGGATTCTCAGATTTATTGAGTTTGAGATTTATTGAGGGGCCTGGTTAATATGAAGTCAAATGAATTGAGTGCTTCTTTACAGATTATTTTTTGCATATATTATTTTATTAACTGTTCACTATAAAATTGTCATACATTATTGTTATCCTCATTTTTCAGATGAGGAAGTTTTTTAGCCTAAGGAAATAAAGCTTCTTACCTATGGTCCTGCTGCTAGTATATGGTAGAGCTGGATTTGATATTAAAGTCTTTTAATTTTTTATCTCCCAAATTCTTTCCAATAAGCAAATGATATACTTAAAGAGAGTAAATTTTGAGGGCTAAGTCTGGTGACCTAAAAGAGAGGAGAAGAAAAGAAAAATAAGGAGCTTATAAAAGATTAGCAAGAAGGAAATAGTATGGGGAAGAGAGAGGCAAATGTATCATTTAGGAACCCATCGGGATCCCCAAAAGTCATTATTTTGGATTTAAGTTCCCAAGATAGGATAGGATGATACTCCCAGGTAAAGCATGAAGGAAGTCAACTATGTTCTATTGTTCAGTCCCCAAGTCATAATCTCAGTCCTAAAAAGGCCCCCATGGAACATGAGGCCAATGAGAATAATTCCTCCAAGGAAACCCTGAAACACAAGATAAAATGTACCTTGGGTTGACTGTTCCCACATCCAAGGAAGGTGAAGGTATGGGCAATTACACAGTTTTTAGTGCCTACATTTACCAAATAAATTTAGGGTCTAACTCTCGCTTCACCCCCTCAACCTTTTTGCTTAAAACCAGCCCAAGAAAAGCCTGCAAGGAAAGACTTTATTTTGTTTTCAGACTTTAAACCCCAGGGAAGATAGACCTTGTTCAGACTCTTAAGGCTCTAAACTATAAGTGTGAAAATAAAACAGCAGGTCTAAATGTAATCATGTGCTTGAAGCTAAGCAAAGGCCAAACTGAAAGCTTTTAAAGTGAAATCCCTTAGTGCACTGCAGCTCAAAAACATCCCAGCGGGTCATTCTGTGTTCTCCAAAAATATTTGCTGTAGGCTTGAAGTCAGATCTGAAAACTTGTTGCTCAAACATGTAATACTGGAAGAATATTTAAGCTACCTGGCCATGTGGTTGAACCTTCAACTAGCTCTGCTTCTCTCACTAAAGGACCCCAAAGACTCTGCCTTTGCCTTAAGTCACTGCCACACCTCCTGGGTTGAAAAATGATATCCTGCCTTCATTTGCTGATGAGGAAATTGAGATGTGGGCTGGTTCAACTCCCCAAGACCACACAACAAGTCTACAGGAGAGCCAAGGCTGGGCCTCCCTTAACCAGCTCATGCTCACAGCCACACTCTCAGGCCAAATCTCAGCTTCACTCACCTCAAAAAGGGGAATTTAAACACAGCCTTCACTCCAACATCTCTCCCAGGCCACCATTTTATTTTTTACTCCTTTTGCTTTTCTGAACAAAACTATTTCCTCTCCATCAGCAATGTGCTATGTGCTGGTGCAGTACTTGGAGGGTGTTACGAATTTTGTCCTCCAACCTTTACATTCATATGTTGAAGTTCTAGCCCACCAGTATCTCATGTGACTATTTGGAGATAGGGTTTTTTAGAGAATAAGTTAAAATGAGGTCATTAGGGTTGGTCCTAATTCAGTATGACTAGTGTCTTATAAGAACAGACACAGACATAGAGAGAAGGGAGACCTTGTGAAGACACAGGGAGAAGACAGCCATCTATAAGCCAAGGAGAGAGATCTCAGAAGACACCCACTTTCTGACATCTTGATCTCAGACTTCTAGCCTTCAGAACTGTGAGAAAATAAATTTCTGTCATTTAAGCCCCACAGTCTGTGGTGCTTTGTTATGGTAGGCCTAGCAGACTAAGATACTAGTAGATGCTAAGATATTAAGGAAACTTTGTCCAGATAACCCAGATCAAATGGAAATGCAAATTTTAGTTATTTGAGTCAAAGTCACTCTTATGGGAGAGAAAACATTTTTATGTATAGAACTTTACCCTCAACTGACATTTAAAAAAATATTTTTTTTATTGATTTCAGAGAGGAATAGAGAGAGGAGAGAGGAGAGAGGAGAGAGGAGAGAGAGAGAGAGAGAGAGAGAGAGAGAGAGAGAGAGAGAGAGAGAGAGAGAGAGAGAGGAAACATCAATAATGAGAGAGAATCATTGATTGGCTGCCTCCCACATGCCCCGAATTGGGGATTGAGCATGCAACCCAGGCATGTGCCCTGACTGGGAATTGAATCATGACCTCCTGGTTCATGGGTCAACACTCAACCACTGAGCAACACCGGCCAGGAACCCTCAAATGACATTTTAATCTTGGTATAGTAAGGTTAGACAGAACCCTTGACACAGATTTGAGCGGGGGGGGGGGGGGGGGGGGGAAGAAGTCACAAAGGTGGCAGTAGTGTAGGTGGAAGTGATCCCTCAGATGAAGATTTAGGGAGCTGATGAGGTTCATTATACCCCAAAGTCTGATGTGCTTATCTCCTCTCACACACTTCAGAGGAGGACAGGTTCACAACTACTCCTCTTGAGTGGGCATAGATGTGAGTAGGTGCTACTATCAATACCATTCCACAGATGAGGAGGCTGAGGAAGAGGGGTCAAACAACCTGCCTAAGGTCACATAATAGTGGCAAAACCAGAAATAAAACTCATGCAGTCTGTTTTCAGAGTCAGGATGGAATGTTAAAGTTTTATCTATACCTGGGTAAAGCAGAAAGGGTGCCATGGCAAACTAAGGACCATTTAAAAGGTCAGCTCGGCCAGTGTGGCTCAGTGGTTGAGAGTTGACCTATGAACTAGGAGGTCACAGTTTGATTCCCAGTCAGAGCACATGTCTGGGTTTCGGGCTCAATCCCCAATAGGGGGCGTGCAAGAGGGAGCCAGTAGATGATTCTCTCTGATTGATGTTTCTATCTCTCTCCCTTACTCTCTGAGATCAATAAATATAGCATCTGTGCACCCACGACAAGAGTTGCATTATTTACTATAGCACCCAAAGTTTTTCAGCTTCTGTGGATGGAATCATTACCTTTAGGAATTTGTTTCATCAATTATGAATCATTTTCTTGGGAAGGGTTTTGTTCATACAGATCCTTGTAAGAAATACAGTCCATTGAGGCTGTTGGGTTGTTATACACTAGAAATTATCTGTAATCCCAGAACAATTAATCTTGGTTCTGAGTTGGCATTCACTGATTTTACCAGAGAAAAAGAACTCAGGTGTAAGAGATATAGTCAACCTTAATGGAACTTAAATGTATTGTCTGAAGGTATTATCATGATAATAGTCAGAGTTGTATCCCAATAATATCTGTATCATCTTCTGTTATAAGGTCATTTTTATTCATTTAGTAGTACACCAAGAAGAAAGTTAGTAAAAGCATTCAAATGAGTTTGGAAATTAGAGGCTTCAAGATATCTGGACAAGGTTGGCCAGTTATGAACTGTGATCCAAATGTGGCTCACTACTTGTGTTTATAAATAAAGTTTATTAGCACACAGCCATGCTTATTTAGTTTGTGTATAGCACAGTGGTGTGCTGGAGCTGGTTCACACCAGCTCATGAGAGCAGATTGGTGAGTATTCAGGAATCTTTTAAGCTGGTTGTTAAATGTTTGGTAGCTTGAAATTGATCATTGTGAGAGTATTTACACTCCTCAAATTTGCAAATATTACAAAGCAGAGCTTTCTTTTTCCTTCCCTTCTCCTCTTCATTTCTTTCTTTTTCTTCCTTTCTTTACTGCCTCCCCCCAGAAGTAGTTTACCAGCATATTACTAAATGTATATATTAATTTACCAGCATATTACTGAATGTATATAACATGAGACATTAAATTATTGTGGACCACATAAGAACAGTTGATTAATTGGTTTACTTTTCATTTAGTTGTGAGATGTGGCTTGTGAGTGCCATGCTTGAACAGAGCTACTCCCTAGCCTAGCAGTTTGCAGGTGAGAGGAACCATAGAGAAAACCATAGAGAAAAAGAAAACCGTAGAGAAAAAGATTTCCTGACTTTCTGGGGTCTACAGGATTATGTACAAACTGAAGCTCCCTCTTAAGAGTGAAGATGACAGAAATGCCCAAGGCCTCAGGAATAAATCTCTAGGGTGGTGTGTGTGTGTTATGCAGACCTATAGTGCTCACAGAGCAGTGTGACAGAGAAATGAAACTTGGGAGTATCTCAGTGAGAGAAAGACTAGTCAGAATGAGCAAGGGAGTGAGAGAGAGAGAAAGGGAAGATAATATAATAAAAATAATAGAATGAGGATGGGGTAAACTTCAAGGGAAAACTCAGTGATAGTAATCATCTGGAATGTTATACTTCACAAAAGGAGGAGAGAGACAAATTTCTGGGTCCCATCACAGACCCATGGAATGATGACAGGGGTCAAGGAAGTTGTTTAACAAGAGCCTCAGGTGATTCTAATCATGGAGGAAATTTGGGAAAAATGAGTTGCTATATGTGAAAATACCTTACAATATAGTAACAAGGACATAATTGAAAAAAAGTTGAATGAACGAACCATCTAATGACCAGGTGGTATTCAATAATTACAAGTTTCTTGGCACAATCATCCTCTTATGTATTCAGGGAAATAGTATTAATACCTGTTACCTCTCCACACTTGGAGGAGGATTAGTGTCTGTTAGTGGAGTTTGCTCTGAGCTCTCTGGAAGGTAAGTGCTGTGTAAACAGCAGCTATTAGGTTTATTAGTTCATTGGAAGTAGGCAGGAAGGGTTGAGAAATATTTGTCTCAGAAAGTTACTCTCTGAGTTGTGTGCTTAGGCTGTAGCTGTAAGAGGATAGGCTCTGTTGGGGAAAGAGCAGGAGGGAAGAGCAAGGACTGCCGTGCCCAACAGTTGATCTCAGCGCTTCACGACCCAGGCAGTGAAGAGGCAGAGCCATCCCCACTCTGGAGAGCAGTAGGTCCTGTCCCATTGACAAATGATTGCAGGAAGAAAGGATGCCTGGGATTTCCAGGTGAAATAATCTGGTCCCCAGGAAGAGGATCATTTTTTATGGTCCGGAACACCCCACTGACAGTTGTCTCTGGGGTGTCGTGAAGAGGGATGAGGCTCAAAGATAGGCATTCTGGCTTTCACCTTTCACCATAAGCAGCACATGATGGGCGGGTGAAGACTGCTCACACCATGTTCTGCAAGGGTAGCTCTTTGCTTCAAAGAAGGTTTTAAAACATCTGCCAGTGGGGAGAAAGTCTGCTCTGAGCAAGTGCTGATAACCAGTGCCTAGGACAGACATTCTCCCTTCTCTGCCAAATTCATTCTTCACCTGCCTCCAAACTCCAGTTAAGAACCCCTGCCTCTGAATGCCTTCTGACTCTTCCTGCCTGTTTTATTCTCTTCTTTGGATTCTATTCAGTTCTTGGAAAATAGCTCAATTGAGTGGCAATGGAACAGTTTAAAAACCATGGATCTGAAAGCCAGCCTTCTTGGTTCCATGTTTTGAATATTTCACATTATTATCTGTTTTTATATAAGATTGTCTGCATATATTTTCACTTCCTTGATTACTAATACATCATTGCATAAAGAGGAACAGTGTTCTTTACTTGCCTATGGCCCTCTCCTAATGGAACAGGCAAAGTTGATTCTTCATTATCTAGAAGGGGCATGATGTTGACAACTCCTAACACCATATGATTAAAAACGTGATATGCTTAAAACTCTAGTTGTTTAGTTTGGTCTGATATTACATTAAATGTTTCCATAAGTTTCCATACTGGCTAGAAGATAGAGAATAGTTATCAGAAGCATCCTGTAGAGTGGAGAGAATCTGTGACTAAAATGTAATTGGAAGTTTATGTTGGCAATGGAAGAGTTACAAAATGAAAAATTCACTTGAATATCAAGAATTAACAGTAACAGGACAAGGCTTTCTCTGGAAAACTTATAATAATAATAATAATAATAATAATAATAATAATAATGAAAGATTTAAAAATGTAGGAGGAATTCCTATTCACTAGAAGAAATGTTTTACATGTAACTTGGATTTTTCCTTAGAGCGCAGAAAAGTAGTACAATAAAATCTCTATTATTCAGAATTTAAAATTATTTGCCCTAGAAATGTTCCAATGTTCACTTTTGTCCTATCATTGAAGAACAAATTGGATAAAATTTTGATGGAAATATCACTTTGAAATATTAAAATTGATGAGAAAGTGTTTTGAAAAAATGTTTAATTACATTTAAAGGTTTATTGTTTATTTGTCTTATTATTAGAAAGAATACAACTATGCACTTTAAAAAGCTTCTACAATTTAGCCTTCTCACTATCAAATTAGCCTTCCCCAAATTAGCTTGTCTTTAATGTATTTTTCAGCTCTTCCTATACTTTAGCTCAGTATCATAGCAAATTCGTAATTGGAAGAAGGCATGTAATGATAGTAATGGTGATGATGCAAAAAAACCAGAGAATTGCCCTAACTAACCTAATTATGCTTGGAAATGATACTAAACTTTTTTATTTTCTGATAATCTGATTTCTTTGGGACTGCTATGACTTTTTAGAATGGTTGATTTATAGGATTAATAAAATATCTCTGGGACTTGTGTAGCCTGAAGTCCCTGTTCTTTATAAAGGATTAGAGAGTTTGGTGAGTTCCCCTGGGAGAGCTGATCCAGCTCATGTCATATTGGATGGGAGGCTTGTGATAAAGAGGGTGAAGAAGGAAGGGATGTAGATTTCATCATTGCCCAGAATTAGCTTGAGGAGGGATAACTTACAGCATGCAGCTAACCAGAGGCACCAAGATCAAAGGCTGAATGCCATGTATCCAGGAAGCATAGGACTGTGCAGGGAAGAAAGAGGAAAGCAGATGTTAAAATCAAAGAAATCTGAAAAAGGTTTGGTAAATGGCTTAAATGGGCCACAGGGGACATCTTCACAGTAAAAGTTGAGAGGAATCCTGACAGGTTTGGGAGATTAGTTGATTTCTTTTTTCTCATCTCTTTTTTTTTTGCTCCTCACTCTTCTTCTACTTCCATGTCCCCAAAGGACCAACAATTAATTGACTAAACCACAACCGGTCCCTGGGTAGATGTTGACTTTCATCACTTCTCCTTCCTCCTCTATCAGTTGGGCTGAAGATGGTGACTACAATGAAAAGCAGGTTGTGCTCTTCGGCAGAGAAAAGTAAAACTACAGAGAGACAGATAGCCGAGAGAGAGAGAGAGAGAGAGAGAGAGAGAGAGAGAGAGAGAGAGAGAGAGAGAGAGAGAGAGAGAGGGGAGGGAGAGAGAGGAGGGAGGGAAGGGGGAGAGGGGGAGCTGGCATTTACAATTTAACAATACACCCAAAAACCTTTCCTAATAATCTGTATCTCTTGTCCCCTCTGGGCATCTGTGTTCCAGCCTTCTCAGAAGTTAACTAGGAGAAACAATATGAAAGGGAATACTCTCCTGTCAGCTAGCTACTCCATTCCTCCCATATTGCCCTGCCCCTGAAGATGAGGTCAGTGCAGAGTAAAGAAGCCTGGTTTTGCCCAGCCTGGGTGGCTCAGTGGTTGAGTTTTGTCCTATGAACCAGGAGGTCATGGTTTTATTCCTGGTCAGGGCACATGCCAGTCAGGGCTCAATGCCCTGTGTGGAGCGTTCAGGAGGCAGCCGATCGATGATTCATTCTCTCTCTCTCTCTCTCTCTCTCTCTCTCTCTCTCCCCCCCCCCCTCTCCCCCTTTCTCTCTAAAATCAATACTATATATCCATTAAAAGAAGCCTGGTTTTGCTGCCATATACATCTGAATTTGAATTCCAGCTCTAATAGTAGTAACATGACCTACAACAAGCTCTTTAACATTTGATTCTTGGTTTTGACACATCTATCTTTCAACATTGCTGTGAGGATTAGATGCAATGTATGAAATACTGGCACAGTGCTGGAAGCATGTAGGTAGATAGACCTTGGGAAGTTGATGTAGCTTGGGAAGATGAAATAGTACTAATTTATAGGATTACCGGGTGGATTGAGAGAGAGAGCATGACACAAGCTCTGGGATCACTGAAGGTTCAAATCCTGGCTCCATCCTCATTGCCTATATATCTTTGTGAAAGGTATTTAATCTCTTCTTGCACAGTCTTTCCAGTCTGTAGCATGGGTATAATAGCACGTAATTAATGGGATTATTATATAAATAGAATTAGGTGTTAGCATTAAAACACTAAGAACAGTGCCTGATATATAGAAAGTGTTAGAGTTTTTTTTAAATGAGATATAGTATATAGAATACTTTAGCACAGTATATCTAATACATAAGCAGAACTTTAATATTAGTATAATTAGCTAGTGCTTATTTTATATGGTTTTAGTTTAATGTTAAGTAATTTCTCCTCACATGAGATTTGAAAGCCTCTGCAATAAAACAAAACACAGAAATATAAATCCCAGGATGGTGGAACTTATCTGAAAGATCTTCTTGTGTGGTGGTTGTAAAATTGACCATAAAATTCTTCTGCTTTCACCCCATTAAGAGGTGGAGTTTATTTTCCTTCCCACTGATTCCAGGCTCAGTGACTACTCATATGATAAAATATATGGAAGTGATGCTTCAACTTCCTGTCTCTTGGGCTGCTTGCTCATGGAACCTAGCCACCATGCCCATGTGGGGAGGAACCGATGTCTTTGTTTCTCTGAGCTTCCAGGTGACATGTGAGTGAGCCACTTGGAACATGCAACCCTTCTACGCCAGGTTGAGCCTACAAAGCTGATACTGGAATAGAGACTGGCTATACCTGCTAAGCACTTACCCATGTTACAGATTTGTGAGCAAAAGTTTTGTTATTTTCCGGCATTAGTTTCGGGGTACTTTATGCAACAGTAATTAGCTGGAACATCTAGTTTGTTCCCCCACTGATGTTTGCATCTCCTTTATACATTCACTTATTTAATCTTTGCGTAACTGTTTAACCATTCAACAAATATTTATTGAATATCTAAGTATCTGATATTTTCTAGGCACTAAGGGATACATCAGTGAATAATAAGGTCTTCACTGCAGATTTCCTCATATATGAAGGGAGAAAGACAAACAAAGAATAAATATATAATATGATGTCTAGCTTTGATATGTGCTATGAAGGGAAGGGAGATGATATAAGGAGTGATGAATCGTGTGTGTGTGTGCACACGTGTGTTTAGGGACATATGTTACTACTTCAGGAAGGGTGTTTAGGGGGCACTACCTAATGAGGTGACATCTGAGCAAAGATCTGAAGGAATGAGGGAGCTGGTTGTATAGATCTGTAGAGGAGGAGAGTTCCCAGCAGAAGGAAGAGCGGTGTAAGTTCTGAGGTAGGAGCATGTGCACATGTTCAAGGAATAACAACTAGGCTTTTGAGGTTGGAAAGGAGTGTGCAAGGAGCAGATTGATCAGAAGTCAGGTCTTAGAGAAAATGAGAGATTCAGAGGCCATGTAAAAAGAAGTTGTATGTAATTCTAAATGAGATGAAAAGGCATTGTCAAATGCCTTTTTTATTAAGTCAAAATTTACATGAAACAAAAATGCACAAACTTCATGTGCACAATTTGATTAGTTTTGACAAATGTATACTCCTGTGAAAATAACCAATCATCACAAGGAGTTATCTTTTGCTCCCTACTCATCAGTCCCACCCTTATCTAATAGATAACCACCATTCTGATTTCCATCACTTTAAGATTAATTTTACCTATTCTTGAACTTACTATAAATGGAATTGTACAATGCATACTATTGTATATCTGGTTTCCTTCTTTTAAAAAATGTTTATTTAGCCCAGTCTGCATGGCTTAGTGGTTGAGTGTTGACCTATGCACCAGGAGGCCATGATTCTATTCCTAGTCAGGGTACATGCCTGGGTTGTGGGTCGATCCCCAATAGGAGGCATGCAGGAGGCAGCAGATCAATAATTTTCTCTCATCATTTATGTTTCTCTCTCTCCTCTCTCTCTCTCTTCCTTACTCTCTGAAATCAATAAAAATATATTTTAAAAAATGTTTTTGAGATTTATTCATATTGTTGCATGCATCACTAAATCATTCTTTTTTATTGCTGAGTAGTATTCTCTTCTATGAATATATCACAGTTGGTTTATCCATTCACCTATGAAGGATATTTGAGTTATTTTTAGTTTTTTTCTACTATGAATAAAACTTCTGTAAACATTCTTGCAAACATCATTTTGTGGGTATATATTTTTCATCTCTCATGGGTTAATGCCTAAGAGTAGAATTGATGGTTCACAGGGTAAATGCATGTTTAACTTGATAATAATCCAAATAGTTTTCCAAGCTGTTTGTGCCATTTTATACTCCCCCCAGCAATGAATGGGAGTTCCAGTTGCTCAGCTTACTAGCCAACATTTGGAGTTCTCAGTTCTCTCTCTTCTGCCTTGGCTTCTTACTTTCACAGCAGTCACGAGATCCTATGTTCTCTGTGCCCCAACCACAGGGCCAAGGTAGGAAAAAAAGACAGTAAGTTCTGTGAGATAATATCAGTATTTTTATAGCTGTTTCAATGTTAAAAAATATTTGTTGAACTTAAACATGATCTCAAGCTCTTTTTATAATTTAGTTTAGTATTTAACACATCTTCTTTGTAAGGCAATATTTAAGTCCACATTATCTCTTTCTTCTGTTGTCATAAATGTGTTATTGTCTTCTATAGTGTAACTTTTATGTATTTTAAAATAGTAAGTTATCACTCACACTTTGCTGTTTTCCATCCATATAAACCCAGTTTCTTTTACACACACACACACACACACACACACACACACACACACACACACATATATACTAGGAGCCTGTTTTGCAGGAAGATTCCTGCAAGACTTCCTGCGGGCTTCCCTCCCGCCACCGGCACCTCTCCCACCCCCCCACCTCTCCCGCTGCGTGCCCCGCCCCCACGGCCATCACCACCACCACCACCTCCGCGGCCTCGCACCACTGCCTCCGTGGTGCGCCCCGCCCCCCGCTCCCCCGACCCACCGCGCCCCGCCACCTGCTGCTGCCCGCCACTGCCCGCCTCTGTGGCCGCACGCGCCACCCGCACTTTCCCTCCAGCAGCTGCCTTGCTTTCTACTTTCCCTCCCTCTTCCTTCTATGGTGTCTTCAGTCTTCACTCCTCCCTCCCTCAGTGTATGCAAATTAGCTGCCATCTTGGTTGGGTTAATTTGCATACTCGCCCTAATTGGCTGATGGGCGTGGCTTAGGCGTAGCGAAGGTGTGGTCAATTTGCATATTACCCTTTTATTAGGCAGTATATATATATATATATATATATATATATATATATGTATATATATATTTGTTGTTGTTGTTGTTGTTGTTGATTTCAGAGAGTAAGGAAGAGGGAGAGAGAGATAGACACATCGATGATGAGAGAGAATCATTGATTGGCTACCTCCTGCATGCCCCACATTGAGGATCAAGCCTGCAACGTGGGCATGTGCCCTGACTGGGAATCTAACCGTGACCTCCTGGTTCATAGGTTGACACTCAACCATGGAGCCACACTGGTTGGGCTAATCCCAGTTTCTTTAATAATCTTCATGTAAATATGATTTTCCAATCCCTTCAATCAAGTGTGTGATTATTCTCAGAAGTGTTTCTATGGACTACCACTAGTTATTCAATTGAATCAATAATATCAGGTTTCAAAGCGGTGAATTCAGCTGTAAGTTACTTTGGGCATCTCTCTGCATTTCTGTGTATATAAGCCAGTGTGAACTGTTTTTCATGGGCTGTACAATTTCTCTACTTATACTTTCCAAGAATGAAGCTGTGCATGATCTCCAGCCACATGTGTGCTCTATGTATATGTGGAATGTTATATATGTAAATAAACATAGCTGCACTTATTAAATTGTAGGACCACATGAAAACACATACATGCACATGCACACATACTCTTGCACACATGAAACTTTCAGATAAGTCCAGTCAGGGTGTTTATTTGAAGGGGTTATAGTGTGGTCATTCAAGTATGTCCTTTTGCTTCGTTTATTAGGCTCTTATGTTGTTTGGTTACATAAACACCCTGCCCTAGATTTGTAAGGGTCCTTGCTACAGCCCTGCCCTTTCCTCTTTTCATCCTTTACATTGCCTTCTTTTCAGTTCCAGGAAATGAAAACCACATCACCCTATACAAGTCCCGTGTGTGAATGAGAGAGGACAGTAGGCAATAATTACAAAGCAATTCAACCATCTTTCACATGTGAGACTACTATACGTAAAACCATTCAATAATTTATGTTATTTTAAAATAAATATCTTATACAGCCCCGCCAGTGTGGCTCAGTGGTTGAGTGTTGAACTAGAACCAGGAGGTCGCGGTTCATTTCCTGGTCAGAGCACAAGGCCAGGTTATGGGCTTGATCCCCAGTGCAGGAGGCAGTCAATCAATGATTCTCTCTCATTGATGTTTCTTTCTCTCCTTCTCCTTTTCCTCTGAAAATAGTAAAAATATATTTAAAAAAATAAATATACAAACTGAGAGAGAAAAGGACAGATTTTGATGTGTTTTCTAAGCCTCTGACAGTTTTCAAATGGGTTAAACTCTCATGATGAAAAGTGATTGAGCTCCTATTATATACATTTCATTCTGACAAGAAGATAATGTGTTTACTATATTGGGTTATAATTTACCATTTTATGTGTCTGTTCTTCCTGCCTGGTAATAAATAATTACCAATGCTTCATTAATATATGTTATCTCTAGTAAGAAGTATAGCTCTTGGCACAAAGTAATTGCCCAATAAAAAACAAATGTCATGCTAAAGGAATGAGTTTCACTAGAATCTCAAAGCCAGCTCATTATAGAAGTAGAGAGCAGAAGGCTGTACAAAGTTTTTGTCTCCACCAGTCTAATGAAGCTTCTCTTTCTTCTCAAAGTGACCAATAAGTTCCATTATGTTAAATCCATTGGCAAATTATCAGTCCTCTTTTTTTTTTTTACAGCTACTCCTACTGTTCTCCCTGTTTTCACTGTTACCCCCTACTGCCCCACACTTTAGTATCCACTTAATAGAGTTTTTCTTCCAAAACACAAATCAGATTGTATCAGTCTTCCCAAAACCTTCAAAAAGCCTCTCAGATCACAGAGAATTCAATCCAGAGTTCTGTTCTTACCATGGTCTTCAAGGCCATGACTATCTTTCTGACCTCATCTGCCACTTCTCTGATGCTCACTTGCTCCAAACACACTGGTCTCTTTGCTGTTCTTTGAACTTGCCAAGCATGCATTGACCTCAGGTCTTTGTACATGTCATTTTCTGTTTGTTTTTTTCTTCAGAATCTACATGGCTTACTTCTTCATTTCACTCAACATTAAGTTGTCTTTCTGTGACAACACTGTCTCATTCTCCAACCCATTTATTTTCATAATATCTACCACTGCCTGGCATTAATATCTCCATACTTGTTTCTTGTTCATCTTTTCACTAGAATATAAACTTCATGGTTGCAGGAACTTGGTCATATTTATTCATTGCTATTTCCTGGGAGCCTGGAATAGAACCTTGGCAGATTGGAGGCACTCACAATGTTTGTTGTACAAATAAATGAAGCACAAGTCTATTAGCCAGTTATTTTTCTGAGATATGGTTTAAACGGTCCTTTAAAACCTCAGGAAAAAGCTTCTCCCAATATCTCTCAGTACACAATGCTGAGTCTTGGGGAGGAAGTGGGTAAACATGCATAGAATAAAAAATCTGGAAGAAGAAATAAGACTCATTTGAGGTTCAATGTTACTATTAGGAATAACTCTGGTTAAAAGTCACTGGAAGAAAAATATATCCAGAGGCCCCAAAGTAAGTTCTTAGGGAGAAAAAGACACGTTTCGGGAAGAATGGCTACGTTCAGGCACATAACCTAAATACAACCATAACCTTAGTGTCCCAAGTGTATTACATTGCCTAAACAACCAAGGGGACAACCATAAATAGAAATCCATCAGATCATGTGGCGGCAGCAGAAACAATAGCACCAAGTCATGGCAGACATCTGGTTCTTTCTGCTTGGCATTTGGAAGCAGGAGTAATTCCTCTGAAATAAATAAATACACAGGTTTCTTGGAAAGTTTGGGTGGGAGAACTTAAAAGACTATGGATTCATTTCTGTCATTGTTTTTATTCCCCAAAAAACATAGAGCCAGAGATAATGCCCAAATATTGGAATCAGTTAAGACACCAGTGCATTAAAGTTCTTTTTAAAAATTATTGTGGAATTTGTTTTCTTTTGAGGTTCCATTCACCTAGCATTTCGATCCATAAGTCAATTAAGTACTTTAGGAAGTTACCGGCATACAAAATGACAATTTAGATGACCTCCTCACCTTAGGATTTTATGATTTTTTTCTAATCAAATGAGAAGTTAGTGGCAGAGATAAAAATCAAATTTTATTTCTCCTAAAGGAGTATGAATTTAATGTCTTTTCCTGAATTACATTGAATTCCAAATCTGCATAATATTCAGCAATTCCATCAACTACAAAACATTTTATTATACCATAACAAAAAGCTATTTAGAAAGTATAGCATTTCTGTTAATGCAATAACACCTATTGCAATAGAAGCCTTGTACATTGTTAGCATTAAGTCTTATAACTTTGATTTTGTAATTTCACAGACATAAAGAAAAATGGGTTTTTATATAGCTGTTAATGTGTAAACCATTGAAATGGCCCATTAAGATTAGGAATTTCAGCTACCAAGGATCAGACTTTTCTGAATGAAAGGTCTTTATAGAAACAATAAGGCTATGTCTATACATTGCAATGACATTATCCATGGAATAGTTGATTCAAAATCAGACCATCTTGTTCATAGATTGGTGGTCAGTTGGTGGCATATGGTAATCCATGTGACCCTCCAAACCTCCAGAATGACTAAATTGTCTAAAATGTTAGTTTTTGTTGTTGTTATCTAGTTATAATCAATTTGAATGAAGCAAAGATATGCTGTGCTTTAGGTAATAATGAAATTAAATACATAAATGTAAGTTTGGACATTAATACAAACTAAAGCAAAGAAGAGGATATAGTCATAAAACTACATTTGGTCATGTGGGTTCTGAATAAAAAGATAGATGACTGGACTGAAAAATAAAATAGTTGAATAAGGGGTGAATGAAAGAGAGAAAGGGGAAGCATACAGTGTGTTTTAGAAGAAACACTGCCATTAATAAAGAACAATAAGCTTGAGGCCTTAATCAGTTAAATCCCCTGGAGGCAATATTTCAATTCTGATTCTGTTTTCTCCCAGGCTTCTGAAATCTACCTCCGTTTCTAGTTTAACATTTCCTTCATGATATTTGCCAGTTTAAATAAACTTTATTGAATAATTACCTCTTTTAATCACCCTTTTCAAAGCCATAAAAATAAATCATTACTTAAATAATCAGCAACTGTAATTACTTACAGTAACAGTCAACAAACCTTTTAGTTGTCTGAATATAGATGTTAAGAGGAAATCTATTTAGGATATTTTGTTTTTTCAAGAAAACTAGGTAACTAATTTAAAAGTAAGTGAGGAATATTATGCAAACAATATCTTAAGTAATCTTCTGACCTCCAAGTTATTCATTTGACTATTCATTAATTCATTTGACTATTTTGAGCATCTGCTCAATGGTAAATCCAGGGTTGAATTATGAAGGTTACCAAATCTGACCTCTGTCCAATAGCCGTGTGTGTAACCAGTGAGACAGACTTATAAATCATTTTTTTAAAAAGTAGTAGTTTGAAGGGTATTTTCACCTTTTAAACAATTATGCTAGTGTCAATTTAATTGGAAAAAAGTTTTTCTAAATGAACTAGTTGTTTGACTGACTTGAACTATGAAGTCAATCAAAATCATTAATTAAGTAGACAGCTATAGATAGAGCCATACCTGAATGTTTTCGTAATTCCAACAATATTAAATTTGCAACTATTATCAATTAAACTTATCAAATCATAGTTATTTGGTAAATATTACTTAACAGGTACTTGCTAAACATGTGCTGAATAAATGAATGAATGATAACCTCATTCAATCATTCATTGACAAATCATGAAATTATTTCATTCATTTTCAAATTTTAATGTACATGTGAATCATATGCTAATCTTGTAAAAATGAAGATTCTGATTCAGTCATCCTGGAATGGGGCCAGAGAGTCTACATTTCTAACAAGCTTCTAGGAGATGCTGATGTTACTAGTCCATGAATCTCACCTTTAGTAATAAAAATGTCCTTAGTCGACAACCATATAGGAAGCTACTAAAAGTCATGGCTCCTGCAATATAGTTACATTTCTATTATTTGTCACTGGTGTGATCTTGGGAAAATGACTCTCTTTGAATTTTATTTTGCTAATTTTTTAAGTAGGGAAATTATACATAACTTATTGCTATGTGAATCAAGTGATAAAATGAGTATGAAAGTTATTTTTATAATTTGAAAGAGTCTGCATGTATATTAGAATTATTATTAACTAAGTAGGGGTAATTAATAAGGAGGATCTTTCTTTGAATACATAGTAACTTTATTAGCAAACTAATGCAAATGAATATTCTGAGATGTGAAGCTTAATCAAGTGTTTACTAGGACATACATGTACGTACATGATAGCATGTTTTTTCACTACCAAAGCTATTAAACATATGACCTGATTTAACCTAGTTTACAACAAGATACTCTTTCATTGTAGAATATTATTATTTACAAGTTCATTATAAAAACTGAGATGTCCTATATATCAAAGGCCCAGAGCCAATATTTTATGGATAGCACAGAAAGAAATTAGAGATTGATGATTTATAGATCAGGAAATAACAGTTAATCAACTTTCCTGACTTCACAAGCCACCTTGAGCAGTTTTGCATCACCTTTAGCTTGTCAGCTATGTTTGTATTAATGGTGATACCTTTGCAGGCTGAAACAGGATATGCACACTCTTAGAGGTGCTGTATGGAAATTCTCCAGCATGACTGGGAGGCCAGGGGCAAACTATTGTTGCTCATCCATCAGCAGCATCATGTGCTCTGACCTCAAACATAGTCCATGGCATTCGCTGTCACAGGAAAAAGGGTCTGACTGCATTCCCAAACACCAGTGCTCACCAAACACTGCATGATGTCTATTCATTTGAGAAACATTTATTCATTAAATTTTGCATCTACAGCAGCCCAGATATTGGACTTGGGGATTTGGAAAGCTTGCAAATGATTTTTTAAAAAGGGTTGAATGGCCCAGCTGGCATGGCTCAGTGGTTGAGCGTTGACCTATGAACCAGGAGGTCAAGGTTCAATTCCTAGTCAGGGCACGTGCCCTGGTTGCGGGCTGGATCCCTGGTGTGGGGTGTGCAGGAGGCAGCCGATCAATGAATCTCTCTCATCATTGATGCTTCTATCTCTCTCTCCCTATCCCTTCCTCTCTGAAATCAATGAAAATATTTTAAAAAAGAGCTGAATGTATTTAAGGATTTGAGGAATAAGATATATAAGAGTAATGAAAGAGAAAGGAATGTCAAGGGCACCTTGACATACCTTCTTACTTGCAACATTTGGAATTAAGCCTCATACCCTGCATTAGATCTAGTTATGATTTGTTTATATTCTTCTAAGAATTTGCTTGTATTCATCTTATAACACATATTTAATTCTGTCGTGTGTGTAATTATTTATTACCCATTTAATTTAATCTAGCCAGTTGTTTAGGTGGATTCCTTACTTATCCTAGTTATCTCCCAGAGTGTCCTAAATAATGATTGCTTTCAATAAATGATTGTTGACTAAATAAATTGTAAATAAGTGAACCACCATTGCATACACAGAATTAATATAGGTTTAGGAATTCTCAAGTGACAAGGACATAGAAATTCTGTTGAAAGAAACCAGAAATAAGCATTGTCTATTAATAGTCTCAAATTATGGTGGTATCACTAGCATGTAGAATAACAAAGAGATTCAGAACTATTTACTAAGAAAAGCACTGCATTTACTTGCATTGAGATGCTCCATTAAGTCAAGAATATAAAGTTCTCTCTTTATTCACCACAATAAGACATCTTTGCCATCTCCATGCCTGATATCTCTAAGCACATCCCTCTTAAACAACACACTGCTTTCTCTTCAGGTTTTTCAGTTTTAATGCAAGAGCCACTAGTTGATTATCAAAAGCATCTCTAGGACAGCTGAAGTTTGAGAAGCATGGGTCACCTATTTCCAAGTCCATTGTCCTTTTCACACTGAAACTGGCCATTCAACAGTTCCCATGATCTCATGATTGCTAAGTCTAAAGGACACCTCTCAGACTTCATCTAACTTGGCTGATCTGCAATCATTAACCTGGTTGGCCACTGTCTTCTTGAAAGGCTATGTGTGCTGGCTTCCTGTAATATCCACTCTTTTATTTTCCTCCTCCTTTTAGACCAACCTTCTCAGTCAACTTCTCCTTTGCCAGTGCTTCCCATGGGTTTGTCATTCCTTCTTCTCAAGCTATACACTCCTTTCTGTGCCTTCGTCTTTCCTTATGGTTTTAAGTATCATTTATTCTGCCTTCATCTGTAATATGGAGGTTCACATGGACTGCTCTCCATATTTAGCTAATAATATATTTTCAGTTTCTAAAATGCAGCTTCATGAGGAAAACTCAATGTCAAAATCTGAAAAATAAAAAAAATATATAGGCACACATGATTTTGTGTTTGGAAACCATGTATCCAGCTTTTAGCCAAGGTTAGAAATCCATACAGACTTGCTTGATGATCTGCCCACCGCTGCCCATAACCTGTTCTTTCCTCTACTCTCCCAAGTGTTCTCTGAACTTCACCCAGACTCCACTGTTGGGAAACTTGACAAGCACTTTTTTCCTGACTAAGACAAGTTGTCATCAAATTTCACAGAAAGTTTTCATCATTCAGAAAGAGTTTGTTTTACCAAAAGAATTCACCTTCGGGCCCTTTCAAATAACTCTCTAAGGAAATGTAATGTCTGATTCAACTAATCAAATTAGATTTACTCACATTTGGAAAACATGTCTATCTTTCTGCCTCACTTTATGTAACTGATAGTTGTAAGTAGAATAGTCCAAATGTAATCAATTTGATAAGGAACACAGGAATCTATATTTATAATAGAGTAATATGCAAATTGGTCTGGGACACTGTCATGTAACGACCAAACAGCAGGAGGGCAGGGCAGCGAGCTACGTGCAGCAGAGAGCTACCAGTGGCGGTGGCCGGGGCCACCAGCTGAGGCAAGCGGCAGGAAGCTACTCGTGCACGGATTCGTACGCAGGGCCACTAGTACTTTCATGAAGTAAATAAGTATATAATCTATCTTCATGTAAATTTGGACTTTATATTAGTACTAGAGGCCCAGTGCATGATTGAATCATGCATGTGTAGGATCCCCTACACGCTTTTGCTTTCGATCGCGGGGGAGCTGGGTGCCTGTCCACTGGTGCACCAGGCCTTTTAGAAGCTTCTGGCTCGGAGGAGGCTTCCGAAAGGCCTGGTGCCGGAGCAGACAGGCACCCAGCTCCCCCGCTTTTGATGGTCCGCGGCAGGATGTGAGCTCGCTGCCCCAGAGGCCCCTTCTGTTCCGCAGCACAGCCATGGTGCAGATGCTGAGCTCGCACCGCTGCTGGCTACGTGAGCTCAGCGTCCCGCTGGCCCAGTCGGCTACCCCGGCCACCCCGAGTCCCGTCCCCTGTGCCTCCCGCTGGCCCAATCGTGGGCGTAGCGGAGTGATGGTAATTTACATATTACCATTTTATTAGGTAGGATATGAAGTGTACTTATTGTTGAAGGCATACTAGTGTACAAGAGAGGGAGAAGGTGAGGTGAACACTTGTGTAGGACCTGCCAGGGGCCAGGCATCATGCCAGCAGCTGTGGCCTGCCATAATCAGAATGCTTAGGATTTTGCTTTAGTTTGTGTGTAATAGGATATAGGTCAGAAGAACTGTGTTTATTCCACAGGCAAAAATATTTTTGCTCCCCCAAATCCAAATGCCTTTGCGTTTGCTGTTTCCCCTCTGCCCTCAGTCTCTTTTCACCTCTCCTTTTCCTAAGCTATCTCAAAGGGCAGATCCATGGCAAGCTTATTTACTATTACATGAGTTATTGATACAAAATAACTATTAAATAGATACGGTTTTATATATATATATACACATACATACACATATATATGTATGTATATAATTAATTTTTTTTGTCTTGGATAATGTAAGTTAAATGATAATAACTACTTGAGGTCCCTGGGAACTGATTTCCTTCCATGTCTGTAGTTACATGCAAGCCTTTTTCTTCCCTCTGGTTGCTGGGACAGCCTCCTCATTCCACGTGTCACAAAGATGGGGGCGGTCTGTGGATCACAGCTTCCACCTCTTTGACAAGAGTTTCTTAACTAGAAGTGTAATGAGGTGGGAAAGGCACTGGAGAGCACTTAACTGCATTAACACTTAGAGAACTCAGGCTCCATCCTCCACTCCTGATCACCTTCCCACCATCTTCTGTCCCCCACCCCACCCCAGCCACTCTATGGGCCCCGTAGATATGAACAGCAGCACTTGTGTTAACAACTTGGCCACTGCAGGAAGGCAAACCCCAGGAAACAACAAAATATTTCCCTCTGGGAGGCCCTGGCTTGGGGCTTCTCTTCCTCTGCTGTGTCAACAAAGCCTATGTTTCCTAACTCACAGACCATAGAATAAGCCAAATTCCTGATTTTTTTTTTTTTTTTACCTTCCTCTGGAAAGGGCCCTATTAGACAGAATTTATATAGCTAAGTTGTGTTGATTTTACTCTCATTAATGGCTCCGACTCATAATAAAAGCATTGGGGATTTTAAAAATGCATCTGAAAAATAAACAAATACAAGAACTCTAGTTCTTTTTCCAGAACACGAAGCAAACAAAATACTCTGAGTAGGAGTGCCTAATTGTGTTTCACATAGTATAATGAGTTAATAAATCACACAGCAGCTACGTAAATATGTCTAAACTCTGTGTGGAGAATAGTTAATATCCCAACAGCTAATGTAAGTGGATGTTTATTAAATTATGGGAACTCTACATTAATACAAAATAGGCTGATCAAAATTTAAAGGAATATAAAATATACAGTTTTGGATTTGAGGGCGAGCTTGCTGCGACCTCTGTCACCCCATTGATCGCCAGGGTTGATTTGGCTGATCTGGCTGCCTAGGTGGGTGTCCCGTCCTCCCTCACCCATCTATGTATGTCTCTCCCTTTACTGCGTGCTGGGTCAGAGGACAGCCTTACCCCCAGAGGACAGGATTGGTCTTCCATCAAGGGTATATGAGTAGCTGAGCTTCCCTGATAGAACCTCCAAAAAAGCTCTCTTCATCACTGCATAGTTGTTTTTTAAGGAAGAGCAGAGTAGAAGGATGAAATAATATGCAAATACCAGATACCCCACATTATTTTTATTTAATATGCACATACACACTGAACACACAGGCATAAATAGACACACACATGGTTAGTTTCTGCATGCTGCAGTTCTGCCTGTTTGAAGCACAGGAAACCTTTGCCTCATGCAGAGAGCCTCAACTTGACATTGTGGCTTTATTCGCCACTCTAGACTTGCCCAAATCCATCACTCCAGCCACATGTCTTCTAAACACCTGGCATGTTTCATGTTTGCCACTTAGTCATATCATCGTCTTCAACTACCTCCCACTTATCCACATTTTTCAGAAGCTGTCCAAAACCCATATCCTCTGTAAAGCCTTGTCTTCAAATGTCCAGTGATTTTTCTCATTTGAACTCCCAGTCCCTAATTAACTCTAATACTCATTTTCACACCATTTTCTGGGAGCTGCCATTATTTCTCTTGATATGTGTAAAGATCTTGCCTCCTGAAAGTTGATTATAAACTCTGAAAGACATTATTCATACATTACTCTCCTCAGAAGCCTTTCATCACCCAGCACATTGCCTGGTAATGGAGTAGTTGCTAAAGAGGTAGATACACTGGAATGAGATGGAACCAAGGAGAGTTGTATATTAAGGCTATGTACACCACAACCTTTTGAGCAGAATATTTAATAGCAAAAATGTATCCCATGTCATTTTTGTTAAGGGGGATGATAAATTAATCTCAGTGGGTTGAATTACTGATTGGCAGGTAAAGGAATTGTAGATAAAATTTTAAGAGTTAATAGAGTGAAGGTTGACCAGATCAAAAATATGAATGACATTGCAAAAGTGTTGTGTTCAGCCCTGACTGGTGTTGCTAAATGGTTAGAGTGTTGGCCCATGTACCGAAGGGTCATGGGTTCAGTTCCCGGTTAAGGGCAAGTACCTGGGTTGCAGGTTCGATCCCCGGGCCCCAGTTGGGGCATGTGGGGGAGGCAGCCAATCAATGTGAGAGACATATTGATGTTTCTCTCTCTCTCTCTCTCTCTCTCTCTCTCTCTCTCTCTCTCTATCTCTCTCTCTCTCTCACTCTTCTCCCTCCCTCCCTCCCTCCCTCCCCTTCCCTACCACTCTTTCTAAAAAGAAAAAAATAAAGTAAAAAATAAAACTGCTGTGTTTGCATATATATGTGCAATTTTATATAATAGTATGTTAAGGGAAGTCCTTAATGGTAAGGGGACATTTAACAAAGACCTGAAGGAAAATTAAGAAGCAAGCTACTGGCTTATGTAGAGAAAAAGACTTTCAGGTGGAATGTGCAGCAAGGCTAAAGATGGCAAAGAGGGAACATGCTTGGTGTGTTTGAAGACTAGCAAAGATGTTGAAGGAAATGAATAAATAGTGATAGATAAAATCAGAGTTAGCTAGGGCCTAGATTATGTAGGACATTGAAGGTACTTTGGTCTTTACTCTGAATGAGATTGAAAGCCATTGAAGTGTTTTGATCAGCGGAGAAAAAATATATTACATGATTGAAAATCTCATTGTAAAATTGGATTTGTTGTCAACTTTAGCTCACAACACACTACAGTCATTGCTACATGCATGGCACTATTTTATATCTTAAAAAAAAATAAAACTCATTACACTTGAACTTACCATTCAACCCAAAACTTTAGTAGCATTAACTTATATCTAGCTAGAATTCTTAGTGGTAATTCTTTATTTACCATAATTAGGATAAATTGATTTGTACTGTACTTCCCTGGTTATTATTATCATTAATTTAAAATATTTTCTTAAGATTAAACCAAATTTGCAGATTTAAAAAATTATTTAAAAATACATTCAAACATAGACAGCAGAATAAAAATTTACATTTTCATCTCCCACAATGAACAACAAATGGGCAATCTTGTTTCATAAATTTCCCTACTCAATCCCACTCCATTCCCAGTTTACTTTTTAAATCAAGTTTATTTAAGCACTAGAGGCCCAGTGCATGAAATTCGTGCACGGAGGGGGGTTGTCCCTCAGCACAGCCTGTACCCTCTCCAATATGGGATCCCTCTCACAATCCAGGACTGCTGGCTCCCAACTGCTTGCCTGCCTGCCTTCCTGATTGCCCCTAACCACTTCTGCCTGCCAGCCTGATCACCCCCTAACCACTCTGCTGCCAGCCTGTTTGCCCCCAACTTCCCTCCTCTGCCGGCCTGGTCACCCCTAACTGCCCTCTCCTGCAGGGTTGATCACCTCCAACTGCCCTCCCCTGCAGGCTGGGTGCCTCCCAACTGCCCTCTTCTGCTGGCCATCTTGTGGTGGCCATCTTGTGTCCACATGGGGGCAGGATCTGTGACCACATGGGGGCAGCTATATTGTGTGTTGCAGTGATGATCAATCTGCATATTACTATTTTATTAGATAGGATAGAGGCCTGGTACAGGGGTGGGGGCCAGCTGGTTTGCCCTGAAGGGCATCCCGGATCAGGGGGGGTTCCCTTGGGGCGTGGGGCGGCCTGAGCGAGGGGCCTGTGGTGGATTGCAGTCCGGCCACGCCCCTTGGCAACCCAAGCAGAGGCCCTGTTATCTGGAATTTATTTTCCTTCTACAATTGAAACTTTGTAGCCTGGAGCAGAGCCAAGCCTGGGGCTCCCTCCGAGGTCGGCAGCCATTTGTGTTGGGGTTATAATTGAAACTTTGTTGCCTTAAGCGGGTGGGCCCGGCCAGGGTGTGTGGAAAGCTTTGCTTCCCCTGTTGCTGGCGGCAACCCTGGCCTGCTCTCTCAAGCTCCATTCTGCCACCATTTGTTTGAATTTGTTTACCTTCTATAATTGAAACTTTGTAGCTTGAGTGGAGGCTTAGGCCTGGCAAGGGCAGGCGGAAAGCTTGGCTTCCTCTGTTACCTAGGAAACCTTGCTCTCTGTGGCTGTAGCCATCTTGGTTTCGGTTAATTTGCATACTCGCTCTGATTGGATGGTGGGCGTGGCTTGTGGGTGTGTCGGAGGTATGGTCAGTTTGCATATTTGTCTATTATTAGATAGGATAATTTGCATACTATGAAATCTGTCACTTTAGGCAAGCTATATAGTTGTATAACCTACTCTACTATCGAGATATAGAATTTTCCATCACACTAAAAAATTCCCACATTTCCTTTAGTAGTCAATTCTTTACCTCTATCCGTATTTTATAGTAATGCTGTTCTCCATCCCTATAGTTCTGCCTTTGTCTGCATGTAATTTAAACATAAATATACAATATTTAGTCTATTTGTGAATCTCTATCATTGTAGAATTATTTATATTTATTCTTCATTTCTAACACTATTTGTTTTGTAAATTTTGGGGCTTTATTCGTAAGTGCATATAAAATAGAATTATTTTATGTTCTTAGGTACTCCCAAGTTTATTTTTATTATTTATTATATTTATTATAACAGTATTGACAATAATCTGAGACTGAATTTTTCTGTTGACTGTATTCCGCTGACATATTTCTGGTCATTTTCATTCACCAGTGAGGTTGGAGTATCCATTCTTCCTCTATAAGTGGAGTTGCCTTTATTAGAAGTCAGTTTGGGGCTCCATTTCTTGTGGAATTTGTCCTAGTCTCTTGAACCCTCAGAGTTTATTTTGAAACTTAGTACTTAGCTTATGATGTCCTCTGAATGTCACAAGTTGGTCCTAGGAAAGTTATTAGGTTGAATGGAAGTTCAGCCATTTGGGCGATGCTTGCATGTTTTTCATTTTTCCTTCGAATTTCCCCCTTTTATTCCAGTCTACCCTCTCCTAGTATGACCTTCCTTCTCCTTCCCTACCCCCCTAGAATCCAGTCCCCAATCTGCCTCACTATTTTTAGTGAACTGCCAAACAGGTCAGAAACAAACCATGCTCAGGTCTCTGCTCTGCTCTCTTGAGAGAGCACCCTTCATGAAAACAGGCATCTGGCTTATCCTATATAATAAAAGGCCAGAGACCATAAGCGTCATGACTGGAACGACCGCTCGACCAGTCGCCATGATGTGCAGACTGGGGACTGGCTAGGGGCGGTGGGCTGCGAGCATGGAGCATCACGGGGCAGCAGCGTAGGAGCGTTGCGGGACAGGGGCAGCGAGTGTGGAGCATCGCGGGGCTGGGGCAGCAGGGGCCGAGGAGCATCGCGGGCGGTAGACATGGCCCTGATCTCAGCTAGTCCTGGGGACCCTAACCGCCCACGATTTTGTGCGCTTGGCCTATAGTCTTTAAAAAAAGAGCCAGGACTAGGCTCTTGGAAGCTTTGCTCATGGGAGCGTGGGGTCTTTCCTGAATGATATGACTGGTGCAGGGAGACTGAGAGGATGATGAAAGCTTCGAAAGCTTTATCCTAACTGGTGCTGGCTTATCCATGGTGGGAGGAGTGCTATATTTTTCTCAGTGCCTGTCCCCTTTATTCCATACACATGCACCTCATTGAGCTAAAGCTGTAGAAGAGTGCAGCCTTGATTTATGAGGGCTGTGTTTCTTCCCTGATCCTGGCTGGCACAGTGCTCGAGGCTTTGCTTTTATGTGTCCATGTTAGGGGGCAACTGGCAACCAGCTGTTGGAAACTGGTTTAAGAAAATAATAAAAATAAAAATACTCATGGACTATCCTGTCATTCCCGGTTTCTGGTACCTGCCATCAGACTTGGAATAAATAAGGGAGTCTTTCCCCCTTGGAATGAGATTTCTCCATGACAAATAGATTTATATTGTGCTGGAATGATTAGTAGGTACCAAGGGGGTCTTGCCCAAGGACTAAGTTAATAATTGAGACTGTTAGAATAATGACTCATATGATTCCCATCCCCTTTATCCCTGAAGCGTCCCTAAGTACTACCTACGTAATGTACTCACAAGCCTGGAGCTCCAGCTAAACTCAGCAGTGTCTGGGTGGAAGGGAACACCTGAGAGAGACTGGATTCAGGGCATGCCAGCAGCCTATGAGGCTGGCAACCTGGGTGAGGGCTTATCGTAGGAGCAGGAGCTATGGCAGAATGAAAGAGGCAGGTTCTTTTGGGGGGAGTGTCACCCTCTCAATGTGAGCATTGCTGTAGACAGGGTAAAGGGAATAAAGCCTCTTTAAAGACCACGATTCTCTGAATGTTCTGAGTCACATGTACCTTCATAAATATTTTGTGTTCTGTATATGTGATACATATCAACCACCTCAGGGTATGCGATTCCTTGTTTAGAATTTATTTGTTGCATACTTTGAAAGGAAGACTTGAGATGGCTTACAATAAAGTACATGTAGAACAAGACAGCTAATATTTAAATAGAAGGTGAAAATCATGTAGACTGAGGCGAAAATAAACATATCAAAACCTTAAGCCAGCATTTGTCAAACTATGTTGCTTAGTCAGTTAGTTCCGCTGGTTGTCAATAGGTATTTATTGAAAAGGTTGTTCTGTAATCAAACAAATTAAGCAAACTCTGGGTGGAGAAAAACTAAGTAGGTATGTTTTTATTGCAAAATCCTCCAGAGTTTGCTTAAAAGTAAACTCTACTTTGCTATAAAGCACTATAAACTTCCAAGAGACTGATACCACTACATTTTTTTCATAGTATTCTGTAGAATACACTTGGTGAAAAATGGACTTATGCCAAAAATGATTTCTGGGATGAAGCAGCAATTTAAGTTCCAAGCTCCTCAGGCATCAAGGCTAAAGGACATCCATGATGAAGGAATATAGTCTAGCTCTTTAGATGAGAACACTTATTTTTTAAAGTGAATTTTGAATGGGATTTATAACATGAATCCTTATTCAAAGGGTACTAGATAATGGATGGGTATTTTTATGATCAGTGACTTTGTAGAAAAGGTAGACTTGGTTTCATTATAGTTTTTTTCTTATTTTGACCCATAACACAACAAGGGAAACATTGGAGAGGGCATCAGTTTAAAAAAATACAAGTTCCTAGAAGGTGAGATTGCAGATAAAGTCCAGAGCACCCAGTAAAATTTGAATTTCAGATAAACAACAAATAAAATTGTAGTATAAGTATGTCTAAAAATTACATAGAACACACTTATACTAGAAAAGTTTTCCTTCTTAAGTTAAAATTCTAATTTAACTGTATGTTCTGCATTTTTATTTGCTAAATCTAGCACCCTACTGGAAAGTGTCATATGTTTGAATCACCCAGCAGCCTCCACTAGGCAATCATCACTGGGCCTGGGCACTGCCATAGCCCCTTTCAGTTGACCCACATTGATTGGAGAGTCCACATGTCAGATCTGTCTTCACCTGCCCCACCATCAAATCTCAGGAGTTCCAGCTCTTATCTTTGCATTTCCCTGGGAAATAGTTCGATTGACCCTTTAGAATATTCTCATATTGGCATTTAGCTCTTTGGTTCCCTGAAGTCAATGGTTAGCCTTAAGAAGGAACATTTATTTGGTTGTCATGGGCCAGCAACGATTTCACCTCCTAGGCAAGCCCCCCAGTACTAGTATTTATCACACTGTCTCTGCACTTGTAGTATATTATTAGCCTTTTCTGTCACCTGTTGAAATGAGAACGCAAGGTCTCTGGGCCTCTGAAGCCCTTTCTCTTACATTAACTTAAGTCACACCAGATGTGGGCCTTTGCTGCTTAGGAAGACTAATTGATTTCACTAGTCACAATACTTCTATTGTTTTCTTTCTTTTTTTAAAACACAAATAAACATTGTGGTGGATTTTCTCTTCCTTCTCCCTCTCTCCTCTTGCCAAAAGAGCCAAAGGTTATTCAATTAAAGGCATCCAGAAGTGTGACGAAAAATCCATGGATGGAGTACATTTACTGTTGAAGAAAAAAAAGAGAGAAAGGAGGAGGATAAAGGATTGTAGGGAAGAGGGAAGGATGGCTCTCTGGGACCAGCAGTAACTCTGATGGATGGCTGGTATGTGTAAGACGTTATTATTTGTTATGTGAGTGCAGGGAGATGGCAGCCGAGCTGAGCAATACACCTGCTGGGCTCCAAGAAGCCAAAACAGCTGCACACATTGATTTAGAAGCTTGCTACTTGCGGCTCCAGGAACGAATCAAGCGACAGCTCGTAAAAAAAGAGGGTTTTATTATTTCCCCCCCTTTTTCTGTAAGCAAACGGCCACATCATATGTTTTCCTAACGTGGTCATAACTCAAAATTAAATCCCAGCCCAAGGTGTCAGCCCGGTGCCATGTCAGGATTGTAACGGCTTGTTTTAGAAGTCACCATGGAGATGGTAGAGAAAGGATGGGGGGCAGGACTTGGGAGGTGAGAAGGGGTACAAAGTGCTCTTTGCTTCAGTGTGGCTTAGGCACTTAAGGACAATTAGCTGTAGGATTTTGTTTTGTTTTAAAGAAGTGAGCTAACTAGCAGTGTTTAGTTGGTGATTTTCTGCTAATTACAATCTCACTTCATAGTGTTAAAATGCAAAGCACTTTCCCACCTAGGGAGTTACTACTGCCAAAGTTAGCAAGGATAAGTTGTGTAGCATGTGGTGCCAAGGTGAGCCCCTCACCCTTCAAATATAGTTGTTGATTACACAAAATGGTATGTAGTCAAAATATTTTTGGTAAATGATGAATGAAAGTGCTTGGTCATCAAAAAAAATAACAGCTCTTCAAAAGGTTATCAGATTTCTCTGGGCTGCAGCCTGAAAGTACCTTGCCACATTTTAGACATCACACACCTTAAAAATGGTGTAATGAAATATTCACAAATGGACAAATGAATGAAAGAATAAACTAATGAAAAACAAGGATTTATGCCTTATTGCTAATAGTTCCATAACAGCATAATCATGATAAGAGAGAATGAAATAATGCTCTTCCTCCGAAGCCCAAGTCTGTATAATCCCCAAGCTTCAGACATCAGGGTAGTGGCCTGCCTTGACATTTTTGCTTGCAGAGAGGTCATCTATCAACATACTCTCCACCATTGCTCAGAAGGTAACATATCTCCAGCCCCAATTCTCTCCTGAATTCTCTATCTGCAACTCCAGCTGCCTATAGTACATTTCACTTAAATTTTATATTACTTTTTTAAAATATATTTTTATTAATTTCAGAGAGAGAGAGAGAGAAACATCAATGATGAGAGAGAATCATGAACCATGGATTGGCTGCCTCTTGCATGCCCCCTACTGGGGATCGAGCCTGCAACCTGGGCACGTGCCCTTGACCGGAATTGAACCTGGGACCCTTCAGTCCACAGGCCAACGCTCTATCCACTGAGCCAAACTGACTAGGGCAAATTTCATATTACTTTGAATTAATTTTTCTCCTTCTTCTTCCCTAAATAATTTTTATCTTAATTTTCTGCTTTTTATTATGACACCATATTAGTCTTAGTACAAACACTTTGTCAGCTATTAAGTGCTTTCCCTACAGAATAGCTGCTTCTAGCAATAGCACATACTAGGAATTGCAGTTTTAAAAAGAGATTCTATAAAATGTGAATCATGCAGGTAATAAGTAAGAAAAGTGCATCTCAGGGAAGCTGAGGAGGGATACCGGATTTTAGCAATGGTAGTGGGAGGAAGAGAGTTTGTCAAATCCCTCATCATAAAGTATCTCATCATCTCCTATCTAGTAAAAGGATGATGTTCTTGGGAGAGATGACATGCTAAACCACCTAAGATCCCCCACCCAATATTTATGAGTTTGTTTATGAACAATCATGATAAAATGTAGTTATCTACCAGATTACTGAAGGACTTGGTATGACATGGGCATGTTCTATTAAGGAAGGGAGGAAAAGGAATAGTAGGCTTGTTTGCATGGGGTGTTGCCAGGAAATCATGGTTCTAGGAGGGAACAATATGTGGTGAGCAACAATCAAAACAGCAAAGGAGCAAAAGGAGCAAAGGGGCAAAATAGAGGAGATGGTTGCAGAAGCACCATGGTAACAGACTCCAAAGACTTATTTCCTCAACTTTATTCCATCTTTGTTAAATGAATCACTTGAGCATTAAAGCTTTAAATTAATTTAAGCCAATCAAATATGTCCTGAACCACATCTCACTTAATTCTGAACACTCAGCTCTGCTATTTTTGTGCAGTGTCTGGACTTAGATGAATATTTCTATAATTAGTTGGGTGACAAGATGATACATTACATCTTTATGTTATTTGATTTCCTCAATTATGAAACATGAATATGATCAGAGAAATTTTATAAGCAATTGATACAAAGTATTTGACCACATTTTGCACATCTAAAATACTAACTGCTACAAAGAGAGCTATATGTCTAGGAATATGTTATTAAGTGTTTTCCTAGGAAGATTGAATTTTCCCACAGGATACTCCTAAAATTAATCTGCTATATAAAGAAAATTATTAAGTTGTATGTCTATGTGGGGGCTTATGAGGCTGCCAGATTAAGTGAATTGATGAGTTATTTTCCTAATATGACTCCCTCTAATCATAAGCATTTTATTCTGCATTTTTTTAATGGTCTATATTCCACAGGGGACATTTTCAAAGCATTCCATCATCTTGTCTTAAAACTTTATCTCCCATTAGTAATAAAATGAAGCCTATGGTTTTCAAGGCCTGGCCCAAGAATTTTCAATCCATCTATTTATTCAGCAAACATTTATAGAATGTCTATTATATGTCAGAATTAGAGATATGTACTGATGACAGAATTTGCTATCTAATTACTTTATCCCTTCTAGTCCTAAGTACAAACTTTTACCATCTGTTTTTTGTTTATTTGTTTTTTACTTATTTTTAAAAATATATTTTTATTGATTTCAAAGAGGAAGGGAGAGGGAGAGATAGATAGAAATATCAATGATGAGAATCATTGATTGGCTGCCTCCTGCATGCCCCACACTGGGGATCGAGCCCGCAACCCAGGCATTTGCCCTAACTGGGAATTGAACTGTGACCTCCTGGTTCAGAGTACGACACTCAACCACTGAGCCACGCTGGCCAGGCCAAACTTTTTTTTTTTAATTTACATTATTGTAGGTGTTCCCCTTCTCTCCCCCGCTTTGTCCACCTCCACCCACTCCCCACTCTCCGTCCCTTGGCCTTCACCAAATTATTGTTCATGTTCATGGGGTATGCATGCATGTTCTTTTCTTTTTTAAAGAAAATTGAACTCATTTCACCTATAAAAGTCACATTATTTATTTTATTATTTGTTAATCTTTATTTTGAGATTATTACAGATGACCCTCTTCCCCCCGACCCAGATAGCTCCCCTCCACCTGGGTCCCACCCCACCCCAGGCCTTCCCCACCCTATTGTCTGTGTTCATAGGTAATGCATATCCTATATAATAAAAGCATAACATGCAAATTGACTGAATGGCAGAATGACTGTTCAGTGGGGAGTGGGGCCGGCGAGCAGGTGGCACCAGGCCAGCCAAGGTGCATGCCAGTGGGCAGAGGGAGGGGATGGTGATTGGTGGGGGGGGGACAGTGGCAACGAGCTGCGGCGGATGGGTGATCAGGGGGTGAGGTCAGCTGCTCACTGGGTGGGCACCATCTCCTGATTGGCCCGCCTGTTTGCCTCCTGCAGAGGGAGGCAGCCATCAGACATACCCTGAGGGCTCCTGCACTGCAAGAGAGTACAGGCCTGGCTGAGGGACCCCCCACCCCGAGTGCACAAATTTTCGTGCACCAGGCCTCTAGTCCTATATAATAAAGAGGTAGTATGCAAATTGACCCTCACATCACAAGATGGCTGCCCCCACGTCATCACAAGATGGCCACCCCCATGTTGCCACAAGATGGTTTCCCCCACATCATCACAAGATGGCCGCCACAACATGGCTGCCCCCACGCCGTCACAAGATGGCAGCCCCACATCATCATAAGATGGCTTCCCCTACGTTGTCACAAATGGCCGCAACAAGATGGCTGCCCCATGTCATCACAAGATGGCTGCCCCCACATCATCACAAAATGGCCACCACAAGATGGCCTCTCCCACACCGTCACAAGATGGCCGACAGGGGAGGACAGTTGGGGGCAACCAGGCCTGCAGGGGAGGGCAGTTGGGGATGACCGGGCTGGCAGGGGAGGAGTTAGGTGTCAATCATGCCAGCAGGGGAGTGGTTAGGGGGCTATCAAGCTGGCAGGCAGAAGCAGTTAGGGGCAATCTGTCAGGCAGGCAGGCAGGCAAGTTGTTAGGAGCCAGCAGTCCCAGATTGTGAGAGGGTTGCTGGCAGTCAGACATCCCCTGAGGGGTCCCAAATTGGAGAGGGTGCAGGCTGGGCTGAGGGACACCCCCTCCCCCCCAGTGGATGAATTTCATGCACTGGGCCTCTAATATGCATATAAGATCTTTGTTTAATCTCTTCCCACCCTCCCCCCAGCCCCTTCCCTCTGAGAATTATGTCGGTTCCATTTCCATGCCTCTGATTCTATTTTATTCACCAGTTTATTCTGTACATTAGATTTCTTATTTGTTTATTTTGATTTTTAGATTCACTTGTTGATAGATATATATTTGTTGCCATTTTATTATTCATATTATCTTTTTTGTTTTTTTTTCTTCCTCTTCTTAAGTAATAACCTTTAACATTTCATATAATACTGGTTTGGTGGTGATGAACTCCTTTAGCTTTTTCTTGTCTATGAAGCTCTTTATTTGACCTTCAATTCTAAATGATAGCTTTGCTGGGTAGAGTAATCTTGGTCCTTGCTACTCATCACTTTGAATATTTCTTGCCACTCCCTTCTGGCCTGAATAGTTTCTGTTGAGAAATCAGTTGACAGTCCTATGGGCATTCCCTTGTAGGTAACTAACTACTTTTCTCTTGCTGCTTTTAAGATTCTCTGTCTTTAGCTCTTGGCATATGATGTGTCTTGGTGTGGTCCTCTTTGGGTTCCTTTTGTTTGGGACTCTCTGTGATTCCTGGTCTTGTAAGTCTATTTCTTTACCAGGTAGGGGAAGTTTTCTGTCATTATTTCTTCAAATAGGTTTTCAATATCTTGCTCTCTCTCTTCTTATGGAACCCCCATAATTCGGATGTTGGTATGCTTGAAGTTGTCCCAGAGGCTCCTTACACTATCTTCATATTTTGGAGTCTTTTGTATTTTTTATCTTCTCGTTGGGTGGTTTTTCCTTCCTCATATTTCAAATTGTTGATTTGATTCTCAGAATCCTCTAGTCTACTGTTGAATCCCTGTATATTATTCTTTATTTCAGTCAATGTATGATTAATTTCTAACTGGTCCTTTTCCATTTTTTTTGGCATTCTCACTAGGATCCTTGAAAGTCTCACTAAGTCCCTTGGAGGTTTCTAGAAGCTTCTTGAGTAACTTTATAACTGTGATTTTGAACTCTATATTTAATAGTTTGCTTTCTTCCATTTCTTTCATTTATTACATTTTTATTTTTATTTTTTTTGTCTCCACGTTTTGGCTGCTTCCCTGTGTTTGTTTCTATGTATTGGGTAGAGCTGCTACTAGTATGCCTCCTGGAGTTGATAGAGTGGCCTTGTGTAATAGGTGTCCTATAGGGCTCAGTGGCTCAACCTCCCCAGTCACCTGAGATTTACACTCTAGGTGCACCTCTTTGTGGGCTGTGTGCACAGTCTGGTTGTAGTTGAGATTTGTTTGCTGTTGCTGTCACTGGGAGGAATTGACCTCCAGGCCAATTGGCTGTGAGGACCAGCTGCAACTGCAGTGGGAGAGCTGCTACGCAGGAGACACTCTTATGGAGCAGGACTTGCTTCAGTGGGGCTTTGGTGCTCTCACTGAGTCTACCCCTTGAGTGTGTTGCTTATGAATGTGTAGAGTTGTAATCTGGTATGGTTTGACAATGAACACTGGATACACTCGCTCTTAGGTCTCCAGGGAGGAGTAAAGTCAGCCATTGCCTGGGGCCACCCAGCAGGAGCTACAGAGAGAGCTGCAGATTCCTCCTTTTTGTATCAGGTTTGGAAGTGCCTAGATGAGGCCCAGCTGTGGTGCTGGTGCTGGGTCTTGGGCCTTTTATTGATAGGTTTGGGACTGCAGCTTATTTGACATATTTTAGCCTGAGCAAGGACAGGCCATTCATATGCAAAATCTGCTGAAAACAAGTTGGGTGGGGTTGTAAATTGGGTGGGGTGGGGTCTCAAGGAATCACCAGGGTGGAGCAAACAGAAATGGCTGCCAGTCAGCCCTACTACTGGGAAGGTCCCACAGTGACCCCTGCAAACAGCTCCATCTGGGAGAAAGCTGCCCCCGAGTTCCTGCCTGGATGCCAGACAATCCAGTTTGTCCTCATATGTGTCTGTGTTCCAGAGAGCCTCACCCTGGCACTGGAGCTCAGAGGAAGTGGGACATTGTAAGTTCAGTTCAAGGAGCACCTGGGTCTCCAGCAGCCTCTGTGTCACTGAGCCCCAATCCATGCAGGATTTTACAGCCCGTAGTTATGGGGACTTCTTTTCCCAGCTCAGGAACACTGGGCTGGGCATCTGGTGTGGGGCTGGGACCCCTTGCTCCTCTGGGAAGCCTCCGCAGAGACATTCTCCCTCCCAATTAAAAAGCAGCACACGTGTGTACCAGACCAGCTTGTTCCATGTCTCTGCATCTCTTGCCAGTCTCTGTGTATTTTCTTCTTTACTTCTGCAGTTGTACAACTTCCATTCAGCCAGCTTTCCAGCGGTTCTGGATAATGGTTGATCTGTATTTTAGTTGTAATTTTGATGTGGTTGTGGGAGGCAGGTGAGTACTGATGTTTACCTACACCGCCATCTTGGTCTCAGAAGTCTGCATGTATGTTCTTTAGCTAATCCCTTCACCTTCTTTATCCAGTCACCCACACCCTTCTCCCCTCAGGCACTGGCCAGTATGTACCATGTATCCATGCTTCTGATTCCATTTAGTTAATCAGTGTATTTTGTTCATTAGATTTCACATACTAGTGAGATCATATGGTATTTATCTTTTTCTAAATGGCTTATTTCACTTTGCATAATACTCTCCAGGTCCATCCATGCTATTGCAAAGAGTAAGAGTTCCTTCCTTTTTACAGTTGTGTAGTATTCCACACCTTTTTTATCTACTCATCTACTGATGGGCACTTGGGTTGTTTTCAGTTCTTGGTTATTGTAAATAATGCTGCTATGAATATAGGGTGCATATATTTTTTCTGATTGGTGTTTTGGGATTCTTAGGATATATTCCCAGAAGTGGGATCACTGGGTCAAAAGGCAGTTCCATTTCTAATTTTTTTTTTAGAAAACTCCACACTGTTTTCCACAGTAGCTGCACCAGTCTGCATTCTTACCAACAATGTATAAGGGTTCCCTTTTCTTCACATCCTCACTTGACTGGCAGGTGAGGATGTGAAGTTGTTTGTTGTTTGTTGCTTTATTGATAGTAGCCATTCTAACAGGTGTGAGGTGAAACCTCATTGTAGCTTTTATTTGCATTTTTTCATATGTCTCTTGGTCAACTGTATGTCCTCTTTGGAGAAGTGTCTATTCAGGTCCTTTGCCCATATATTTAATTGGATTATTTGTCTTCCTGGTGTTAACTTGTATAATTTCTTTATATATTTTGGAAATTAACTATTTATCAGATGTATCATTGGCCAATATTTTCTCCCATATAACAGGTTTTCGACCAAGTTGTTCACAGAAAATAAATGTCTCAGTTGTTGAACAAAATTTCGGTTCTCAATCAGACAACCCTTTCATCAGATGCTCATACCTGTGTGATCAGTCATGCATCTCTCAGGCAACAAAGGCTAGAGAATGCATGAGTATGAGTCAGTTTACCGAGTTATTAACATCTCAGGAGGTTGGGCTGTGAATATTATTAAGTATTTTTTTGCTGCTTATTATTATTAAACATGTACAGTAGGTCACCATGGGTCCTAAGAAGTTAGTGTTAACAGCAAAGAGAAAAAGAAAGTTGTGAGAAAAACAATAGAGCTTAAAGAAATATAGTATAACTTTTATATTTATTGACAAAATTTAACATTATGAGGTACTTTGTTTTATGTGCTTTTTAAATGCTAATTTTTAACTTTATTTTTATTGTTGATGTTATTACAGATATTCCCATTCCCCTCTCCCTTTGCCTACCTCCACCTAGCCTTCAGAGCCCCCCTTCCCTCTGGCCATCACCTCACTATTGTCTGTGTCTGCAGGTAATGCATATATGTTCTTTGGTAATCTCTTCACTTTCTTTCATCCAGTCCCCCCAGACTCCCCTCCCCTCTGACAGCTGTCAGTCTGTGTTTTCTATGCTTTTTAACTTGAATGTAATCTCGTGCTAAATTGTTTGCATCTACCTAGGATATAGTTGCACTTTTTTTTTCAATAAATTATCATTTTTTTTTTAGTTTAGGACTGTGCCTTGTATTCTAGTAAATGTGAGTTTTGCTTTGTGATCCAATTGGAAAGAGTTTTTTTTTTTAATTAGGTAACAAACATAGTGTGTTACATTGACTCATTTAACACATATGTTTACTTTTAGCTTTGCCTGTTAATTTCGGGACTTGCCCCTGTTTTAATAGCTTTTAAAGGACCTTGCCTATTTGTGACTGCTGCATTTAATATAGGGTGGGGCAAAAGTAAGCTTGCAGTTGGCTGTGTGGAAAATAACACAATAATTAATAAATAATAATACAAGAGTAAACTCTGTTTTTCGTACTCATACTGTACACCTACTTTTGTCTACTCTGTATTTAGGAAGATTTGTTTCTGGAGATAGTCTATTAGCACCCTGTAGCCATTCCCATTCTTCACTTTTATATTTTTCTGAATTGCAGAAGTTGGAAAGAGAACCTTCCATTTTTATTTCTCTCATGTTGCTAGTTTCTTTATTTTTTATTTTTATTGTAAGTTACTTTTCTCCAGAACCAACCAGAAGGCCAGTTGCAAGAACTTGAATAAACAGGGTGACATCAGTATAGCCTTCACAATATCTTAAAGACCCTCCATTGCATTCCCATGGCCACTGAACACTGTGACATAAAGTCCATGTTGGGCCTCTGGCCTTGTCTGTCAAATCACACTGTTTCTAGCAGTGATAGGTAGGTAAGTAGCCTACCTTTCCTACTCTCTCTATATATACTGTCTCTGCTCCAGTCTGCCCTCGATCTATCTTGCCACCCCTTGTCAATATGTATTCTCATCTTATTTTCCCCTTAGTAAATTAACCGTTTACGTTTTGGTCTCCGAATCTGCTCCCCTGTATGCTTCACTCAGGTTTTAATAGCCAATCATGCCTCCCCAACCCCACCCTAAAGTGATACTAAATATTAAATTATATAGATAATAGAGCAAACTCAGTCAAGCCTCACTTACATTTGTATATAGGTTGAACTAGCAGCAGAATAGGAAATTTTGCTGTGGTACATTACACTGTCAGTCTGCAGTTGCTTTTATTTTAAGTAAAATTGATCTGTTATACCTCCACATCTTTTTGATCTTGAGGGTGTGTGTGTGTGTGTGTGTGTGTGTGTGTGTGTGTGTGAAGATGGGAAGGGGCATAACAAATGAACCAAGAAAGTGAAAGAAAAGAAAAAAACATGAAAGAAAATTCAAAGGAGAAAGTGTCTGTAGACAGATGCCTCATACCAGAGGCCTGTAAATTTGTGAGCATGTGTGTAAAGTTGTCCATTATACAGTCACTCAACATGTGTTTATTGGGTGCCTGCTATGAGACCCACACCATTCTAGAGGTTATGAAGTTGACCCCAGGGGCAAGCATCGCACTGGATATAATTCTATCACTGGCCTGGATCAGCCTCTTTGGTGTAAGATTCTGGCATAAGAAAAGGTGAAGGAGAGGAGCCAGGAAGCTCCCACATGCAACCTCAGCTGATTGAAACCATACCCTCTCCCATGAAACACTCATTTTGACTTTACTGTCAGGAGATAAAACATTCTTCTCCCTTCTCTCCATGTGGAGATGTTTTATAGATAATGCTGCTTGTACTGGAGAGACCTTCTCTGTAAAATGGAACCCCCCCCCCCATTCCTCCCAAGTGCCAGGTCATCTTGCTGACTAGCAGAGAAGGGCAAGGAAAGAGGGCTTGGTTGGAGGTTGCTGGAAATTAGTTCCACCTAAGAAAGTCCAGAGGCAGGAGTGTTAGGTGAAAACCAGCAGGTATTATTTCTGGTTCAATTTCAGAGCCTAAGACTCTCAACTGCAAAATAAGATTGACCTTCTTCCCATTGGGAATGAAAATATAGAAGTGAGATAGTGAGTCTAATTCTCTTCTTTCCACTTGGACAACTGCACCCTCTATGGAGCTAAAGGAAGGAGAAGTTACTTCACTGTCCACTCCAGGGTTCTTACTCTCACTCAAGTTGGTGATGACAATTATAATTAACTAGAGGCCTGGTGCATGAAATTCGTGCATGGGGTGGGGGGTCCCCTCAGCCCAGCCTGGACCCTCTCAAATACGGTACCCCTTGGGGATGTCCAACTGCTGGTTTAGGCCCGATCCTGGGGATTGGGCCTAAACCAGCAGTCGGACATCCCTCTCGCAATCCTGGACCACTGGCTCCTAATCACTCACCTGCCTGCCTGCCTGGTCGCCCCTAACTGCTCCCCTCTGCTGACCAGGTCGCCCCCCTCTGCCGGCCAGGTTGCCCCCAACTGCCCCCTCCCTGCCAGCCTGGTTGCTCCTAACTGCCCCCCATGCCAGTCTGGTCACCCCTTACTGCCCTCCTCTGCTGGCCTGGTTGCCCCATGCAGCCTGCTTATTCAGTCATTTGGTAATCCCTCATTAACCACCCTGCCTTCCTGGTTGCCCCACGCAGCCTGCTTGTTCAGTCGTTTGATCATCCCCCACTAACCCCTCTGCTGGCCTGGTTGCCCCACGCAGCCTGCTGCTCAGTTGTTTGGTCATCCCTCACTAACCCCACTCAGCCTGCTTATTCAGTTGTTTGGTCGTCCCTCAATAACCCCCTTGTCAGCCTGGTCGTAGGCAGCCATCTTGTGAAGGCGTGAGGGTTAATTTGCATATTACCTCTTTATCATATAGGATAACACTTGATATCTCCTAGGTGGAAAACACTATTTGGCAACTGACATATACCGTTTTATTTAATTCTTACAAGTTAGATAGGTACTTCCTACTTTTCAGGTGAATACATGAAGGTTACCAAGTTCTATTCAGCACCAAAGCCCATCCTATAAGGTGATGATAATATAATTAAAGAGTATTAAGTATTTGAAAAGAACTTCTAAGTCAACTAGTCCAACTTCCCATGTAACCCAGAATCTCTTTCTGCAGCAGCCTTGATAAAAGTCTAGCCTTTGTTTGCATGTATCTCAGGACAGAGGCCGGTGAAATGGGAAAGCCCTGGATCCAAAGTCAGAGGCTTGGATTCAAATTTCAGCTCCACTGTGTATTAATTAACTGTGTACCTCCCTTGGTCAGGCTATTTCACATCTTTAACATCAGTTTCTTCACCTATAAACAGGAGAGAATACCCAAACACAGAATTACTGTGATGATGAAATGAGCTGATACATTTGAATGTTCATTCAATCATTCAACAAATTTCACCTGTTTCTTTTTCTAAGCCACTCACTCTGCCACACACAGTGGATACATTAGTGAACAAAAAGACCTGGTCCCTGCTCCATGAAGCTTGTAGGTCAGTGGGAGAGACAGATAACCAGGGCTGGGACTAGGGGGAAGGAAGGGAGGCACTTGCCTTTGGTACAACTATTAAGAGGGTGCCCCCAAACTCAGTAATCAAGATCAATAATATCTTAATGCAAAAATTTTAAAAATAAAATTAATGTAAAAATTCCATCATAAAAATAAAAATATTAAATAATGTCAAGATCAATATTACTATTTTTTTTTCTTTTGACTCAGACTCCAGCATAACAAACAAGTGAACACACACAAAACAAAAAGTGTGTAAGAGTTTAGTTGATAAAGAAAGGGGAGATGGTGCCTGGTAAAGGGAACAGCATTTGCAAAGGCCCTGAGGTAGGAGCATGGGTAGAATATTGCAGAGCCTGCACGAAATTTGGTATTGTCAGACTATGATGGCCAAGGAGTAAGTGGAGCGTGGTGGGCAGGAGCAGTGATCAGGGCCAATTACACAGGGCTGGGTGGCCCAGGAAAGTACATGGGGTTGTATTCTAAGTGCAGTGGGAAACCACAGAAAGGCTTTAAGCAGGAAAGTGACTTGCTTGGTTTTAAAAATATTATTCTGGCTAATGAGTAAAGAAGAGAGAAGGGAGGAATAGAAGCACAAAAGGCCAGTTAAGAAGCCACTACAACTGTCCAGGCCAGAGAAGAATGTCTTGGCCTATATTAATGTGATTATTCACCTATTTGTGCTAGGTACTAGGCATACATTGTGGGCTTTGTCACTCTCTAACTGTGTTCATTCAGCAAGTTATTTTGCTTCTATGACTTTTGGTGTCCTCATTTGTAAATTGGAAAAAATAATAGCAACGATTGCATAAGGTTGTTGTGAGGATTAATTTAGATAATGCATGTAAAAGGCTTGGAATGACAAATAGTAAGTAAAAAAAATGTATAGAAGCTGTTTCTTATCTTTATATTCCTGTCAATGCCTAATACAACACCTGTCTTCTAGTAAGTGCTCAATAAAGATGTGGTGAATTAAAATACTGTTAGTGATATGCCCCCAGTATCTTATGTATGCAAAGTTGTTATTTTTTCATTAGTGGAGATGATCCTGTTAATACTATTTCTATGTATTTCTCAGAGTCATCCCTTGCTTTCCAACTCCACCCTAATTCTGGTTTTCATAATCTCTTGCATAAACTATTGCAATAACATATAACTCATCTTCCTGGCTCCAGACTCCTTCCATTCAGTCTATCCTACATATTGCTTCAAGCCTTGTTTTCCAAAATACAGGCCAGTTCATGTAGTTCCCCTTCTCAACCATTTTCAGGGGTTTCTGACTGCCAAAGAATGAAGCCCACGTTTCTTAGTGTGGTGCTCAGAAAAACCCTGTGTAATCCAGGCTGACCCTTCTATCATTAGCTGCCCATCCTATGATGCCTGCCTAGGCGCCTTGCTATTCACCAAACATACACATATCCTCAAACCTTTTTGCTTCTGTTCGGATAGTTTACTCTATGATAGATGTACTCCTCACCGTATCAGCCTGTATTCATCCAACAAGACCCTGTAGTAAGAAAAACAAGACAGAAATAGCTCTCCCTTCATTCTGTTGCTGTTACGCATTGGATTCCTGTCTCTCTTATGGCACATTCCACGTTACCCATATTCCACATCCTGTCTCAGGGTAGAGTGAAGAAACATGGCTCCAAATGATGGTAAAAATAGGTGTTGGTCATTTAGCAGAGTAGTTAAGGGTACATTTCCATTTCAGACTTGCTTCAAATTTCAACTGTATGGTTTTAAAAATTACTTAATGCAGCACACTCTCCCCCATGCCATTCCCTTTCCCCACTCTTTCCCCCACACGCACTTATCCCCTAGATTCTGGGAGACCCCCCCGAGACTTGCAACCAGGAGAGCAGTGGGTAGTGGCAGCTAGTCCCAGACTAACTCCCCGAGCCTGTCTCTGAGTACCCCTTTCTCAAACTTCTCTGCGATCCAAAGCAGCCCAGCCTAGGCTCTCCTGTTGCTTCTATGCCCTTCCTGGTTTCACTGTCCTGAGTCTGTTTTGGCTGCAGCCAATAAGTTCTTTCTTGCTTTGCTGCAAAATAAAAAATATTTAATCCTCTGACCCTCAGTTTCCTTATCTGTAAAATAGAAATAGAAAGCCCTGGTTCATTGTACTGTTGTGAAGAATACATTAGAAAATGTACTTAAAGCTTCTGGTTCAGAATGGGTATATGATAAATAGTGTTGTTATTAGTGTGGAATATAGGGCAAGTATGAGACTTGGAATTATACAGACGCAGGGTCACATACCTGCTTAACTGTGTTATATTTGACTTTAGGCAAACCACTTAACCTCTCAGTTTCTTCACTGGAGATAATAATACTCATCAATCATAGGGCTTTTGTTGGGATTAGAAAATGACAATAATAATGTATCAACAGCAAACCCTTGATGAGTACTCACCATGAATGAGAAATTGTTCTCAATGCTTTACATATATCAATTCATTTCATTCCCCAAACAGCTTTCTGAGCAGACCTTATTACTATCTCCTTTCTATAGACTAGGGAACTGAGACTCAGAGAGGCTAAGTATCTTGCTCAAAATTAAACACTAAACAAATTTAAGTTCTTAGTGCATGTTGTCATAAATGCTAAGATCCCCCTTCTTCCCTTCTCATTCCCTGTGTCAGGAGCGGGACCACGTTTTACATAACTCAGTAGCTTTGGCACACAGCACCATGCCCAGCACATAGGCAGAGGTGTGCTGGAGTTGGCTCATACTGGTTCTCAATAGCCACCTTTCTTCCCAAGTCCACATTCAGTAATGTCATGTTAATAGCTTTAAATTTATTATGGGGAAGAATTTGTATCATAGGAATAAGCCAATGCCAACATGAGCCTTGGGCTTTACAATCAAGGCAATAAATTCCCTTTTTTGATTAAACTTTCAGTTGGGTTTCCATCATTTTTTATCAGCCTCAAAAATCTGTTGTTTAAGATATTTTCAGGAAGGCTGAGGGTAGGAAAGTGTTCCATACAGCAATATTTATAAAGTTTATTAGCTAGAGAGCATTCCTGTAAGATTATAATAATCACAAAGCCTTCTTATTTTGGGGGAAGGTGACATTTGTTCTCAAAGTTCTGCTTCACCAGATTATTTATTTAAACACTCAGATCTGCTGTACCATATGCCTAGCACACAACCTGAGGGAAGTAGGGGAGAGCCAAACACATACATTTTTAGTGTGAGAATTGAACTATCGGTTATTCTCCGGAGGTAAGAGATATTTCATAACTATGGTCTTCTGCTACATTGTTACTTCTATTTTGGTTCTAGCAGCTAAACAAATTGTCTCTTTTGCCAAAGAATGCAGCAACAAAATTAAAATAAAAGAACTTCTCTTTTTGTTTGCAGATGGCAATGTGGGTGGTCACAAAGATCCATAAGATTTTGTTTAATTTGTATGGCTCCCCTTCTTAAAAACTTGTTTGTAACAATGCTTTATACTTTCATTGCATTTTACATTTTTCGAAGTACAAAGTTTAATAAAATGTATTCTTTCTTTTGAGTCTCATAGTGCCCCTAGAAAAGAAAGAGAAGTACAGGGCAGGTTAAGTACAGGGCAGTGTTATAGCCAGGTATTGGCAGAGATGGAATAATAACTCAGGTCTATAGTGTCACCATTGATCTTGCACTAGCATGAGCTGCTGGAAGGTTTCAGATGGCATTCCTCTGGGTGGTCCACATTAGTCCTCCAGGTGTTTGAGAAACTTATCAAAATGAAAAGCAGGTTAAAAAAGAACACAACAACATTTTCCTCTTGAACATTTGAATCCACAATAAAAGGCATAAAAATAAGCCAGAACTGGATAAAAGGAGAAATGGCTGTTTAAATATCACAAATGTTTGGTTATCTAAAGAAAAGAGCTACAGAGTTTATTTTATTATCTTTCCTGTGATAGAAACAAAAGTAAGAAGATGACCCAGGAAATCTTCAGCCTGCCAAGTAGATTTTAGAAAACTAGATAATTCATACTTAAACATCTCAAACCAAATCAGAGCAATAGCCAAGAGATATCACATGTGTCCTATTAGGACATTTCTTCCTTTAAACAATATTTATTGAAAACTGAGTATGTACTAGGCACTATGCCCAGTGCTGAGAAGAATTCAAAGGTGCATAAGATGGAGAGTTTCTGCTTATGATTAACTAAGATACACCCATAAACACAGGATTCACAGACAGAGATTTGGTCTGTTGATAATATTCAGCAAGAAGGCTGCTAAGCCTTAGTTTTTTGTGTGAAATAGAAAATAATATAAGAGGTATGGTGAGAAAACAAGCAACAATTGGTGTTTAGTGTTGCTCAGCAAATTTAAATGCTCTTAATTATGCTGTTGAGATTCTTCTTTCCAGTTCTTTTATCCTTTGATATACTTGGAGGGCATCTCTGTTGGCCTTTCCTTATTCCTGACTGAATTCACTATAGGAAACTAATCGATGTGCAGTAATCATTGAATTTGGAAGGAAAGACTGGAGCACCAAATCAGAAAAGTCTGCAGTCCACAGCCATGCATATCAATCGCGTTCAGGCCTGTTTTGTGCAAGGGCACTCACAAAAGACAAGAGCCAATGGTGATTGGAAGTCCCTGGTACATCTTGTCAAATTCTGTAAGCTGGGACAACACAGCAGGTTAATTGAATGCTCTCTAGGAACCATGATTACCATGAAACTTAATCTGTGACTTCACATATGCTCTATCCTGGAGAATGTCCCAGTGCACATGGGAAAACTGTTTATGCTATTGTGGCTGGGAAGAGTGTGCTGTGTATGTCTGTTAGATCTACTTGGAATATTGTTTTGTTTCAGTACTAAATTTACTTACGTATTTTCTGTCTGGCTGTTCTATCCGTTATTGAGATAATGGGGTGGTGAAGTATCCAACTATTCTGTTTATTTCTCCAATTGTGTAAATTTTGCTTCATGTATTTTGATGGTCTGTTATTAGGTATGTAAATGATTATAATTATATCTTCTTGCTGTATTAAAACTTTTGTTAATACGAAGTGTCTTCCTTTTTCTCTTGTAGCCTTTTTGATAAAGTCTATTTTTTTCTGATATTAGTATAACCATTCCTACTTTCTTTGTTTACTATTTTCAAGGAATATCTTCCAATCCTCCATCACTTAGGTTGCTTCTATATCTTAGCTATTGGAAATAATGCTGTACTGAACATAGGAATGCATATATCCTTTTGAATTAGTGTTTTGGATTTCTTTGAATAAATACCCAGAAGTGAGATTGCTGGGGCATATGGTAGTTCTATTTTTAATTTTTTGAGGGACCTCCATACATTTTCCCATAGTGACTGCACTAATTTGAAATCCCATCAACAGTGCATTAAGGTTTCCATTTTTTCACATCCTCACCAAAACCTGCTGTTTGTTGATTTCATTGTGGTTTTAATTTAAATTTATTTGATGAGTAATGGTGTTGGGCATCTTTTCATGTGTTAGTTAGGCATCTGTATGTCTGCTTTGGAGAAATGTCTCTTCAGGTTCTCTGAGTCCAGGGCCTTGCATATGCTCACTTCTTTACTGGGAGGTGGGAGATGGAAGACATAATTCCAACTCTGCTCCACCTTGTTGTGTGCTCTTGTGCAAATAATCTCGTCTCTCTGGCCTCCAGTTTCTTTATTGGTAAAACATAGGGATTGGAATCAGTGCTAAGTTCTCATTTAACTTTGACCTCCTAACCACTCTGATAACTCAAATTGTCCTCATTTCTTTGTAGATTTCAACATATCAGATTTTATTGAAAGAAAATATGATGGGCTACTTTTCTTTTGTTCTGTTTTCCCCTTCTCTCTTTTGCTCAATGAACTATAAAATAATTTTTTATATATTTTATTGATTTTTTTCAGAGAGGAAGGGAGAGGGATAGAGAGTCAGAAACATCGATGAGAGAGAGGAACCAAGATGGCGCCATAGGTTAAACACCTAACCTGCAGCCGGGCACAACAATTTCAAAAATACAACTAGAGGTCAGAACGGACATCGTCCAGAATCACAGGAAAGTTGGTGGACTGAAATGCCCACAGCTGGGGGGAAGGAGAAGGCCACGGGGACAGTCGGGGAAGCCGTAAAAGCCTGAGGTATGGAGAAACGGGCGGAGACACGAGAACACGCGCCTGCAGGGAGGATGGAACCGGAGAGGAAGGGGCAGCTGAGGACCTGGCCGGCGTTCACTGGCAGGAAGGAGATAAAGGCTCCGGAGTGCGCTGAGCGTGGGCTCCGATTGCACTGAACCCCATTCCGGGCGAAACTCTGGGAAACTCACTCACTTTCGCAACTCCGCCGCCCCCGCAGGCCGCCCGGCCCGGGACGCTGGGGACGCCGCCGCAGCGGCGGCGCCCGGAGCCCGGCGGCCTCCCAGCACCCGTCCCCACCGCGCAGCCCCCGCGCGCCTGGCACCGCGGGCCGCGCACCCCGCACACGGGACGGAGGCCCGGGAGCCCTCTCCGTGCACCTCCCAGCGGCGCTAGACTTCAGTAGAGTTGACTGAATTCACGGGATTAAGAAGTACAATTTGGGGGGACGCCGCGGCGGCGACGCCCGGAACGCGGCGATGGCGGTGCCTGGAGCTCGGCGGCCGCCCAGCGCCCGACCCCGCCGCGCAGCCCTCGCGCGCCTGGTTCCGCGGGACGCGCGCACCGCGCACCGGACAGAGGCCCAGGCGCCCTCTCCGTGCACCTCCCAGCGGCGCTAGACTTCAGTAGAGTTGACTGAATTCAAGGGATTAAGAAGTACAATTTGGGGGGACGCCGCGGCGGCGACGCCCGGAATGCGGTGATGGCGGTGCCTGGAGCTCGGTGGCCGCCCAGCGCCCGACCCCGCCGCGCAGCCCTCGCGCGCCTGGTTCCGCGGGACGCGCGCACCGCGCACCGGACGGAGGCCCGGGCGCCCTCTCCGTGCACCTCCCGGCGGCGCTAGACTTCAGTAGAGTTGACTGAAATGAAGGGATTAAGAAGTACAAATTGGGAAGTTTGAAAAAGATGGCGGCGGAGGTTAAAGGCTGCTCTGTTGCCTCGCACCCAGCGAAATCAGAGGGGAAGAGGTGTGGAGGCGCGTGGGTCTGGCTGGTGGCGGGGGAAAGGGGCTTTTGTTCCAAACCTAGGGGAGATTAGCTCTCCATCACCCTGAAATCCATCTTCTGGCGAACCGCGGGAGACCCAGATGCCTGCGGGGAGAGGCGGGACTCTTGCGGAGGTGCGCCCAGCAATCAGTGTTTGCTGCGCTGGAGTGCGGAACGAGGGGACTTAGATACGAGGAAGGCAGAAGGACCAGACTCACAGCCATTGCGGCTCGCCGCACCATGGCCTGTTGGCGCCCTGAGACCCCGCCCCGCCCTGGGACCCGCCCCGCACGTTTTGAAGACCTGCCCCGCAAGTCTTGCAGGCACACCTGCGCCCCAAGCAACGGCTTATGCATGTGGGTGGCCTGCCCTCTGGCAGCGGACCAGATGATCTGCTGTTCTAGTCGGACTGCTCCAGGACCACTCAGACAGGAGGAAGAAACTACAGTTTTTGCTGTAATCCTTGCTGAGTGCCTAAGGCAGTAGCTGATCTACACCCCATTGGAGACCCAGAAACGAGGGCATCTAGTGGTCTGTGGGAGATGACACCAGATTTCAACCACGTGCATAAGGGACACATTCAACGGGAATATTCAGTGAGCGCCAAAGCTTTGCTGCACCAAGACCCGGCCCATAAACGTGTCTCCTGCACAGCAACTCTTCCTTTATAGACAAAGAGAGCCCCCCCAGTGACACCAACAACAATCAAGACTTAACTATACAAAGGAGGACCAAGATGGAGGCATAGGGCGGAAGCCTGATTGTTGCCTACCACAACAACTTTGAGACTACGACAAGAGAGCAGAGCAGACACCATCCAAGACCACCATAGGGCTGGCTGAGTAGATGCTCTACAACTAGAATAAAAGAGGGGTATGTGGGATGATGCTGATGCCGGTGACCCAAAGACCACACTTTAAGAACTACGGCTCAGGCGACACAAAAGAACTATGGCTCAGGCGATACAACAGCGGCCTGGAACGTGCTCGGCGCAGTTCCCCCGGCGGTCTCCGGCTGAGGGGACGGCTCCACTGGCAGCCAAGCACGGACAGACGAGCCCCTATGAGACATGGGGTGGGAGACTCCGCGCTTGCTGACCTCCGAGTCCGTCAAGAATCTCAACGCCCCGGAAGCGGCCAGGTGCGCATGCTCGGCAACCGGCCACCGATGCAGATCCAAGGGCTGACGCAGCGACGCCAGACCGGCCCACCGCCATGCACCGGGCGCACCGGAGCTTCGCCGAGCCGCCGCCCGACGAGTTCTGCAGCAGCCATACTGGAGCTCTGGAAGGATGGCCAGGGGAATTGCTGAGGGGGGATTGACCAGCAGGAATTGGGATCGGGAAGACGGGGCCCCGCTGAGACCCGGGTGCGGGCGGGGTTGTACGCCTCTGGGCTAGGGTGTGGTCACACGCCTCTGGGTATAAGTGAGGCCTCACGTCCCTGGGTATAGGTGAGGCCACATGCCCCTGGGTCCAGGTGAGGCCGGACTCCGGGTCCGGGTGAGGCCATGTGCCCCTGGACCCGGATGACGCTGGATCCCGTGCCCGGGCGAGGCCAAGCGCCCCTGGGTCTAGGAGAGCCCACACACCCCTGGGTCCAGGCGAGACCATGTGTCCCTGGATACGGGTGAGACCTCGTGCACCTAGGCCTGGGTGAGGTCACGTGCCCCGGGGTCTGAGAGGCCAAGCGTCCCTGGGTCCGGGTGAGACCATGTGTCCCTGGATCCGGGTGAGGCCGCGTGCACCTAGGCCCGGGTGAGCCCAAGTGGCCCTGGGTCTGGGAGAGGCCAAGCATCCCTGGGTCCGGGTGAGACCATGTGTCCCAGGATCCGGGTGAGGCCTCGTGCACCTAGGCCCGGGTGAGCCCAAGTGGCCCTGGGTCTGGGAGAGGCCAAGCGTCCCTGGGTCCGGGTGAGACCATGTGTCCCAGGATCCGGGTGAGGCCTCGTGCACCTAGGCCCAGGTGAGCCCAAGTGGCCCTGGGTCTGGGAGAGGCCAAGCATCCCTGGGTCCGGGTGAGACCATGTGTCCCTGGATCCGGGTGAGGCCTCGTGCACCTAGGCCCGGGTGAGCCCAAGTGGCCCTGGGTCTGGGAGAGGCCAAGCGTCCCTGTGTCCGGGAGAGACCATGGGTCCCTGGATCCAGGTGAGGCCTTGTGCAACTAAGCCCGGGTGAGGCCACGTGCCCCTGGGTCTGGGAGAGGCCAAGTGTCCCTGGGTACGGGTGAAGCCAGATCCTGGGTCCGGGTGAGGCCATGCGCCCCTGGATCCATCCGGGTGAGGCTGGGTCCCAGGCCCGGGTGAGACCACGCGCCCCTTGGGTATGGGTGAGGCCACGTGCCCCTTAATCCGGGTGACGCCGTGCCCCTGGATTCGGCCGAGACCAAGCCAGAGGGAGTCGGACCTCCATTACCACCATTTGTCCACCATCCAGAGCTGAGGGGTCAGGGCTGACATGTACACATAAGGAACTACTGGACATTGAAATTGGGTCTCAAAAGAACTGTTGGTCCAGGGGGAAGCTCGCTACAGATTGATTCATTTGCCTGTCAGCATAACTATTATTGCTCGTCTCACATTTAGTTCTTGTTAGTATATATCTAGTGACATATGATCTCGCTCATCTAGGGGAAATGATGAACAACATAGACTGAGGAACAAGAACAGAACCAGAAGCAAGGAGGCATCGATCGGACTATCGGGCCTCAGAGGGAGGATAGGGGAGGGTAGGGGGAGGGGAGGGGGAGGGGGAGAGTTCAACCAAGGGACCTGTGTGCATGCATATGAGCCTATCCAACGGTTGAGTTCAACAGGGGATTGGGGCATGCGTGGGGAGAGGGGTGGGATGGGAATGGGGGGATGAGGACAAATATGTGACACCTTAATCAATAAAGAAATATAAAGTAAAAAAAAAAAAAAAAAGAAAGAAACATCGATGAGAGAGAAACATCGATCAGCTGCCTCCTACACACTCCCCACTGGGTATGTGCCAGCAACCAAGGTACATGCCCTTGACTGGAATCGAACCTGGGACCCCTGAGTCTGCAGGCCGACGCTCTATCCACTGAGTCAAACCGGTCAGGGCAAACTACAAAATAATTTGATTTGGACAGCAATAGCAGTCCCAGATTTTCTCTGTGGGTCAAATGTTAAATAGTATTCTTCTAAAAACACTAAAGAGACATTTTCTTTCTAAACACACATACACGTGATCCTAATGATATCTTGCCAATAGCATAGAATGTCATAAATGCTCTCCTGAGTGGAAGTTTACTGCCAAGGAGGGCTTTCTGTGGAGATGGGGCAGTAGTCAGTCTCTAAAAGGGTTTTTGAAAAAGCATATTGAACAGCATAATAAAAGGGTGCTATTTGGAAAAATGAGGGTGGGTTGTTTTATTTTGCTAATATTAAGTAAAACTCTATGAAAACCTGCTTAGCTGGTGAAGACTGTGTGGAAATAGAGCTTCTCTGGGAGGGAGAGGGGAGGAGGCACAATATCAGAGGAAGAAGATGAGAGGTGGTCCGTATTTTGTGGGGAGGGTGTGAAAGTGAAGTTTTCTTGAGAGTTAAGGTTATTATTTTTTCGTTTATTTTAATTATAAAAGAAATTATGCTTATTATAAAAAGTCAAAGTATATAGAAATTGATAAAAATAAATTTAGGGCCAGATTGTGCTTGGAAGACACATTTCAGAATTGGTCTCTCTCTCCTTCTGTTCCTTTCTCTTATTCTCTCTCTCCTTTATTATTATTATTAAATTACTTGCAAATATAAATGAGGGCAATTGAATGTAGAACAGATGGTACATTAGGACTGTGACTCAGGCACAATGAAATTGCTACAGTATATAAGATGATTCATGGAATAATTATAAATATTAACATATTTAACCTCATTTTATAGATGAGGAAACTGTTTAAGGCCTTTGTCTGGATATAAAACTAAGAAATAGTACAACTAGGATTCAACCCAAGATCTGACTCCAAATACTCCTTTGCTCTTTACTTTATTAAATACTATAGGAAAACTCTTACAAAGTCTATGTTTTTGTTTTGTTTTTAATGAGATGATAATGAAGGAAAATATCCTTTGATTTATAGTATGAGAGATGTTGGGCATTGAATCTGTATAGAGGTGGAATAATATATGCATTAGATGGGAGTTTATCTTCAGTGTCCTATTCAACTCTGGCAGTTATATATTAAGCTTTACACTACAGTAACAGCTTAGGCCCTTGAGAAGAGAAGCACTTGCTGTCTGACCCAGATTCTTGCTTCACCATGGTCTTAGAAGAACAAAGGGACCCATGTTTATCCACGTTTTGGGTCACTCACACCTGATAATGCCAGGCAGGGAGCACACTAGACATTTTTTTATTGCCCATGAGTAGACCAAGTGCTTAGAGAGCATCAACTTTTTCCAAATCCATCAAAAGAAGTAACTCAATAAGCAAGAAGAAACAGTTTCAGAGTGCAGCTGTTAACCATCTTATTTAGAAATGTGGTCCCATCTGCCATAGCAGCAAACTTGCTCATCACAAAGCCATTCTTAGATCTGTGATCTATGAGAAGGCTCATGACCCCACCTGTGAGCTCCAGACATAAACTTATTGTATCAAACAGATGGGTAATAACATGGAACTTTCACTCCAGTAAAAATTACCTCCACCTTTTATCAATTGGTCAGATCAGACCAGATACCAAAGAGTGTTCTCAGATCTAGCCAAACACAGAAAGCTGCTTTTGTTGTATGCTGGGTAATGGAAAATGGTTAAATAAATACTTTCAAAGCTTAAGACCTATCTAAGACCAACACATCCAGTTCTTATTTTAAGTTCATAGGCTTGTTCAAAGTCAGGCTATTTTGTGACCTCAAAGCAAGAACAATTCATCTTCTACTGAAGAAAGGCTTTTTTAATTTATGGAATAATGAAATTCAAAAACATCTTAAAGCTCACCCAGCCCAATCTCCTTCCCATAGCAAAAACATTTTCTAAAGCACCAAAGATGACTGAGAGCAGCAACATTTTAAAATATTATTAAATTTTATGAAATAATTTTTAAAATACAGCAAATGCCTATTGACAGCTGTCATTTTGACATTTTAATCTCAGATCTTAAAAAAAAACTTAAGCAGGTATGTTTATACATGCACACATATTATGTATCATATATATCTATATATATTTGATTTTTGTTGTTAATTTTTCATAAAGGGCATTGAGGAGATATAAATCTATTTGCAAATTGACTTTTCATTTAACATTATGCTTTTTCCCAGATTTGTCCAGGTTAACATATAATGCTAACATGTTTATTTCAATCATTTAAATAACTGTTTGGTATTTTATTATATGGATATATCTAATGGGCTCAATTAATAATTACACCAACATAATAGGCATAACCTTGGACAGTCCAGGCAAATCAGTAGGTAGGGTCACCCTGAGTATGCTACAATTTATATGCCTCGTTATTGATTGACATTTAGGTAGGTTTCAATTTTCAGGTGGCACAAATAAAGATACACTTAATCTTTTCAAATGTGCTCTTGTGCACAAGTACAAGAACTTTCTCTATATTCTAGTGGAAATTCTGAGCTGTAGATGTGCACTTCGCTACATGTTGACATATTGCTTTGCAAATTTGTATCCCCATTAGTTCTGCATAGGACTAACTATTTTCCCACATTTTCATCAATATTTATAGAATTACTTGAGGGATGGAATTTCATTATTCTTTTAATTTCCATTTCCCTGATGAACAGTGAGATTGCACAAACTTCTATATGTTCACTGGCCATTTAGATTACGTCATCTGGTAAAGAGCTGTCATTTCTGTCAATGTATTTGGGTTAATATCAGGTAAACAAAATATGGCTATTTAAAAAATATATTTAAATTTTTAAATTGAAGTATAATTGACATAAATGTTTATTTGTTTTTGCTCCCTCTTGAAAATTTCTGTCTTTTAGGTGAGTTTAGACAATTTCTATTTTCTATGATTTTCACTGTATTTTTTTCTTGATCACCCCTGCTAGTGGTTATCAGTTTTACCAAACTTTGCAAATAACAGATGTTGGTTATAGACAAACTTGGTGAGAACTGATATCTTAAAACATGAGTCTTTTAATTCATGACCATGGGACATCTCTCTATTCATTTGACTCATTAATGCTACTGTAAAGGGTATTTAATAATTCATTTTCAAATTACTGCTAGAATATACAATTGATTTTTACATATTTATCTTCGATGAGTTAATAGTACTGGCCTTGCTAAATTAACTCATTGATTCAAATGATAGATTTTGGGATTTTTGGAAGTACAGACCACATGCTTTATGAATAAAAGCAGTTTTGCTTCTTCCTTTCCAACCTTTATCTTTCCTTTTTTTTTTTTTTTTCCGTATTACACTGGAGTACAATAGTGAATGAAACTAGTGGGAACAAATGTCCTCATGTTTCTGACTTCGGGGGGACATTTTCAGTGCCACAGTATTGAGTATGCTTGGGGTTTTGTAGATGACCTTTATCAATTAAAGGTTTCTAATACAAACATGTGTTGAGTTTTATCAAAAGCGTTGCATCTACTGAGATAAACATGTGTGTGTTTTTTCCTCCTGCCTTATCTGTCAACATGGTCAATTACATTGGTTGATTTTTATGAATCTTAAGCTAACCTTGGAATAAATCATAAGCCAACCCCATTTGGTCGTAATGTATTATGCTGCTTATATATTGGCCTTTGATTGGCAGCCTAGCAAGTTTGGGCCCTGAAATGCTATGTGAGATTCAGCTTTACTCTGAAGAGATTTCAAACTAATCTTTTGAACCTCCTATCCCATGCAGTTTCAAAATATTGAAATTATTTGAATCTCCCACACTGATAGAACTTTATCTCCTACTCTTTTAAGATGACAGAGATTTCACTCTGATTTTTAAACGTTTCCATTCCAGCTCCCCAAGCCTTTTTTGCTGTCGCCAAACTCAGCAAATGTCCTGTGGAAAAATATTGGCCACGTATTTCCATCCTTCCCAAACTGTAGAGTTTAATTTTTAGAATTCAGGAAGGCAAGTTTCAGCTAAGGAGGAGAGTAAATGATGTAGGAAGAAGTATCAGATAATGCAAAGTTAATAGCCTACTAGTAAAATCTATATCTTTAACCCAGAGAAAGAAAAGGAAGATTTGAAGGACTTCAGTCCCTGTACTTGATTAATTTAAATGCTATTATATCTCCAGCCCTTGATTCTAATTGTCTCCTCTTGAATACCCAATACCTGCATTCATGCTGGCTTGCCCCAGAGACGCAGAGCAGCCCACTGTCCCCACTGAAAGGAAATGAAAAATCGGCTGATGCTAAACAGACCTCCTTTAGCAACTACAGCCATCTAAGCATTGTATCCTGCAGCGTGATTAATGCCTTTTCTTTCCCTTTACATTTAAGAGCAATGTGTTTTAGAATGGAAGGAAGAGAAACAGAATGAAGAGGGGGGATGAGGATGAGACAGGGCAAAGATGCAAAAGTAAACAAGGAGAAAGTACATGAGAGATGGGGCGAGACAAAAATGATTTCTCAAAATGAAATAGAGAGTTAATCAGAACAAATATTTTCTCCTAATATAAAGATTCTACCTCCACCCTACAAGACAATGTCAAATTATTTAGGACTATTTTATGTAAATTATTCACTCTACTGAAAACAGTAAAGACAAACGAAAATTAAAAGAGGCTTTGCATCCCCCTAGCGTACTTTTGTTTTAAAGTCATCTATTCCTGACCTCAAAAAGAAACAAAGCTTCATTATCACTCTCTATAATTGTACATTAATGGTTGCAATTTAAGAACTTAAATACATTGTGGGAGCAAGGAATTGGGAGGAGTGATGTTGGGCACATTGATAGCCTTTTTCTTTTCCGGTTTCCTCCAGGTTTCCTATTTCTTACATAGATATTGATATGGATTTATTTATATATGGTATATCTCATATTATATTACATATTATATAAAACTAGAGGCCCGGTGCATGAAATTCATGAGGATGGTGTCCCTCAGCCCAGCCTGCACCCTCTCCAATCTGGGACCCCTCGAGGGATGTTCGACTGCCCGTTTAGGCCTGATCTTGGTAGAATCAGGCCTAAACGGGCAGTCGGACATCCCTCTCACAATCCAGGACTGCTGGCTCCCAACTGCTCACCTGCCTGCCTTCCTGATTGCCCCTAACCACTTCTGCCTGCCAGCCTGATGACCCCCTTATCACTCCCCTGCCAGCCTGATTGATGCCTAACTGCTCCCCTGCCAGCCTGATTGCCCCTAACTGCCCTCCCCTCAGGCCTGGTCACCCCTAACTGCCCTGCCCTGCAGGCTTGATTGCCCTCAACTGCCCTCCCTTGCAGGCCTGGTTCCTCCCAACTGCCCTCCCCTGCTGGCCTGATCACCCACAACTGCCCTCCCTTGCAGGCCTGATTGCCCCCAACTGCCCTCCCCTGCTGGCCATCTTGTGGTGGCCATCTTGTGTCCACATGGGGGCAGCCATCTTTGACCACATAGGGGCAGCCATCTTGTGTGTTGGAGCGATGGTCAATTTGCATATTACTCTTTTATTAGATAGGATAGAGGCCTGGTGCACAGGTGGGGGCTGACTCAGGGTGGGGATTCCCTTGGGGCGTGAAGGGTGTCCCGGATCAGGGTGGGGATTCCCTTGGGGCGTGGGGCGGCCTGAGTGAGGGGCCTGTGGTGGTTTGCTGGCTGGCCATGCCCCCCTGGCGACCCAAGCGAGGCCCTGGTATCTGGATTTATTTATCTTCTATAATTGAAACTTTGTAGCCTTGAGCGGAGGCCAGGGTGGGTGGGAAGCTTGGCTTCCTCCATTGCTGGGGAAACCCAAGCCTCCTGCTCGCTCCGTGGCTGCAGCCATCTTGGTTGGGTTAATTTGCATACTTGCTCCTGATTGTCTGGTGGGTGTGGCTTATGGGCATAGCAGAGGTACAGTCAATTTGCATGTTTTTATTTTATTAGTGTAAGTATGTATTAATATATAGCATGATATATGTTGCATATATGTGATACATAAGAGATATGTCTATATCTATTTATTTATATCATGACTGATATGCGGTCACAACATTTGTCACTTCATTTATTGACATAGTAGATTTTTCAGATCCGACTGCCTAGGCCAGTGTCTACTTTCTCCTTCACATCCCCAAATGTGTCAAAGGGCTCTGCCTCATGGAAACAACTTCTGCCAAAGGCTCATACATTATGATCTTTTTTCATCAGCCTCCTCCTAGGTTAAAAGTACAAAGATCATTTTTTAATTGACTTTAGAGAGAGAGGAAGGGAGAGGGGGAGAAAGACAGAGAAACATCGATGTGAGAGAGAAATATTGATTGGTTGCTTCTTGTGTGCTCCCCAACCGGAATTGAACCTGCAACCTGGGTATGTGCTCTGACTGGAAATCAAATCCATGATCCTTCATTTGAGGATCCTTCATTCACGGGACAACGCTCCGACCATTTGAGCCACCCTGGCCAGGGCTACAAGGCTGTTTTCATTCTTTGTTTTTAGTACCTATTCTGGGCCTTTATGTACTGGATTCTCAATAGTTTCCCATAAGGCTGTAGATATTCCATTAGTATGGACCCCATGTATTGCGGTCTGAAGGCTACATCAGGAGAGCACTTTGCAGAGGGACTTGGCAGAAAGAAAGGGAGAAGGTATTTAGGGCTATTGTGTGCAATTAAGGTTTAAAGCAGCCTGCAGCCAAGAATCAAACACTTGTGCACATGAGAGAGCAAGCAGGTTTGCTTGGCTGGAGCAGAAAATAATTGTAGGTCAGAGATCAATCATAAATAAGAATAAAAATACTGAAGGACAGTCTTAAAGACCAATGTAAAAGCATTCATACTTAATTAAGAAAAAAATAAAACCATGTAAATTTCTGACAGCCTATCGGTAGATCAAAGATGAGGTTCATGCTTCCCAGTCAAGGCACTGAGTGTAACTTGATCAGAATTTTTGACAAAGAAGATTCTACTGTATAAAGGGCAAGCAGAAGGGGCAGGCGATGGCAAGAGAGACGATTTGTAATATGCTAGGTGTCATGTGATTAGAGAAGATCCAGACTAGACTATAGACTAGAAAGAGGTAGGAAAAGATGGCTATGAAAGGTTTTCAGATAAAGAAATAGGAGGGAGGAGTGCTAACACAAAAGAAGCTTTGCAGAAGGAAGAGGGAAGGGAGCAGGATAGACAAGAACAAGGAACAGCTGTGCCTTTACATTACACTCACCTCAAAACCTGTCAAGTGCGATCTAGGCAATTGAATCCATCTGAGAAGAGTGAGCTATAGAACACTCATAGCCCATTTTACTTTTACACATAAAATTCTCAGAGCCCCCTCATTGCCTACAAGGTCCACCATGATCTGGTCTCTGCCTGCCTTTTTAATTTACCCCTCTACCCTCCTTCCCTTAACACTTGATCCTCTAGCAAATACCACAGAATGAAAGAATCCCTCATGTGCCACACCTTTCTTCTCTGACTTGCTTCTAACCATACTTCAAGATTCAGGTCAAGCAACACCTTTCTTGGAAGGCTTACTCACAACTACCAATACACACACACATACACACACAAACACTACCACCACCACCATCATCACCATATACTACATGCCCACACCTGCCATGACACCACACACACACACACACACACACACACACACAGAAAAATGAAAGGAAAGAAGAGGAGAGGAGAGGAGAGGAGAGGAGAGGAGAGGAGAGGAGAGAAGGAGAGGAGAGAGAAAGGAAGGGAGAAAGGAAGGGAAGGGAAGGGGGGAGGGAAGGGAAGGGAAGGGAAGGGAGAGGGGAGGGGAGGGGAGGGGGGGAGAAGAGAAGAGAAGAGAAGAGAAGAGAAGAGAAGAGAAGAGAAGAGAAGAGAAGAGAAGAGAAGAGACATGACAGGACTTAGAGGCACATTAGTCATGATGCTGATGCAGGAAGTAACTTAGAACACTACAGGTGGCATGCCAGGAGAGTAGGATGATAGTAGCATGCCACTGACAGGGATGGAAAGTTGGGAAGCAATGAGAGTCCTGTCTAGGCTGTAGTATGAGTTTCTTTGTCACCTCTTTATTAATGCAGGTTTTATGACACAGGTGTAATAATTAATCCAAATGGCTAGCAGATGTGGCTATCCATCTTTGGGCATACTCGCCCCCAGTCTCCCAATCAGCAAATTCTCAAGCAAGGCCGAAGAAAATTAAAGAAAATAAATTCTGTTGAGATATTTATGGAGGCCACCTGGATAGAAATTTGACAGCTAAGAACTTGCCTGGATGCCAGGCAACTAAGGAAAGGTCAAAGCCCCTGGAGCAATAGGGCTTGGGAGCCAGAGAAAAGAAATGGAGTGGGAGAAGTGTTGAGTCACATTCCATCTCAGAAGATTAAAAATGGAACTTTACTTTTCAGAGAGAAACACTGCTAAATTCTCCCTGTATACTTTGGAGAAACACACCTTATCTCTTGACAAGGGTCCCATCATTTCCTTTAATTGCACTTTTTACTCTGGCTGAATTAGTCATTCAATGAAGGCTTTGTTTACAGATCACTTCCTCATTTCTACTGTTACTTCTTTGATTCACAGTATTAAATTATCATCTCCCAATGAAGACAGATTCTAACTAGTCTTCCTGCCTCTCCATGTAAACTTTGGAAATAGATTTTTGTTTGATTTATTAAATTATATGTATTGGGGGTTATATTGGTTAATAAAATTAGATAGATTTCAAATGTACAATTCTATAATACATCATTTGTATATTGCCCACCACCTAAAGTCAAATCCTCTTCTGTCATTATATATTTGACTCCCTTTACACTTTACTACCTCTCCACCCCCTTCCCTCTGGTAACCACCATACTGTTGTCTGTGTCTATGAGTTTTTGTTTATTTTTCTTGTTTGTTCATTTGTTGTTTCCAGTTATATATTTCACCTATGAGTGAAATCACATGGTTCTTGTTGATTTCCACAGAATAACTTGCTGGGATTTTGATTGGGATTGACTGAGTTTATAGATAAGTTGGGGAGACCTGACATTTTGATAATATTGAGCCTTCTATCCATGAACATGGAATTTCTCTCCACTTATTTAGCTCTTTCATTTTTTTAAATCAGAATTTTGTAGTTTTCCTCAGATCTCATACATATGTTATTGATTACATGAAACAGTAGCAGAATACCTGCAAAATTTGGGTGTTTGTAAATATCTTACAAACACATAGCAGATACACAACAAATATTTGCCACTTTAGACACAGCACAATGTATGATGGCTGGGAAGAGACCATGTGTTTACAATCTTTGGACAAAGGAGCCTGATTTAACTGTATTTCATACTCAGATAAAGAAAATAAATGTGGATTCAACTACTACCCATGTTCCAAATCCATATTCCATTATCCTTTTCCAAGAGTTTAGGACCTAAAATTAACTACTTTTGCTCATTAATCCAATTAGACCTTTGTCTATTCACCTATACAAGGCCCAGTCTTGTGTTGAATAAACTCATATGCCCCACCAGGCTGACAACATTCAATTTAGCTTAAGAACTTTGCTTCTATAGAACATAAATGGTACAGCTCCTTGGAAGGACCATGCCACTCTAGTAGATAAGTCCTCGACTTTCCTGAATAAGAACATATTTACTGTTTTACTTTTTCTTTCTGTAAAATGTTCTTTTCTAGTTAAGAGAGCTCACTTCAGGATTTACCTGGTGGTTTGAGAAATACAATTACATTTGCATTTTGGAAAAAAACCCTATTCTTTAGAATGTGTATAAGTAACCTCAAGGTAGTAAAATATGCTAAGAGAAAAAGGGATGGGAGGGAGTGTGGAAAAATAATTGTGCCTGCATTTGAGTGCAAATGTAAACCATGGAGTAATAGGGACACTTACAAGAGTATTTATGTGGGAATCTCCTCCATTTATTCTTTCATTCCACGTGTCATTTTTAAACAACCGAGTGCTGTGTATCACTCTTCTCAGTGTTAGGCTAACCAACAAGTAGAATGGGGTTTTGAATTATTGAGTAAAATTATATTTAAAAAATCCCACTCTCATATACATATATGCATATAGAAGCACGGTCTCACTATTGCGGAAAATGAGAGACACCCCTTTTATGGGCTCCCAAGCCTATTGGTGATGTTTTGATGACAAATAGAATCAGTAACTCAGAAAGCCAGGGCTCAAAGGGGTCTCCTGAGTATAACTTTTTCCTTTTGGAAATGGAAACACTAAGATTGAGAATGGGAATTTGGGCAGGGCCACACAGCCTGTTACTAGTAGAACCATATGAGAAGTCAGGTCTCTTAACTTGTCGTCCATTGCTTTTTCTCTCTGATATTCCTATTGCATATTATAAGAAGGCAGAAAAAAAATCTCCCTGCAAAGAACTATTTAGATCTCTGAGCCTGGAGTCAAATTTGAGCTTGTTTCTTTCTTCCCACTCTCCATTTTGCTTAAAGACTTAGGTGGTCTTTTCCTGATTGATTTTAGTTTAAAAAAAAAAAAACTCTTAAATTTTCCAAGAAAACTCTTAAATTCTCTCTTAAAAACTCCTGTATATCTCCAAGACTGGCCTAGCCTGACTTACATGGATCACACTGTGCCTTGTCACATACAGCCCTAGTCAGCAATACCTGCCCTCAGAAACATGTCTTCCTGCCAGTTCCAATGCAAACCACCTTTTCTACTTTTGCCTTACCTCTGGGCATCTGCGATTATTTACCACTTAATTATCTGGCTATTTGTATACTTCAAAATATGTTTAAGAACTAGAATGCCTGATACTGATTTATAAGGGGAATGGCCTGGACTCTATGGGCCAAAGGCAACGTTTTTTGACTGGTTCTTAACAAAAAATAAATAAAATAGTTTACACTCTCCTGAATATGCAGTCAGAGTGGAATTGAAAGGAGAATGTGAGGGTACCAAGAATAGAGAAGTCAGCTCAAATTGCTGGGTTGGTATATACCAAAAGCAATGTAGTATAACAGGCTTTACAAACTCCAAGACACCATAAAGAAGTTCCCTAAATATATTTGAAGAAAGAAGATAGGTAGGATGGTTATGGTGATGTTATAAATAAAAACAAAGTGGCAAATCAGCTGAATAGCCATGGTATTTATTGAAATTCACCGTATGAATTATTTTGATTGACCATCCTATTAGCACTAGATCACAGTGGGCCCCCACCATGCCAATGACCTCTGCTGAGACCCATCCCCATCCCTAGACCATGTAACAAAGGGCAGAGTGGGCACATAGCCCTGTTAGGTGGAATTAAGAAGCAGAATGGGCTAAGCTGGTATGGCTCAGTGATTGAACATCAACCTATGAACCAGGAGGTCACGGTTCAATTCCCAGTCAGGGTACATGCCCAGGTTGCCGTCTTGGTCCCCAGTTGGGGGGCATGCAAGAGACAGCTGATCAATGATTTTTATCATTGATGTTTCTCTCTCTCCCTTTCCCTTCCTCTCTGAAAAATAAAAATAAATAAATAAATAGAAGCAGAATGCATGTACATGTAAAAGGGTAAAAATAATGAAGCAACCCCCAACACAGTAAAGTAATAAAGGATATGTGTAATTTTTTAATCCAAACTGGATGAATTTTATTTCTATTACCTCCTGAGAATCCCTAGACTAATTCAAATGTCCATTTACCATAATATAGTACTTAATAGTTTAAAAAGACCTCTTGACTTACCTCATTTGATTCTGATTTAACATGTCCTTGTTCACCAAGGACTGTGATTATCATATGCACCTGCTAACCAATTTCCCTTAAGCACTGCAAGGCCAACCTGCTTTTATGACCATGTTGATTATAATCTCCACCCTATATAATAAAAGCCTAATATGCAAATTGTCCCCTTGACCAGGAGTTTGACCGCTTGCTACGACATGCATTGACCACTAGGGGACAGCACGGAACATGGTGGGCGTCAGCCATGCGGCGCTGGCAGCGGGTGGCAGTGGAGGCGCTGCCAGCCCCGACGGGCCCCGACGAGAGCGGGGCTGCAGCTGGATGGTGGAGCAGGTGACGGGCGGCGCCAGGCCAAGGTGGGTACAAACAGGGACCCCCACCAATCGCTCCATAGACAGGGACCATCAGTGGCAGCGGGGGGCAGGGCTACCGCCCCGCTTCCAGGTGCTGGAGCCCAATTGCCCTGCAGATGGCAACCAGCGTACATTATAGAGCAAGGGCAAATAACAATATTAAAATATTTCTTCTAATTATTTTCCTTTCAATGTGCATGAATCTGTGCACCTGGCCACTAGTATTCAAATAAAGCTTCACTCTGAGCACCTAGGAAAAATACCCCTGTTCCCCCCACACAGGTTTCATTTCAAAAGGTAGCACATAACCACTTAAGGGGGAAAAAGTTAATGCTGTTATGTTAAAACTAGAGGCCTGGTGCACAAAATTCGTGCATGGGGTGTGTGTCCCTCAGCCCAGCCTGCACCCTCTCCAATCTGGGACCCTTCAATGGATGTCCAACTGCCCATTTAGGCCCGATTCTGGTAGGATCGGGCCTAAACGGGCAGAGGTATGTCCCTCTCACAATCCAGGACTGCTGGCTCCCAACTGCTCACCTGCCTGCCTTCCTGATTGCCCCTAACCACTTCTGCCTGCCAGCCTGATCACCGCCTAACCACTCCCCTGCCAGCCTGATTGATGCCTAACTGCTCCCCTGCCAGCCTGATTGCCCCTAACTGCCCTCCCCTGCAGGCCAGGTCACCCCTAACTGCCCTCCCCTGCAGGCCTGGTCACCCCTAACTTCCCTCCCCTGCGGGCCTGGTCCCCTCCAACTGCTCTCCCCTGCAGGCCTGGGTCTCCCCACAACTTCCCTTCCCTGCAGGCCCGGTTGCCCCCAACTTTCCTCCTCTGCCGGCCTGGTCACCCCTAACTGCCCTACCCTGCAGGCCTGGTTCCTCCCAACTGCCCTCCCCTGCTGGTCTGATCACCCACAACTGCCCTCCCTTGCAGGGCCGGTCCCTCCCAACTGCCCTCCCCTGCTGGCCATCTTGTGGCGGCCATCTTGTGTCCACATGGGGGCAGCCATCTTTGACCACATAGGGGCAGCCATCTTGTGTGTTGGAGTGATGGTCAATTTGCATATTACTCTTTTATTAGATAGGATAGAGGCCTGGTGCATGGGTGGGGGCCAGCTGGTTTGCCCTGAAGTGTGCCCTGGATCAGGGTGGAGTTCCCTTGGGGCATGGGATAGCCTGGGCGAGGGGCCTGTGGTGGTTTGCAGGCTGGCCACGCCCCCTGGCGACCCAAGCGGAGACCCTGGTATCTGGGATTTATTTATCTTCTATAATTAAAACTTTGTAGCCTTGAGCAGAGTCCACAGCAGGCCAGGGCTGCAGAAGCTTGGCTTCCTCCATCACCGGGGCAACTCAAGCCTCCTGCTCCATGGCCACAGCAATCTTGGTTGGGTTAATTTGCATACTTGCTTCTGATTGGCTGGTGGGCGTGGCTTTTGGGTGTAGTGGAGTGATGGTTAATTTGCATATTACTCTTTTATTAGATAGGATAATCAGCAAAATTGGGGTCATACTGTTAGAGGGCAGGGTACAAGGGAGACGTCCCACCTTGGAGGGTTCAAAGAGAGGAGACTTTATTAAAAAAAGGAATCAGCCAAACTTTGTTTTTCTTCTTTCCTACTTGTAAGCTGTAAATGGATTTGCTGCTTCTTCCTGGCCTCCTCTGCCACATTTGTACATCTCTTGCTCTAGTTAGCTGCCACTTGGCCATCCACCTTCAATCTTTGCAAATTTGTTAACATCCTTATTTGTTATCATCTCTTTTCACATCTATTCATGGTTATGAGGTTAAGCTTAAGAGAACTAATTTACTGGCATTATACTGAGATCTCAGGAACCTAAATCAAAATTGGGGAAATGTTGTTAGCCCTCTACAATGTAAGCCTGCCTCTATTATATCTCACCAGTAATACTTTGATTCGATGGACATTTTTTACATAAATAGAAAAAACAACCCAAAAATTCATATAGAACCATGAAAATCTAGTTTCCAATTATCCTCTTGATTTTTATAAAAATTTTAATGAAATTGCAGAAAACAAAATTGTTGACATATTGTCCAATTATAAACTAGACATGGCTAACCTATCTGCATAGTTGGCAGACTGTGCAAATGTAAGTTTTCATATATTCCATTTAGTCAATAAACTTTATTCTACAGAAATGAAAAGATTTCACTTGTTAAATGTTTATATACACATTGTATACAATAGTGCTAAAAAGGGATATGATTTGATTACCACTGACATTGAGATTTCATAATGAAAGTCCTTTTAAGTTTCCATAGGTATGTAGAAGCACTTAATGAAATTCTCAGTTTTATGAAAAAGGACATAGTCTTCTTAGACATGTGCCTACAAGATAGCTATCATTGTTGCCAGCCATGGAACACATGTTAAAATCTTGGCATGCAGTAGTCAAGTCATATTTCCAAGTGTGGGATAAGAAGAATATTCTTATCTAATTTAGAAATATATTGAGGATGAGAATGGAGAAGAGAATTACTGTAAGACAGACATTTATAGGCTATTTTTCCAAAATAGTTTGATGATCTTTGGAAGAGACCATAAGGTGATTAGAAAAGGAAGCACTAACTTACCTAGGTGTTTGATGTTACATAGGTTGTGACAAAAAGTCATACTGTTAGAAGTAAAACTGCTTTAGCACTAAAAAAGGAAGTCATTTCTAAAAGGACAATCAAGTTAAATAAAATGTTCTCAATTTCTTTGTTTATAGATTATTTTGAATCCAACTTGAGTTTCATAGATTCAAATAAATTCTGTTTCCCAGTCATTAAAAAAAAAGGTCTTCATATTAATACAACTGGGTACATATAGTACTAATTGTACTTATATGGAGGGAAATAGAAAATAAGAGAATTTAAAAAGTGCACGTTTTTTATCTCATTTGCTATCACAATAAAACCTAAAACTGGAGATCAGTTATTATTATTACTATACTTATTCAATAGAAGATAAACTGCTACCAAGAGGTTAATATAGCTGCTCAAGGTTATACAGTTGATAAAAGGTACACTCAGGATTTGAGTCAGGTCTTTTGATTCCCAATCATAGTGTTCTGTTTATTGTCACATACTATCTTCCCTAAACCCCTACAAAGACTTATATATACTTGCTAAGAAAACTAAAAAAGAGAAGTAATAGCTTACTGTTAGGCAGGGTGGGATAATTCAGACACTGATTTAGGAGTTATGTTCCTAAGCCTGTTTTTTATTATTATTATTATTATTGTTATTATCATTATTATTGAATTTATTGGGGTGACATTGATTGATAAGATTATATAGATTTCAATCACCCACCTGTTCTTGTTTATCAGTCTAAAGCCAGGCCAGTGACACAGATAAAAAACAACTCTGCAACTTAGTGTTTTAAAAATTCAGCAAAATTCAGACCAAGCAACTGGAAAGTTATATTTTGCAGTTGTCAAACTCAAGAGTAAACATCTGGATGAACACATAATCATCCAGATCTTTTCAAATGGCTAGACACTTTGTGACATGACTACCAAATGTATAATCGATTGCATGCTTTGTAAACATCCAGATGGTTAAAACTTCAAAGGTAGTCTTTAAGTAATTATGGATGAGTTATCCCCTTCCTTTTTTCTAACCTATAATATTCACTGTTCTCATAAGATGCTTAAATATGGTGAGGTCCATTGAGAACCTTCCTAACTTTCAGATGTGAAAAGCATTTATTTCTAGCTGGATATTTATATGGCCAAAATAATACATTACTCATCATTATGGGATAGGTTATGAATAATCCTAACATTTCATTTGTAATTAACACTGCCAACTCACCAGAACATGGGGGCTGATTTTGCTCTCCAAATTTCTCCTGTTTCAAGTAGGATCCATTTTTTTTTGCCTTGCAAATAATTATTATCTTCTAGATGTCAGATGCTATCTCCTACCTTTTAGTATTACTAAAGCACAGAGAAAAGAGGAGGAAAGATCAACCAACAGATCACGTCATATCTTTCATTGGCCTCTGACTAATTCCTGCCCTTTTACAGAGAAACCAATTGCCAGCTCTCTTATCAAGTCCCTTTATGAAGTTTTTTGGCCTCTAACACCAATTAATTAACTTAATAATTAATGTTTTCACTGGGGATTGAATCCCAATGAATGAAACATTGTACAAGATGCTGTAAGTACTCAGAAAGAGGAATAATACCATAATGTGTTGGATCTTTTACTTTCCTATTCTTAATTCAATATTTATAAGAGCTTTGAGAGATTGATAGTGTGCATTTTATCCATGAAGCAGCTGTAGCTTAGAGATATTAAGTAACTTGACAAAGAAATGGATCTTTAACCCAGACTGACCCCAAATTCAATAGTCTTTTTTAGTAGATCAGGTTTTTCAGTATTGTGTTCAGTGAAAACCCTGGGTCTTGAGATGTTAATTAGGTGTCTTATTAATCTTTCTTATTATCTGCTTAAGTTTTATTTCACTACGTCTGTCTACTTTATTTTATTGTCCCAGCCTCCCTCAAACCCAGTTTGGGTTTCCATAACATACTTCATCTTTCTGAGACAGTGACTTGCTCCTTTTCTGGTACAAGTGTGAGCTGAGAACCAGCAGTATCAGCATCACCCAGTAGCTTGTTAGAAATGCAAAATCCAAGGCCCCACGTGGACCTAATGAATCAGAATATACTTTTATTTTTTAAAATATATTTTTATTGACTTCAGAGAGGAAGGGAAAAGGAGAGAGAGAGAGAAATATTAAAGATGAGAGAGAATCATTGATCACACGTCCCCCTACTATGATGGAGCCTGCAACCCAGGCATGTGCCCTGACCTGGAATTGAATTGTGACTTCCTGGTTCATAGATCGCTCAACCACTGAGCAACACCAGCTGGCTGAATCAGAATATACTTTTAGACAGAATTCCCAGGTAATCCTATGAACATGGAAGTCTGCTCTGTCACAGTTCTCTATTAACCCCTCCCTTGGCGCTTTATAACTACATCCTCAAACAAATGAAAAGATTAGTTTCGAAGGCTGTATCCCAAGCTGGAGGATGAATTATATATAGATTATTAAACATGCATGTTTACATATGTACTTATATAACTACAATTATTATGTTATTCTTCGACTGCATATCTTTCAAAGTTTCCCCATAGACAACATGGTAAAGTCTAAGCTCCATAGCATAATAGACTCTCATGGTCTGGTCTTGCTTAGCCTGTTAGCCTCATCTTCACCATCTTTCCCCAAAATCCCACTGTTACTTATGTTCCAACCATACTGACCTACTGGAATTTGTTAACCAGTCCATTTGCTTTTCTTGTCTCTGTACAGTACTTTGTCCATTCAGTCCCCTCTGCCTGGTAGGGCTTTCCTATTCCTCTTCACTTGGCCTATGATTACTTGTCTTTTAGGACCATCTTAGGTGACAGTATCTCTGGAGATCATTTCCTGGCCCTTAGAGAACTGGTAGGTACCTAATATAATAAATGCTGATTATGTGTCCATCAGGTACTAGGTACCTCCATTATGAGCACTTAACATAAATGTATTATAGTCGACTTATTGCCCTTACTAGATCAGAAATTCTTTGAAGACAGGAATGTCTTGATTCATCCAATAAATATTTATTAAGTAACCCAACTGCATGTTTTATAAATGGTGCCACACACTGAGGATGTACATATGAAAGTCCTTATTAAAGGCACAAGGAAAAGGATCTGGTTGATATCCTCAGGATGGTCTCTATGGGGTAATATAGCCTTCATACTGGTCTTTTTGAGGCAGCTTCAATTAAAAAATTTCACTTTTATATTCTCTGAAGTTCGCTAATTTTTAGCTAAAAAATATAGCCACAATAATAATCTAACTCAATATTCTCATCTTTAAAATTTAGCAGTCTTAATATCTGAGTATGTTGGATTATACATAACTAGAGGCCCCATGCACGTAATTCATGCAAGGGGCTCGGCCCTTGCAGCCACAGTGGCTTGCCTCGGCCCTAGCAACCCCGGCTTCATCCAGAAGGTCGACCGGAAGGACATGGGGAAGGTCGTTTGGCTGTCTGGTCTAATTAGCATATTACACTTTTATTATTATAGACTAGAGGCCCAGTGCATGAATTTGTGCACACGTGGGGTCCAGCAGGCCCGGCCCCAATCAGGATGGATCGGGGCTGGGCCTGTCAGGAGGAGGAGATGGCAGGAGGTTGGCCGGCTGGCCCACCCTGATTGGGGCCTGATCAGAGTTGGGTCGGCTGGAGGAAGGGGCCGTAGTGATTGGCCGATGGGGAGGGGCTGTGGGTGGTGGGCTGGCTGGCCCTGCTCCTGAATGGGGTAAGGAGTGCCAATCAGAGAGCCAGCAGCCTGGGGGAGGGGCCATGGATGGTTGGCCAGCTGGCCCTGCTCCTGATGGGCTTGGGTGGCCGATCTGAGGTGGGGCCGGGTGGGGGAGGGTATGTGGGATGATCAGGGTGGTGGTGGCCCATTGGGGGCATGGCCAGTGGGGGGAGGGGCTTCAGGAGATTGACTGGCCAGCCCCACCCCCTATTGGGGTAGAGGGTGCGATCAGGGGTGGGGCTTCCAGGGTGAGGGGCTTCAGGAGGTTGGCCACTTAGCCCCACCCCCTATTGGGGTGGCAGGGGTGCGATCAGGGATGGGCTGGCCGTTGGGGAGGGGCTGCGGGCCTATCATGGTGGGGCGGGCTGATCAGGGACAGGGCTGGCCTGGAGGAAGTGAGGGGGTGTTTGGCCATAGGCCTGCTCTTGATCAGGGTGGAAGAGTCTGATCAGGGGCAGGCAGGCAGGGGGAGGGGCTGTGAAGTTGGCCAGCCGGCCTCACCCCCTGATCAGGGCAGTTCGCTGGCCACAGTGGGCATCATAGCGACTGGTCGTTATGGTCATTATGGCTGTTATGATCGCTGGCTTTTTATATATATATATACATAGGCTGCAGCAAAAAGAAATATGGCTCTGGGGCTAGACTTCAGTGATATAAATTGCCATTCTAAAGCTTAGAAAACTTATTTCAACTTTCTAAGACTCCATTTACTAATCTATAAAGTGAGAATAATAGTACCTAACTTATAGCATTATTAGATAATTAAATGAAAAAATGTACATAGAGCACTTAGTACAAAAAATACTCAATAAATGTTTATTGCTATTATTTGTACATGGGATTTGTATTTGGAGGAGGTTTTCAAAGCAACATTTTACCACCACAAAAAGGTATTGCTGGTAGAAAACTTTAGGTTTCTTTCCATATATTGAAGCAAGTGATTCACCTTCTTTCCTTCTTCAAGGAAATAAGTCTTTCCTAATTATTGTTTATTAAGTTACCCAAAGATTTCTCAGACCAGCAGAAACAAATTGAGGGCAGCCAAATGCAAGGTTGTAAGCAAATTTCCATTGCTGCACAGACCATAGGAAATTCCAAAAAATTGTGAGAAAGTACAGGCATAAAAGAATCTCATTCGACACTCAAGTATTTGGCTTGGGACAATAACAAAAATGTCCCTGAAGACAGCAGAGACCTTTTCCATTGTTCGGCTCAGCATTCCACTCAGGACTTAATGACAGAAGGCATTGCAGTTGTAACTATTTTCCTCTGGGTCCCACCCGGCCACCCTCCAGCCACCTCTCTGAAGCCTTCTAGAAAAGACACAAAGGGGTTGTTTGTGGCCAGACTATCTCCAATTAGTCAGAATGAGAACAATGATTGGCTTTTCCTCTGGGCCAGCCCAGAAAAAAATGCTGCATTGTTGGGTGGGATGGGGAAAGAATGTTTTGCCAATGAATCAAATAATTCCAACCAGGAATCTTCAGGAATGTATATTCACTGTGATCCATTTCAACCAAGCGGTCAGAGTGCTAGAAACTCAGAAGTATGAGGCCATGGCCCTAGAAAGGAAGACGTGGCTGCTAACACACTGCTCCTCAAAGCCCAGGTAGGACATGTCAGGTTCTCTAGGCTGTTTATTCCTCATCCTAAGGAACATGAATCAATAGGGCATGAGATAGTGCCCAAGAATCTGGAAATTTAATAATAAACCTTCCTCCTCCAGAATAATTGTGTTCCAGGTGATCTTCATACCAAAGTTTCAGGGAAAAACAAACAAACAAACAAAAAAACAACTGTCCTGAGTGGCTGCTGGAGACTGGCTGCTAAGCAGTCTGACACCAAGATTAGGTGAGGCTGAATATCCAACTCATAAACAAAATTATACTAAGACATTAATCATTAATACTTACTATTAGGAATAAGGAATAATGACCAGATGAAAAATCATATATCTGTTTCAAATTATAGGTCCCTGGGGTAGGAGAAGGAGATGGGCTACAAGGGATCAATGGGAGATAAAAAGGGGACATATGTAATACTTTCAACAATAAAAGTTTTAAAAAAATTCTAGGTCCTGTACTTAAGGGCTGGAAATGCATAATTTTCTGCGACTCTTATTTCTCCTAATATGAGACAAAGCAAGGTTGTTTTACATAAATGAAGCATGATCTGAAAATATAGTTGTAGATTGTAAAATTCTCAACAAATATTTGTTGTGGTGGTTAATATACTCTCTCAGAAGTAAATGCATTTAAACAAAGGGTCCTAAAATTTCTAAGAGTTGGGCCATAAAAACAACTTTTGAAAAACAGAGATAGAGATTTTAGAGCCACTAATAAATAGACTTTAGAGCAAGTAAGGGGCTATCTAAGGTCTCCAAATCTCAGTATGTAGATTAGGAGTATTTATTAATATATACATGGATATTTATACTTATGTATACGTATATGTACTAGTATACTAGAGGCCCGCTGCATGGATTCGTGCACTGGTGTGGTCCCTTGGCCTGGCCTGTGCCTTCTCACAATCCAGGACCCCTTGGGGGATGTTGGACTGCCGGTTTTAGCCCGATCCCCACAGGCCAGGCCGAGGGACCCCACCAGTGTACAAATCCGTGCACTGGGCCTCTAGTATGCATATAAGATCTTTGGTTTTTAATCTCTTCCCACCCTTCCCCCTCTCCCCTTCCCTCTGAGATTCATCAGTCTGTTCCATGTTTCCATGCCTGTGCATTGAGCGTCTGCCCCCTGGTGGTCAGTGCATGTCATAGCTACCTGTCAAACAGTTGCTTAGGCTTTTATATATATAGATAGACATGTATATTCAGTATACGTGACTAATTCCATCAGTAGTTCAAGCCCCAGCACCTTCAATGACCTCAACTCACTCAATATTTTCTCCCAAAGTCTTTAAACTTCAGTGACTACAATCCAATGACAAAATCTTATGACAACTTTTCTACTTTGTTTTGTAAACTCATCTATTTACTAGTAAACTACTTCTGGAATTCTTTTGAGCTGTGGAGAATTTTCTAAACCAGCTCTACATTTTTTCTAAGTCCAGGGTGGCTGGACTGCTGAGTTGTTGGGGAAATAAACACCCCAGAATGCTGTAGGTTCCCGGGCAAACACCTCAGGTGCCCGGCACTAGGACTGGGGGTTCACACGAGCTCCTTCTCTGTACCTTCATACTCGAGCAAGGCCTGGCACCATTTGACTATATTTTATGTGAGAGCAGAAAGTAAAAATGGAGATAAAACGAGGGCAGAGAGGGAAATAAAGTAAAGGAAAAAACTGAGAAAGAGTCCCCAAGAAACTCGAGCCAAATATATTTAATAATTTTTACATCTGGTGGGGAAATAGGCAGGAAAGAACCCCTATGTAGGTGATGGGTCCTGGGGGAATGTCAAGTTGATGAAGCTATCATTCACACATTCCAGCTTTGTCCCCCCTTGCCCATCCCCCACCACAAGCTGTTCCTTAGATCAGCAAAGTGTCTCCTCTCTACAAATGTACCTTTAAATATCTAGATTCTCTGCAGTCCCAGCGCCTCAGCCTTCAGGAGAGCAGAGGGCTTAAGTCAATAAGCTGCTCAGGGACTGCCACCACTAATAAGCAGAAAGTCAGAGGAAATAGATACTTAACCTCCACTGTGCTCAGTATATCACACCTCCCTTGTAGCCTAGAGGAGTCTCCCAAGGAGACAGGCGGGCTGAGTGCTTCCAAGCCTGAGTGTGGGCGATGCTGGATGTTGCTGACAATTCCCTGCATAGACTCACCAAGGAAAGCAGGAGTGTAGAGGAAGTCCAGCTCACCTTCACTACCTGTGTGCACTGAGGCATTCATTCACTTTAACCTCGTGCTGCCCAGTTTCTTGATTTGTCAAGTAAAACGGGCAATACTGACCCCACTCCAACAGCACAGAGTGGCTGAGAAAATCAGTCACAATCCAGTAGGAAATGGCATCTGGCTACCAAATCGTAATGTGTTCTCTTTCTCATTCCTTCAAAGAATCTTAAGAAGACAGAGCAAAATATAAGCTTAATGACAGCATTGAAAACTAGAGTTGACCATGAAGTATCTAGTTCAATATCAGCTGCTGCTGGACACCTGGAATGGCAACAAAGTTGGTTTCCAGGCTTTTGCTGTTGGCTCCCAAGAATGCATTTTCTGTAGAGAATACACAGGGATTATAAACAATTTATTATGCAACATATCAGGCACATAAAAGAGTACATATATATGTAGAATTTAATAATAATAACACAAACATCTACTAATAAACAGTTTATCACCAATACCTACAGCTTCCTGTGGGTCCTTTTCTGACTGTATTCTTTTCTCTTAAAGGTAATCACAGTGCTGTGTTTTGTCATTATCATTCCCTTGCTTTTCATCTCATTACCAGGAAAGTACATATCCTTGAATAATTAATTGGTTAGTTTTGCCACTTTCTTAAACTTCATTTAATGGAATCTTACTAAGTATTTTTTTAAATATATTTTATTGATTTTTTACATAGAGGAAGGGAGACGGATAGAGAGTTAGAAACATCGATGAGAGAGAAACATCAATCAACTGCCTCTTGCACACCTCCTACTGGGGATGTGCCCACAACCCAGGTACATGCCCTTGACCCGAATCGAACCTGGGACCTTTCAGTCCACAGGCCAACACTCTATCCACTGAGCCAAACCGGTTAGGGCCTAAGTATTTTTTTATTACTTGGTTGTGATTGTTCAATGTTATATTCCTGAGATTCATGCGCATGAATGCAAATAGTCCTTTAAACTTTACAGTTATATAATGTTCAATTGAATGAGTAAACATAATTTATTGTCACTTCTGATGGACATATGGGTTATTTCTATTATTTCACTATTATAAGCAATACTTTTATGGATTTGCTTGTACATGTTATCCTGTACACATTTCAAATTTTCAAGGAATATAGAGGGTGTCCCAAAAATGTTTATACACTACATCTGTAGATTCTATTACATTTTGAAAATGAAATGTATTTTTAATAAACACTGCATTATGCTTACTCAAAATGTATCTACATTTTTTGGGACACTTTATATATCTCCAGGAATGGTCATGGGATACACACACATCTACAACTTTATCAGATAATGCAAAAGTGTTTACCAATAGAGTGATTATACCAATTTATGATTTCATCAACAGTGTATTAATTCCTGTTGCTTCATATTTAACCAGCAATTAGAATTGTCAGATTTGAATGTTCTGGCCAATCTGTTAGTTTCAATTTGCATTTTCTGATTATTGATGAGGTCAAATATATTCAGATATGATTATTGATCATTCACATGTCTTCTTTTATGCTGTTGTCTTTTGTCTATTTTTGTATTGGATTGTTTGTCTATTTTCTTATTTATATGTTCTTTTTATAAACCTCACCCAAGGATATTTTTTTTTTTTTTTTTTAGAGAGAGAGGAAGGGAAACAGAAAGAGAAACATCAACGTGAGAGGGAAACACGCATCAGTTGCCTCCCATACATTTCCAACCAGGGATTGAACCCACAACCCAGGCATGTGCCCTGACTGGAAGTCAAACCCACAACCCTTTGGTATTCAGGATGATGCTCCAACCAACTGAGCCACTCAGGACACCTTGTTTATTTGTTCTAAATGCTAATCCTATTTTACTTATATGTTAGAAATATCTTTGTTAGCTCTGTGTTTTTTTTCATTTAATCTATAATATATTTTAATGAAAATAATTATTAATTTTAATGTAAAATTTATCAGATATTTTTCTTTGTGGTTTTCATATTTTGAGGTGGTTTTTTTTTAATGCTTGGAGCATTTGTTTTCATCCTCTTCTGAAGATATGCTTTTTATTGATTTTTAGAAAGAGAGAGGAAGAATGAGAGAGAGAGAGAGAGAAACATCATTGTTCCATGTATTCATGCATTAATTGATTGCCTCTTGTATGTGCCCTGACTGAGGATTGAACCTGCAACCTTAGTGTATCAGGACAATGCTCTAACCAACTGCGCTACCCAGCCAAGGCACCTAGGTGTAAGATTTAAGATCCCTGAGCCTAATGATTCAACAATATTTTTTTTCTATTTGTTGTCATAATCACTGTCCAAATTTCCACTGCTATCAGTACTGTATTGGAGTGCTAGTCTTATCAGTATTGGGAATCATAATGATAATTTGAATAATCTAGTTTTGTATATATAAAATGACACCCTTAAGCTGCTTTAATTTACACTATTTGAGTTAATATAAAAGGTAAGCATATTTTATATTTGTATACTATTTATTGCTCATCTATGGATTTTTTTTGAAATCTAAGAGAGTCATCAAAAGTGCAATAGGCCTGCCCAGCCAGCATTGCTCAGTGGTTGAGCAGTGACCTATGTATGAACCAGGAGGTCACAGTTTGACTCCTGGTCGGGACACATGCCTGGGTTGCAGGCTCGATCCCCAGGAGGGAACATGTAGGAGGCAGCTGATCAATGATTCTCTTTCATCATTGATGTTTCTATCTCTCTTTCCCTCTCCCTTCTTCTCTGAAATCAATAAAAACATTTTTAAAAAGTGCTGTAGGCCCAGGAGTGGGGCAGGTGCAGAGTGGAGGGAGTCAATGGCAGAAAACAGGGAAACATCTGTAATAATCTCAACAATAAAGATTAAAAAGACAAAAAGATAAAATGGCTTCATTTTTCTATCATTTTCTATCATCAAAATAATCACTTTAGAATTGTTGATTACGTTGATATTAATGAGCAGTGAATAAACAGCATATTTGACACATGGAGCTCATCCTTTTTTGACACTCCATTTTCCATATCAGTGATTTTCAACCTTTTTCATCTCATGGCACACATAAAGTAATTACCAAAATTTTTTGGCTCACCAAAAAATGTATTTTTTGCTGATCTGACAAAAAAAAAGTATACTTTTGATTCATTCACACTGGCTAGCTATTATGTTGGCTGTTGTCAGTTTTTTATTTGAAAATCTAAGGGGAAAAAGTCAGTGCCCCTGACTAAATAGCTAGGTATTGCATGTTTTAAAAATTCTTGCAGCACACTGCTTGAAAATCGCTGCTCTATGTGACAAAATTATTAAAAATAACAGTCATCAAATAAAATGAATAATAATGGCAAAAGAGCAGGAGAGATATTGTTCAGATAACTCACAGACCTTAGGATTTAATTTCTACCAGGTTTCAAGCCAGTTTTAAGGTTGGATTTTCTTTTTTTTTCTCTCCCAATATCCGTCTGTAGTCTACAGCTGAAACAAAATAATTATTTCAATTTTGGAAAACAGGCATGTTTTTTCAGTGTGTGGTAAGGATTTATAAACTCATGAAGTTGTCAAGTGCTGACTGCTTTCTTTGCTCTTTTCTCCTTTTCTTTGAACTACAGAGAAAGATCCATATTTATTCTGAAAAGGTTCACTTCCTTTCTTAACAAGATTAACTCTTTTCATCTGGAAATAGTATTGACCAAGCAGAAATATCAAGATAGATTAAAATATCACTCACTGTCTCTTCTTCATCAAAGTCTTGGCTTCACTCGTGGCACTTTCTTCTCCACTTTTTTTGTAAAAGGTCTGTCAGTGTTGACGCTTACTAACATTTCCTTTCTCTAACTCATTGTCAGTGCCTATAGAAAATGATTCATTTTTGTCTTTCATCCCTGTGTCATCCAAATCTTGTGTTGTTTGCAGTGTTCATGCTCTGGATGTGCCAACTTGCTGCGTTCACAGTTTTCATAAACCCTATGCAATGCTGAAGGCATTACACATTTCAAAATAGATCCAGACATGGCTGCAGTTGCCTCTTCTACTTTTGAAAATTTTTTCATTGTTTAGCTCCACTGGGTTGTTGCCCTTTCGTGTTGGCATGGAGTTTTTCACTAGTATTTTTCACAAAATTGAGAAAAATTATTAAACAGTTGCTGATTTAAAACAAAATACCAAATAACTGAGAGGCCCTCCAACTTTCTATAGGACAAAAGTACAGAATTTGATAGCTTTTCTATCTACCTGGTAGTTTTAGCTTTGAGGCTTTTATTCAAGTATTATGTGAAATATTTATGAAAACCATAATCTAAAAACTAAGTGGATTTTAACACAACCAAGATGCCTGCAAAAGGTTTACTTTTTGCAATGACTAAATTATAACTTTGGAGGAATATTTTATTTTCTTGATTGGTTCTTTAGCTTAAAAACAAATAGTAAAATTAAAAGGGAATACATTTCAATTTTCTAAGTATTTTCTAAAATCATTTGAGAATTTTACATAGGAACTAAAATTTGCACTTTCCAAATGAAACCTCACAGTTTTCATTCTGTTCTATTGTTTAAATATTAAACACAAATAATAACTCCATATAGTCATAGAGACGACATAATTGAAGTAAAGTTCTGTTTATTCATCTGTATAATTACAGTGCTATTGCTTATTTTGAATCTACAGTTTTTATTTTTATTAAATTTATTGGGGTGGCATTGGTTATTAAATTTATTGGGGTGGCATCCTATATAATAAAGATGTAATATGCAAATGGTCTTTATGCCGTGAAGCGTAATGACCGACCCCATAACGACCAGATCATGGATCAGCAGGAGGGTAGGGTAGCGGGCTACAAGTGGGCGGCACAGAGCTACAGGAGGGCAGCAGCAAGCTACTGGCTACAAGCGGGCGGTGGAGAGCTACAGGAGGGGGCAAGGCAGCAAGCTATGAGGGTGGGCGGGGGAAGGGGGAGCGGGGAGAGCTACAGGAGGGCGGGGCAGTGGGCAAAGAGCTAATGGAGGGCAGCAGCGAGCTGCTGGCGAGCTACTGGCGCACGGATTCGTGCACAGGGCTTCTAGTTGGTTAATAAGCTTATATAGGTTTCAAGTATACAATTCTGTACTACATCATCTGTATATTGCATTGTGTGCCCACCACCCAAAGCCAAATCTTCTTCTATCACCATGTATTTGACCCCCTTTACTCTTTACTACTCCTCTAACCCCTTCCCCCTGGAACTACCATACTATTGTCTATGTCTATGAGTTTTTGTTTGTTTTTCTTGTTTGTTCATTTGTTGCTTTAGTTTTATATCCCACATATGAGTGAAATCATACGGTTTTTAATCTACAGTTTAAATACAGGACTATATAGTACTATAGGCATTGTGAGGAAACTGTATACAAACGCACTCTCATTATTCCAAATTTTATTAACTTGTGCTCAGAATAAATGCATATATCTGAATTGACTGTTTCAGGGGCCAAGTATATAACTAGGAGTACTCTAAATTAACAATATTTATTAAAAGTTAACAAAGATACTATTTATTTGTAAAATAAAATAGTTATTAAAGGTTAAGTTTAAAATGTGCTAATTGGAAGCTTAAGTAAGTATTCTTAAAAATCAACATTAACCATAGCAATAATTTAGAACTTAGACCAACAAGAAATTTGGGGGGAAGAAGTATTTTACCACTGATATATTTTTTAAATTGCCAGCACATGGTGATTAAAAACAACAACAACAGATGGTCTAGAATCAGTTTTATTTTGTATATAAATTATCTTCAGAAAATATGTCCCCCTACTGGCTGTACGTAGAGTGTTCTACTACAAATACCCTATCCTAGGTGTGCCACTATTAATAAAAAATACTTTAATCATTTATTGAATTCTTGTTTCTATTTATTCAAATATTGTTTTGCTCCCTATTTCTCTACTCTCCATCTAGGACTCCATGTACATATAGGTTAGCCCTCTTAATATTATTCCACAGGTCCCTGTGAATCTCTTCATCCTCCTTCCCTTCCTCCCCTCTTCTTCCTCCTCCCTCCCCCTCCCCAAAAGAAAACTTTTTCTCTCTGTTCTTCAATTTGGATAACTTATCTTCAAGTTCAGTGACTCATCATCTCCATTCTGGTATTAAGACCATTTAGTAAAATTTTAATGTATTTTAAGTATTGCAAATTTCAGTTTTACTTGATTTCTTTTTTATTTCTCTAAGGATTTTCTATCATTTTATTCATTATGGGGTAAATTCATTTACATTCTTAGCATAGTTATAATAGTTGCTTTAAAATTCTTGTCTACTAATTCTGACATCTGGTCACCTCAGGGTTGGTTTCCACTGATTGTTGGAATTGGTCAGGTTTTCCTGTTTCTTTGCATATCAACCAATTTTGAATTATATCATAGGCACTGTTAATAATATGTTGTTTATACTCTAGATCCTTTTATATTCCTCTGAAGAGTCCTAACTATGTGTTTCTCAGTGTTTTAGCTGTCACTTGACTTAATTGGACTTATGCTGGGAACTTTGTTTCCCTGTAGTGAGTGGCAGCTCATGTAATCTCAGTTCAGTTTTTTTTGTGTGTGTGTGTGTGTGTGTGTATTTTTAATTTTTTTTGCCTTTACTGGGCTGTTTAAAATCAGCCTTCAAATGCATTTAATAAATTAAATCCCATGTAGTTTTCACATATTTACAATTACTCATACTGCAAAGAAAAAGTCAACTCAGATTCATCTGGAGCACTCATACCTCAGATTTACTCCTGCCTCTATTCCTTTGCTTATACTCATGCTTTCAGTTAGTATTCCTATTCTCCCCATTTACTGGAAATCCTACCTCATCCTTCATAGCTCAGATAAAATCCTACTTCACCTGTTGTGTTTCTCTGTTACTTCAGTCCACAGTGAAATAAACCTCAGTTCCATCATGTGGTATTATACACACTGCCTCTTGTCTCTAGATGGCTTGTCTATGAATGTTCACTTAAGACCCGCTGGACGGTCTTGATATAATGCATCCTCAATGCCTTTTGTAAGCATAGGTCTCCCTGAGTCAGATGTGTAATCTTAGGTCATTGGACTTGCCAGGTATCTGATGTAACCCACTCTATTTTTATAGGTTTTGCTGATCCAATTTATGGTAATAATATTTTCTTTTAATTCCCATTTATTCTGACAGAAGGGCTAAATAATTCATCAGACCTTCCACTTCTCCGTGGCACTCTTAGAACTAGAAATAAGCTCCCTAAAGTTTCATAATGTTAGAAATAAATTCAGAGATCAAGATACCACCTCCTTTCTAATTTGGGACAGTAAAAACTACCTAAGATGCATTTGGTCTCTGATGTCAACATCTCTTTCCACACATTTCTACACAGCCAAGTAGCCACATTAATCTAGGTCAGTTATCATACAGACTTTCTTAATCAGAAAAAAAGCAAAACAGTTAAGTTCCCTAACCCATGACATGTATGTTTCCCTGGAAATATTTCTGCAGAAGAAGGTACTTCTTACCCAACGACTCCCACAAGATTAGATTCTTGCTTTGTCTTGTACTATACATACATGTACCTGATCCAGTCTGGTCAGATAAAGCTCAAGTGCCAATCATCAGAGCTCCAACTTCTCCACAAGGGCTGCAGAAAGTTTACATTTCAAACTATACTCTTCTTGGCTGTGAAATCTTTCCACCATGGTTGAGAGGTTTTTAAGAAATCCTCACATATATGAAACAGTTGCTGCCTCAACCTTAGCGAGACCTGGAAGATTTTAGGCCAGAGTCCATTCTGTTAAGTTAGCTTTTTCTTTGCAACGAAGGTAGGCCATTGGGTATTCTAATAAGGGTCCAACTTGTACATTCCCATTAAAGATTAATTTGACTGCCTTGCAACATCTGTGTTCTGCTGACTCCTATCTGTTCCCCAGGCTGCAGGGCCAAACTCATCCATCATCACAGACAGGCACTTGGAAGCCACCCCTTACTGTTGCTTCTACATATCAAAGAATGAGTCTACTCAGGCAGGGAGACTCCTGGAGTGGCCGTCCCAGGGGCTCCCTCTCCTCAGAAGCCCTTCCCAGGTCTCTCCACTCACCTTTCTGGGTTGAAATTTGTGAAGGCAACTACACAGCTGAGTCCGTGAAAGCACAGCAAATGGAACATGATGAAAGGTGGCTTTACAGAGCCATTATAGCAACCCAGAATCTGGAACACTGCTGCCATAGCTCCCGACCCAAAATAGCAATTGGTGAAATTTAACCTGAGCACTGTTGTCGAAAACAAGTGTGAGTATTTCAGTTAATGTTTGGAAGCCATCCCATCTGTGAGTGTGGGTTCACCCCAGGGCCCAGTGAAGGTTTCAAGAGCCTGGCCATGCCCTGGGCTTCTGCCCTTAAGCTCTCCTTGCTTGTTGACAGAGTGATGCACAGTGAGCAGGGAACTATTCCAAGTGTGCAATTAAGAGAGTCTCCCAAGGAGCTAAGAGAAATCCATAGGCACTGGCAGTCTTCAGAGCCACAGCTCCACACACTGGGCACCCCCGTCCCCCCGCCCCCCAACGGGCTCTCTGTATAGGCACAGATGACTGCCTTTGTACCTCTTGCCTATGGTGCCCAAATTTTCAGAGGCGTAACCCTGACCTGCCATCAACTTTGCATGTTACAGTTGGGCCCCCTGCCACAGGTTTAGTGTGTAACACATAGTGCAAGTGAAGACATGCAATCAAAGATGAGACAGGCAGCTTGGAGAGGTAGGAAGCTTCCTGACAATGGAGGTGTTCATGCCTTGGCTGGTGGTAGATGCTAGGATGAGGAAGTCATGCAGAGGGTTCAAGCATCAGAAGAGTCATTTAAAGGAGGACTCTTCCAATGCTGGAATTCCATAGCTTATGAATTCTCCAGTCAATAGCACGTACTAAGTTGATATGCACAGACATACACTTCCTGCAAATATGTACATCGAGTCATTTACAAGTATATACCATATACATGCTTAGTTTTGGTGCCTCAATTAAAGAGAGTAAGACAGCACAGAAGCCCTTCATGAACTTTTGAATAAAGGGCCTTGCTTGTGCACGAAGGTGTGCACACAGAGAAAGCTAGGCTTCCCAAAGAGCCCTGAGAGCCTTCATGTTGTAGTGTAAATGACTTGATAATTCCTAAACCTAAAAAGCAAAATGTCACCTTGAAAACTCGTTTCTTCCTTCATTTTGTTGAACTGAATAAATGAAAAGGGCCTCCTAAATGCATGATCCTTGGGGAAAAAATGAGAGAAAACCTAGATGAAGGCTGTGAAAGAAGGTTGGGTGAGTGCAGGATATGGAAGAGTGAGCTTTATTTCTCAGGAAACACAGAAGGAAGAAGGGGGAGGGGCTGAGAGCAAGAAAGCCTTTCCTTATTACCATAGTCATTAACATAGAGTAAAAGGCACTGAGTTGCTTCATGCACATAAATACAGGCCCTGCCCGAGTCCAGCCCTCTAGTGCATCTGCTTCTGCCAGGCACCAACTAATTCAACGCAGCCTCTTATTTCATTTACTCCCTCTTGCTCTCTTTAAGTGATACTAGGGGGCCTCTGTACCAGCATGGATCAATGAGGGCGCGTTCACTCCTTTCCTGCATCAGATGGGGAACAAAGAAGACAGATCCAGGGGAAGTAAGAAGCAAAGCAAAGTTGAAGTCTTTCTAATATGACCTAGTTAGGATTGCCAAAGAAGGCACCAGGCTATCCCTCTTACCCCAGAGGACTTTTATGGAAAACTAAATAAACTAGAGTTAATGGGAAGACACCTATGACTGCAAACCTAATTAGGAAGCAATATGCCAACTCCCTTAGATTTTTGCTTTTTCCTACTGTAAGGTATGTTTTGTGAAGGGACTGAAGTGCAAGTCAAATAGCCCTACCTATTTTTACCTAGTAAGCTTGTTAGAAGCATATTCATCATCATTATAAAACTCATAATTATATGAACTATTTTTAATGTTTATGATTTAACTTTTAAAGTGGCTTTTGAAGCCATAGTTAATATATTATACCAAATAAGCTCAAATGCAGCTATAATGATAACACAGATACAATAAATTATTTAAAAGCCCAGCATTTACTAATTATTCTTTGTTCTGGTCAAACCTATACACTGAATTTGTCTGAATAACAAAATGGCTTCATGCATTTGTCCCCAGTGGCCTTAAACAATTATATCAGAGTTTGCGTAATGACAAGTGTAATTAATGTCAATGATGATACCTCCCATTTATTCTGCCAGGCAGTTTAAAATTGTCTCTAATTCTCACAACAACCCTGCAAATTGGAATTACCCATTTTACAAAGAAGGATTATGAAATCTAGAGAGGTAAAGTCCTTGACCAAAGTCCCATAGCTAGTAAACTGGGGAGGCACCTGCCCTTTTATATTACTCTCCTTGCCTCCTACTAAAATGTCTTGAATAAAAAAATAATCTATTTAGGATTTGTGTACAAGCACCATTGGGTAGAGACGGCGACGTAACATACTGTCCAAGCTCCAACCTCATCATCCTGGGAGAAGCTGAGCTCTCAGCTGCACCATCCTGGCTCATCAGAAATGTTGTGAGAAAGAGGTGGCCACACTGTGGCAGCTATGACCTGTTCCTAAGCTCCAAGTATATGTAACTATCTGTCTGCTCTCTCCTTACCTCACACAGGCAAAGGCTAGAGAGGAACACACTCCACTTCAAAGAGAAGGGTTTTGTGGGCCAGTAATGGTCTTTTATAGAATCTCAATAAATTCTTCTAAAACAAGGAAGACCATAGGCCAATCTACAGAGGGAGATAATAAGGTCCATGTTGTCACAAAAGCTCAAGATCACACTTTGTCATTCAGGATATGATTTGGGATTCAAGTTGATCCAAATGCTTAGTTATCTAAGGCCTTATTACTGAAAGTGTGGCCCATAGACCAGCAGCCTCAGCCTCACTTGGGAACGAACATATTAGAAATGCAGAATCTCAGGCCCTACCTCAACCCCCTGGTAAAGATTCCCAGTTTGTTTAAATCCATGTTAAAGTATAAGAAGCGTTACCCTAAGAGGAAGTCGTACGTGAAGAATCTAAAATGCTGAATTCTGAACTAGACAGGTTACTTGGCAGGAATGTGCAGCTGAAATGGCTTTTATATTATTTAAGGATAGGAATTGATAAAAGGGCGAAGGGTCAATTTTAACAATTTTAGCCCCTAAGAAATGTCTGATTCACATCTCCTAAGGATCAACAAATCTTTAAGTGGTGTAGGCATCAAAAGCTCTAAATTTTACAGCCTATATATAGTTTCAAAATGATTTGTAGATTATTCATGGAAGAGCAATAAGTTTTGCTTCATTGGTCTCATATCTGGCTCAGAATTTTCTGATTTTCTTGGGATTTAAATTTTACTAGCATTGTTATAGTTAGAAATTTATAGCCCAGCCGGCTTGGCTCAGTGGTTGAGAGTTGACCTATGAACCAGGAGGTCACGGTTCGATTCCCAGTTAGGGCACATGCCCTGGTTGTGGGCTTGATCCCTAGTGTGTGGCATGCAGGAGGCAGCTTATCAATGATTCTCTTTCATCATTGATATTTCTATTTTGCTCTCCCTTCCTCTCTGAAATCAATAAAAATATTTTTTTAAAAAGAAATTTTATAAAGGCCTTTGCATGACTTTTTCTCAAGGAATATGTACAGAATCTAGCATGAAGAATCCGTGTTTTATATTGAATCCATGTATGATAACTTGAAACCTACAAGGTAAATCTCAAGGGGGTAAAAAGATGAATTCTTTTACTGAATTTACTTGACTATAAGCATAAATAGCTGTCAGAAACATTGAAACCCATTCAGCCATCATTAATCTAGGAATGCCCATTTTGGGGACCCTTGGTGAGGCAATGTGGAGACCAGCAAACAGAAGTGACTGTTCAGTCCTCTAACACTAACCAACTATAGGACCTGATGTCACACAGATGAGCCTTTTGAGAAGAGAAAGCGTCAGCCAATAAAAATCTTAATCATGTTATAAAAGGGTTGAAAACTATGATTGGAAGGTAAGAGGTAGGAAAAAAGGGAGGTAAGAGAAGGAGGGAATCTACGAGAAAAGGAAAGAGGGAGGGAAAACAAAGTAATAAAGATAGATGTTACTTTTAACTAGGTACTGTGGTATAGGCTCTTTCATATATATTATCTCAAAAAAATTACAGATGATAAAATTGAGGCCTCGAGTTTTAATAATTTTCCCAAAGTCAAACAGCTAGAAAGCCCTTGTACAGAATTTTAACCTAGATTTACAAAGGCACCTAGGTGCAGTGTTTTCTGATTGCAGAATCACAGAACCATTGCATTTTCAAATTGAAAAAACCCTTAGCAAGCAGAGAATTGAAAATCTGAGACTCCTAGAATTCAAGTGACTGGTGCATTTAAATGACTGGCTGTCACGGATTTGTCCAAAACCTCCCAGTAGGTAGGCAGCAGCAAGAAAGAGTTAGAGCTGGTTTTGAACATATCACTATACACAGGAGGAGGGTATTTTGCAAAGAGCATAATTGTTGAGCAGTATGGTCACCACTCGCCTGGTCTAAGACAGTTTGCTCAGAAGTTCAGTAAACTGGATTCCATATGATTGAAACCAACCTAGGGTTTGCAGGTGTCCAAAACTTAGCCACTCCTAAAATTTGTCCAGAGGGAATTGGCTTACCCACAGTCAAATATGACTTCCCGTTTTTAAGAAAGAGGGTTTAAAACTGCTTGTTAAAAAGGCTCATTGAATTTCTTGGCCAAGATATAGCCTTTTTGAAAAAAGACAGTCTATTTTGATGATATAAGTGTAATTGAATCAGAACCATATGGATTGCATTCCCCCTTTTAAACTACACATGAATTAGAAATTAAGTGTTCATTTTCCTCCAAGTAATTAATGACTCAATTGATTAAATATGATACTGGCCTTAATCACCAGGCTGAGCTCAACTGGCTCCATTTTGCAGAAATCAAGACACTCACTGAATCCCAGACTCAGCTCACACACATTCCTGTTTATGCCTTTTATTTTCCCCAAGTAAAACCTACTCTCTGATAAGAAAGCACAGGCAGCCTGTTCATAAAGCAATGGCTCTGCTCAAACTCCTTTTCCTTGAGGTGGGCCCTAAAGAGGGGAGGAGGCACAGGCTCTTTCTGTTCTGTTCTGACTCCTGATTGGCGTGAGAATTGGGGATGGAGGCAGAAGGCAGGGCTCTTGCCACTTGACTTCTTACCTAGCACACCTCAGAGAAATGAAAGTGGGTGCTTCTCTTTCAGCACCATTATTTCTTATTTGATCACTCCTTCTGATAAGGGCATTAATATATGCTGAGGTCCTACCTCTTTGCCAGACTCCATAGAAGGCATTTTACTCACAACTACCCTTATAGGTAAGGTAGGTGTCATTAACTTTATTGAGTAGATGAGGAAACTAAGACTTGAAAGTGTGGAGCTGGGACTCAGATCCAGTTCCAAATGACTCCAGTGCCTGCTGGCTTTGCGCCACTGCCTCGGTCTTTCTTTTAGATATTGGCACAGATTCATATCATCCGCCTGTCCTAAGAGACCACTAGCTCTAGCCCTTCTTTTCTGTGCTGGTTTATTTTAATTTAATTCATTGGGGTGACAGTGGTCAGTAGGGTCATATAGGTTTCAAGTGTACCTTCCTGTGATACAAGATCTGTATACTACATTGTGTGCCCACCACACAAAATCAGATCATCTTCTGTCCCCATATATTTGGCCCCCTTTTCCTTTACTACCCCTCACCCCCTTACCTCTGATAACCACCAAACTGTTGTCTGTGTCTATGAGTTTCAGTTTTATATCCTACATATAGGAGAAATCATATGGTTCTTAGCTTTTTCTGGCTGACGTGTTTCACTTAGCATAATATTCTCAAGGTCTAGCCAGATTGTCACAAATGGCAGTATTTCATTTTCTGTTATGGCTGAGTAGCATTCCACTGTGAATATGTACCACATCTTCTTTATCCAATCCTCTGTTAAAGGACACTTTGGTTATCTCCATGTCTTGAGCACTGTGAATAATGCTTCAGTGAACATAGAGGTGCATATATCTTTGAAAATAAATGTTTTCAAGGTTTTTTGGTAGATAGTCAGAAGAGGGATTGCTTGGTCATATGGTAACTCTATTATTAATTTTTTGAGGAACCACTATACTGTTTTCCATGGTGGCTATACCAGTCTGCATTCCTACCAGCAATGAATAAAGGTTCTTTTTTCTCTATAACCTCTCCAACACTTGTTATTACCTATCTTGATGATAATAGCCACTCTAACAGGTGTGAGGTGGTATCTCATTGTAGTTTTGATTTGCATTTCCTTAATAGCTAGTGAAGTTGAATATCTTTTCATATATCTGTTGACCGTTGTATGTCCTATGGGGAGAAATGTCTATTTAGATGCTCTGCCCATTTTTTTAAATTGGATTATTTGTTTATTGTTGAGCTGTATGAGTTCTTTTATATATTTTGGATATTAAACCTTTCTTAGAGTTGTTTGCAAATATCCTCTAGCATTCACTTGGTTGCCTTTTTGTTTTGCTGTTGGTTTCTTTTGCTGTGCAGAAGCTTTTCAGTTTCATATAGTCCCATTCATTTATTTTTACCTTTACGTCTCTTGCCTTTGGGGTTAAAGTCATAAAATGCTCTCTATCACCAAGGTCAATAAGTTTAGAACCTATGTTTTCTTCTATGTAATTTATTGTTCCAGATCTTATATTTAGGTCTTTGACCCATTTTGAATTAATTTTTGTACATAGGAACAAACTGTAATCTAGTTTCATTCTTTTGCATATGGCTTTCCAAATTTTTCAGCACTATTTATTGAAGAGGCTTTTCTCTCTCTCCATTGTGTATTTTTGGCTCCTTTGTAAAAAATTATATGCCCATATACATGTAGTTTTATTTCTGGGCTCTCAATTCTGTTCCATTGGTCAGTTTGTCTGTTTTTCTGCCAATACTATGCTGTTTTGATTACCATAACTCTGTAGTATAATTAAAAGTATAAAAGTGAGCAAAGAGATGGGCGGAGATCACTACTACTGTGCAGGAAAACAGTCATTACTTCTTATAGGGCACCTTACCCAAACCCTATCCAGAGAATCAAGAAGCTCTGAAAAACCATCTTCTTTTGCCACATTCTCCAACTGCTACAATTTCTGTCTGCAAAATTTACAATTTTGAAAGATAGAATTAAAGATTATGCATGTATTTTTGTATGGGCTTAATATCTATTACTTTTAAATAGTTGTTGATTTGTAATTTCTTATTGAGAGAAATACATGTTGAAATTTAATATAATGATAGAATCCTATATATGTTTGTAAACATGCTTTCAAAATTCACAATATCCCATAGATACACCCAGTACACTGGCACACTACCTACATGCACATATACTCATTACTCTGTTGAACAACATGCACACAGAAAAACCACACATTTTTACACAGCTCACTCCCTCATAAACAAACACACCCATATAAACACATGGAAACAATATGCTAACACATACAAAGAAATTTGCAAATGTATTCACAAATAAATCTGTGGAGAATGGAGAAAACACATGACTTACACTTCATCTCTTCTTTCCTCCTTCCTCTTCTCCCCACAGCGCACGAACACACACACACACACACACACACACACACACACACACACATGCATGCACGCACATTTCAGACTAATTTGGTCAGTTCTGTCCAATGCCTAAAATTATTAAATGATGTCCCCTTGCCTTAAAGTTCAAAATCATCAGTAAGAAAAACAGGACCATATCCACCTCTCTAGTCCCATTTCTAACTACTTACCCCTCCGATTATATCTATCAAGGGTACAATTAGTGCTCTTTCTCACTAATTATACACTGTCTTCCGCTTCATGTTACACATACTATTTCTTTGGCCTAGAATAGCATCCCTGATAAACCCATTCCTTCAGGACAGAACATGCATCACCACTTCAGGTTAGTTTGATTCAACAGGATGTTAGAGACCAGCTAGTCTAATGTTTTTTCCTCCTCCTCCTCCTCCTCCTCCTCATCATCCTCTTCCTCATCCTCCTCCTCCTCATCTCCTCCTCCTCCTCCTTCTTCTCTCTTTCTCTCTCAATCATAGTGCCCTTCATTGAGATTAAAATTTACTCCTGAATTTCATTGTGAGTAAAGGAGAAAGGCAAAGCTGCTCTAGTGTATAGCAGCACCAAAACAAAATACCTAAGGGTTCCATGGAGTCCAGTTTTTAAAGCCATTATTCTATTCCAACACAGTTCACATTAAAAGAGGCTCTTTTGTGTAGCCCCTTTCTGGTAGATGTAAATGGGATTGGTGCTCATACTCCCCGACACCTCAACATCAGGTTCCAGTTTGGAACTTCGCAGCTGGGATTCCTTACTTAGTCCCATTCCATCTCCCCACACCACTTTGTTTCATTGCTTTGTTTGTGTACGCATCTGTGTTCCTCACTAGATCACATCTTTATCATCTTATCCCAACTTATTGATTTTTATATTTCCTACACATACTACTCAAAAAAGTTAATAAGTAGACTATGGAATTAAACACAGGTTTACAGAAATTAAATAATATTCTCTATTTGTAAAGTACAGGGGCAAAAACTCAGTTCCTGGCACAGAATGGATGTCCAATAAATACATGATATATGAATGCATGATTGGATTGCATGAATGAATAAATAAACCTGGTGATAATGTATATGAATGTACCTTGTAAACCATAAACTACTTCCCAAATACGAGTTCTTTTACAGGTTTGTGGTTATTTTCTAGCTCTCCCAATCTGTTGCACACTTACTGAATTTTGGCATATTCAGGTATAGCACAGGAGGAAATCTGTGGCATGTGCCCCAGGGAAGCTTTGAAGGCAGGCACAGAGAGATAAATCCAAGGAGGTGTCCAGGGCTCTGGAGCCTGGAACAGAGCACTCCCTGACTACTAACAACCCAGTTCTCACCCTTGAATTTCCAATCATCAGCAGTGAACAAACATGAATGTTTTAAGCAGCTCATAAATCTTCCTAGAGCCTGGGTGCTGAATAAGTCCTAGGAAAGTGGTAATGGTGGAAACAGGATCTCTTCTCTGGAAGTAGTTCCTTTCAGTGCCAGCTTTTGCCCCTGTTAGCTGCTAACACAAATACCCCAGCTGCCTCACTGAGGCTCATGTTCCCATAAAACAGGACAAATGCAGAAATAGAGGCCAGAAAAGGCTTCCTGTCATCCCCGCATTTCCCAAGTGGGGACCCCTCAGTGGGGAATGCCACCCCCTGCAAGAGTTTTCCTCTTGGAGATCTGTCCCTGAGGTCTGGCAACCCGCAAGGACATAGTTTCCAGACTGAAAGAACAGAGTTATTCAGCTTCTGCTCAGTAATCCGGAAGGAAAAGTGAAAAAAAAAAAACAACCCACAACGAAAGGTTATAACAAAGTTGATTGTGGAATCTAACCTGAATTCATATTAAGCAGATTTCGTTTGCTACAGCTTGATTAGGGGGGTAAACACCAAATGTTGTTCAAAATAATTTCCTGGTTTGTGATTGTGTCCAGGAGGTCAACGATTCTCAAGGCAGCATAAAGCCAAAGGGTCACAATCTAAGCAGAGCTAGACCTCTCTGCTTTTGTCACCTGCTTCATGTACCTATTTTAGTAGCTACCCATATATTGTAATTTTAGTAGCTATAACTTTTCCCTACATGCCTGTCCAAGATGGGAGGGAGTACATCTTGTTATCCTTTTTTTGACTGTATAGATAGCCATTAACATATAAAAAGTCTTTAATAAGGGCTTTTCCCAATACATTTTTTGATATTGATCCCATTGATTTGTTTAACAAAGGTGATTCCCAGGATGTGACTTTTCACTCAGTACAAGTTTAAAGAAACTGTGTTTGCTTTGGTTGTACCTAGAGTAGTGTAAGATGAGAAGTGTTGGTAGGTGATATAGATCCAATGCACCACAATATTCAATACTCAGTGTTGGATTGGCCCACTTTGCGGCAAAACCTTCCCCTGGTCCACATATATGTGTGTGTGTGTGTGTGTGTGTGTGTGTGTGTGTGTGTGTCTTAGAACTTCATACAGTTTGATTAGCTGAAGTAGTGTGTGTGTGTGAGATACTATGTTTTGAATGTTTTACTAAATCTCCAAACAAAATCAGCATCTTTCTCCTCATTGTTTCGGTATTGTCTTGTAACCACTTTTAACATAGCCATTAGCAAATTGTATCACAAACATTTATTTACAGATTTTTCTCCTCCATTGGACTGCAATATCAAGAATGAATGCATCTTTGTCTTATTCTGTACACCTTGTTCCTAGCACAGTGCCTTGGAGATACAATTAACAAATAAGACAGGATCCTTTCCTCAAATTGCTTGTTATCTAATGGGGAGATCAGATTGGTTAAAAAAAATTAAGTATAATCTAAGGTAATTAAAATAGAAGAAAATACAATGGGATTTCAGAAAAGGAAAGTCGATTCAGACTTGTTCAATCCAGGAAGGAGGTAGCTTTTAATCTGGATTTGTAAGGAAGGGTAGGATTTCAACAGACTTGGAGCCCTTTAAGTCTATACCACAATCCATTTATTTTAGCCAAGGAAACGTGCTCTCCTGAGGCGTGTCCTGGCCTTCTCTGAAGGCTCTTGTATTGAGGCAATGTCACCAGTAGGAGAAACTGCCTGTTCATTAAGGGCGAATTAAACCCAGCCACCTTTCCCTAAGCCCCCTGTTGGGAATCACCTTTATTTGCTGTTGCTGGTAAAGCGATCTTGTCAGGTTGTTTGGGCCTTTAACATGACTGATCTTTACAGTTGTGTTTTTGGGCAGGAAATGGCCAGACCCCACCCTGAGCGCTCTGTCTTTTTTAACAAAAAGCAAAATCCATCATTTCAACAATGAATCTCTTTTCTTGGTTTAAAGGAGCATTCAAAAACAGAAAATACATATAAGAAGCTTAAAAAAAAAACAACCACCAGTTACTTGCAAAAATCTGGCTTTCCTGAAAATTGGTCATAAGGAAAACAGCCCCATTTAAACTTCAGTTCTAGAAATTAATGGAAAGCCCCATTTAAACTTCAGTTCTAGAAATTAATGTTTATGGATAAGCAAAATTGGGATCATAACCTAGCCTGTGAAACCAAATGTAATACTAGAAGTAGAAAGGACTTTTCTGCTTGAAGACATGGACCCTTCTGGATTGAGAAAGGAGGAGTTTGGATAAGGCAGGGGTCACTGTAATTCTGTGATGAAAACCAAATAAAAACATGTTCATTAATGTGGTTCTGTCTCTATTTGAGCATTCTGGCTGGATGTAGATTGGAAAGGAAGATTACACATTCATCAAAATAGAATTCTTACAGGAATTGAGAATTTAATAGGTTATTTGATAATTTAGTCCCAGTATCCAGCCACTCATTTGCCTAGGATAAAGATAAGAAGAAATAACCAAGCTGCAAGAGAAGTATAAAACCCTGCCATGGAGGCACCACAATTTTAAGAAAATAAAAATCACATTTTAGAAACTGAGTAATAACATCAGTATACATATATAATGATGCAAATTTTGGGTGAAATTGGCCTTTAGAAATTGTTTAATCTAGTTTCCTACCTCCCAATAGTATAGCTTCTAGGAAGACTTAATTGCCTAAATACTTTGACTATTTTATTAATACTGCCTTTGGGAAGAAGTATGTGAATTTCACCAAATTCAATGTTTTTTAAAAAAGTAGATTTTCTATGCTATTCTGAAAGCTGACCCAGTATAGCCTAGTCTTATTGGTTATCTATATATATAAAAGCCTAAGTGACGATCTGACTCTCCGACCATCCAACCGGTAGCTATGACACGCAATTACCACCAGGGGGCAGATGCTCAGCACAAGAGCTGCTGAGCTGCAGTGACTTGGCAGCCCTCTCACAATCTGGGACCCCTCGGGGTATATTGGAAAGCCGGTTTTGGCCCAATCCCTGCAGGCCAGGCCAAGGGACCCCACTGGTGCATGAATCTGTGCACCGGGCCTCTAGTTTAATTATATAAAGTGATGCGTGTTCAAGTCAATGGAATATGAATGCAAAAAGGTGTGTGTTTTTTTTAACCCTGCAAGAGATTATATTGAATACTTTGCAGAAATTCAGTAAAATTAAGTTATAAAAAAGTTATTGTGGGCAAGAGAATGTGGAAGATGGTAGGGCATTTTTGTAAAAACACAGAGGGCATCTGCCCCCGGATTACTTTAAAGTGTCCTTAAATTCTCACTACATTTCATAGAAACTATAAATGGAAATGCGAGATGCCACTTTTTGGTGACACAGAGTGAATACTCAGGGTTCATACTCAAGGGGAATGCCTTGGCCCTGCATCAGAAGATTGGCTTTAAGTTATAACAAAATGCACAGGGTGTGTGTGTATCATTTTTATGATTTCTCACTGGTGTTTTTGACAAATAGATTAACTACTGGCCCTAACTACATTGGATAAAGATGAATTTTAGTGCACTACTTTATATAGTAGTTAATAAAGTTGGAGGTGCTTCTCATTTCTTAAGGTGGTACAGACCAGACGTTAAAGTATATGGGAAAAAAATAGGTGATGAACTAAAAGGCCACTCAGAAGCAATAAGGTATTTAATTTCACTATGATAATACAATCTCTCAGAATTTTTTCTGGGGGAGTAGCCCAAAACTAAATGGATCATGTAATACACATGAACTTTAACCATATCTCTACTCTCCTCTATTTTAAAAACATCAGTGTGCTTACTATTCTCTACTTCTCCTCACCCCGCTTCATCACCCATACTGTCAGCTATGTCTTTTCTTTTCTTAAAATTACTTCAGTAATTTCACTCAGCTCTCACCCCATGTGCCTTTTATTTTACATTGAAAAGCTACTAAAATTTGCATTCTGATCTATAAACATTAAGTGTTTGCTGTTTCATATATAAAGCAATTCTAAAAGTTGAAAAACAAACAAATAATATGAGTATGTGACCAATTTCCCCTATAAACTGTAGGGTTGCCAAATTTAGCAAATATAATTATAGGATGCCCAGATAAATTTGAATTTCAGATAAACAGCAAATACTTTTTTAGTATAAGGTATGTTCTGTGAAATATTTGGGACATACTTACACTAAAAGATTATTGTTTATCTGAAATTCCAATTTAGTTGGGTATCTTGTGTTTTATTTGGTAAATTGTCTACAGGTAATGTCCTATGCAAGGATTATATTTCTCCATGGATCTAATGCCCTGGTCCCTGGCCCACTTAAAAGAGAATATTCCTGCATTCGAAGTTAAATAGATCTTTTCTTAAACACTATCAATTATTTAAATCCAAGGAGATTTCTTATCTAAAATAAATTCAGGTAAACAAAAGTTTTGTCCAGGACTCAGCATTATCATATTCTTATTCTCCCTGGAATCATGTGTTAGGTTTTATGACAATTTATCTTAAAGATGAGAGACTAGGCAACATGTTTTTGCCCAAAAAGCATACTTTTTGTGTGTGTTTTTTCACACGAAAACCTTCATTAAATACTCGTGAAAGTGGTGTTTTACACACATTATCTATTTATTAGTAACTGCTCAGCTTACAACCCTTCCCTGGCTTCTCAATTGCACTTCAGATGAAGCACAAACTCCATGAAATGGTCCACAAGGGGACACATGATCTAGCCCCTTTCTCCTTTTCAGTCATACCTGGTGGCACTATTTTCATTTTGTTCATACTGTTTTGTTGTTGTTCCTGAAAACTCAGTCATTCCTCAGCACCATCAAAAATAGATTGTCCCTCTGCCCAAAATATCACCCTGCCCCATTGCTACCCTCCTCTTTGTTCCACTAATTCCTACTCATCCTTCATCTCTCAGCCCAAATGTAACTACCCCCGGAGGTTCTTTTTATTTCATGTCACATATATTTATTCATTTGTGTGATTCTTGATGTCTGTTCTCCCCAGCAAGAGACTGTAACCTTCATGAAGCCATATTTCCTTGTTCCCTAACTTATGCTTATCTCTCAGCATGATGTCTGGTATAGAGTAAACATTATGCAAATATTTGTTAAATGAATGGATAAATGGATGAATACATAAAGAATGGTTAAGGATAAGGATAGTATTGTTTTCATCTACTAAGTTTTGGAGAAATTAAATAATTTGTTTATTTAGTTCATGAGTGGGAATCAGAACTGAAATTCACATCTGTCCACTGTCTCTTTTTATTTTATTACTGCTTCTCTCTGAAGTCCCTTCACATTCTAACAACCCATGATTGTATGATCTATAATCTTCATAAGACTATAGGTAGGGGAAATAATGGTATTATTTGGTTTCCATAGAACTATTTTGTCAGACATTAAGCTATGCGCCTTGGAGGAATTTCAGAGGAGTGGGAAGGGCTTGTGGTTCGGTGAAAGGGAGGGGCAGACTGAGCCCCAGAGCCCCCAGAGACAGCACCTGGAACAGAAGAGAGTTTTCTGCCCACACACTGAGTATCTGGCTGCCAGATGGGTGCTGGGCACACATTTGTTTTTGTAATTTTTCCCCTTCCTCCTCATCTCTTTATGGGCCACGCCCCTTTCAGAGGAATTTAAGGATGGGCTTTGTGCTGCATTGCCTCCTCCTTCCTTCCTCAACCCCAACCTCTTTCTCTTCCACAAATAGTGACCAGCAGTGTCAGACCTTTCCTATGCTTGGAATGAAAGGGGAAACAAAACCTAACTGATTCACTCAGCACCCTTCAGCCAGACACTTGGCTCTTTCTGCAGCGCTGGGGTAGAGCCCGATCTGTTTAGTTAGGACAACAGTAGCTCAGTTCATCTACTCAGACCCACTAGAAGTTCTGTGTATTGAATTATGCTTATCTGTCCAGTGTTCTACTTTTATGGGCCCTTTCTGGAGGATGTGATTTTGACCAGATCTGTTATGACAGGCCAGGGGACTCCTGTCCTGTTTGCAAAAGCCACCCTCTGACTCATGTTTCTGGACATTCTGTGGTCTTTTGTTCAGGCTTTTCAAGAATTAGCAAAATATTTCTATATCTGTTTTAAAAATAGACTATTTTTTATAGTAGTTTTAGATTCACAGCAATATTGAACAGGAGGTACAGAGATTTCCCATGTACCTCCTCCCCACACACATGCATACCTTCCCCCATTATAAACATGCCCCCCCTCCCCAACACACACACCAGAGTGGGACATTTGTTGCAATCAGTAAACCTACATTGACACATCATTATCACTCAAAGCCCATACTTTACATTAGGGTTCACTCCGCTGTATATTCTGTAGGTTTTGATAAATGTATAATAATATGAATCTTCCATTATATTATCATATAGAGTAGCTTTATTGCCCTAAAAATCTTCTGTGATCTGCCTATTCATCCCTCCCTCCCCAGTATCTGTTTCCACAGGAAACCTTTAGACATTTTCAGAAAGTAGTAACTGTATCATTCATTAACTAAGCTGAGGGCAGAGTCTAGGATGGTCTTGGCAAGAGACTGTCTTCGTTTATTCTTCTTCTTCAGACCACATACTTGTCTAGATGAGGATAGTTCGATAAATGGATCCAGGTACATCAGTAAACACATTCCAGGCTACAAATTTCATCCCCATCAACCACATGCTTTGAAGAGGACACCTGGCTCCATCTTTACGCATTATGTGCGGGTAGGGGACGGATAGGTCTGCAAAGGTCAAGGGAAGGTTGCAGCAAAGATGGTTTCTACAGAACCAATATCTAGTCTTTGTCTTCACCCTAATTGTTTAGGCTAAAAATACCAGAGCTTAAATTATGAGTAGAAGAATATGAAGTGTGAATTATTATTTTTATGAACCGTAACATAATATACTCTTTTGTCTGTAGCACAAAGGTAGGAATATCCCTGAAAAGTATTCATTCAACCAGGGTCCTGGAAAGAAGATGATGTGGAGCAGAGCCATAGGGTTGTAAGTGGTCTACAGTGGATATAGTTTGAGCAAGAAATAAATGCTTTTTATATGTCAGTGTGATTTTAGGGTTGTTCGTCATCACAGCATAATTCAGTCTATATTCCCTGAGCCAACTGACCTCCCTGAGCTTGGTCCAAACTTAGGTATAATTATATCAGCCTCCAAGGGAACACAGCACGCACAGATATTGAAAACCCAATTCAAAAGATATTGGGAGTGGTCCCGCAACTCACATGAATGACAATATCTGTAGCATTTGAGAGACCTTAAAAAATTTCCTGTCTTAGGGCTGAACAGCATGTGACTCGTACAATTTCTAGATACACCACAAGCTATTGTGCCAATAAATTTCCTTCTTTTATGTATTCCAAGTCTATTTGTTGAATCTAGGTTACCAGGGAATAGATCTAACCTCACAGTTTATCAAGGCCTGGCAGCAAAGGGAGGGAATCAAGGTATCCAAAACAGAACGCAGAACGTGAGTAGGGATGCCATGGAGTTACTAGCTTGGGCTGGAATAAGTAACAAAGCTTTCCAGGAATGCTGGACCTTGTGCATAGAGGGTAATTACAGAATCAGGTACTAGGCAGACTCCAACAAGTGGGATTTCACCAGGGACCAGAATATTGAAATGTAAGATAGGAATAGCAAATAAAAAAAGCAAACATGTTTCTGTTACATTTCCCTCACTGGCCCAAATCCAAGGGCGAGTCAATGAAATAAAAACACGTCCTAAAAACTGGAGCAATTCATAGTCCACTTAGGGAGATGAGTAAACCAAACTGTTAAAAACATATTATTGAAATCTAATACACATACAGAGAGATACTTATATCGTAAGACTATGGGATGACAATTTTTCACAAATTCGGTGCTCTGGGTGACACTGAGCATCATATCAAGAAACAGAACATTACTCATTCTCCGGAAACCACCCTCACCATTCTTTCCAACTTTCTCCCCAGGGAAACCATTATCCTGATTCCTGATAGCACAGATTAGTTTTGCCTGGTTTTAAACTATGTATAAATGGAATTCACAGTATATTCTTTCGTGTTTGGTTTCTTTGGTTTAGTGTTATGTTAGTAAGCATCAATGTAGTTGTAGAGTGTTTACTCTCATTGCCAGGTTCTAAACCATTGTGTAAAGATACTGTACATTTGTATTCAATCTACTATTGACGAATATTTGATAGTTCATTGTTTAGGGCTGTTCCAAATAGTGTTGATGTGAAAATTCTAGTACATGTCTTTGGTTAATAAATACATACTAGAAGCCTGGTGCACAAATTCGGGCACAGGTGGGGTCCCTCACCCTAGCCAGCGATCGAGGCCTATGGAGGAGGGACCCCGGGAGGTTTGCTGGCCGGTCCTCCCAATCCGGGCCATTGGGGGGGGGGGTCAGCCAGCCAGGGGGAGGAACTGCAGGAGGTTGGCCTAGCAGCCCCCCCCCCATGGGAGCCTGTGGGGAGGGACCACGGGAGGTTGGCCAGCTGGTGGGGGGGGGGGGGCACGGGAGGTTGGCTGGCCGGCCCCCTGATCAGGGCTGATTGGGGTGCTGGCTTGCAGGAGAAGGAGGAGGGGCTGCAGGAGGTTGGCCGGCCAGGGGGCAGGGGCAAGGGGGTTTGGCTGGCCAGGGGGAGGGGCCATGGGAGGTTGGCTGTGGGAGTGCACTGACCACCAGGGGGCAGCTCCTGCATTGAGTGTCTGTCCCCTGGTGGTCAGTGTGTGTCGTAGCGACTGGTCAACTGGTCGTTCCAGTCATTTGGTCATAACGGTCGCTTAGGCATAATGGTCGGCGGAGGCTTCTGAAAGGCCTGGTACTGGAGCAGACAGGCACCCAGCTCCCTGCTTTTGATGGTCCGCGGCGGGACGTGAGTTCACTGCCCCAGAGGCCCCTTCTATTCCGCAGCACAGCCATGGCGCAGATGCTGGCCCAATCGTGGGCATAGCGGAGTGATGGTAATTTACATATTACCATTTTATTAGGTAGGATATTCATATTGCATAAATGCCCAGGATTGCAGTTGTTGGGTCACAGGTGCTGGAGGTGATTAGGTGGAGTCCCCCTATGTTGAGGAGAACTGTATGACTACATGTGAGTTTACGAAAAATGGTAGGATTATTAATATCTTCCATCAGCAAGGTAAAGAGATAATACGCATGCCAAGTATCTGGCATCCCTAGTATTAAACAATAGTTGAGTCAGTTCAATAAATAAGAAGTTCTAATTATACAGCTAAGGAACAAGACAGAAAGTAATACTGAAAGTCATGGAGCAAAAGCCACAAAAAAACAAAACAAAACAAAACCTCTAATGAGGTAGGTAGCCCTGACAGTCCTTTCAAATGCCGATTCTGTCTTCTCCAATTCTCCCTTACTTCTTTATTTTTTTCCTTTAGTTTAGATGGACTGTATGGTTGTTGTGAGAGATTGATAGTGATGGGACATGTTGCCAGTATGATGCATGTTTCTCCAAGTGTCATTGGCCTGGGTGACTTATTGTCCATAACATTAGTGAAGAGACAGATTAAAGAGGAGGTTGGGATCAGAATAACCTCTTGGTCTTATAAGAGTTAGATGTGGCTAGGTGTGAGTATGTGTTTTAAAGAATATGAATGATAAAAGTAAAGAATAATACATAACATAAAAACAATAAAGAAAATTAACAAAACAAAAAGGTAGGTTTTTTTAAAAAGCTCAACAAAATTGACAAATTCTTAGCTAAACTAAGAAAAAAGAATTACTAAAATTAGGAATGAAAGAAGAGTGCATCACTACCAACCTTAAAAAAGGAACAAAGTACTGATTTAAGTACCTTGAGCATCATGTTAATTAAAAGAGGCCTGTGACAAAGAACACATATAATGCGACTCAATTTATATGAAATGTCCAGAATAGGCAAATCCAGACAGATAAGTAGTTGCCTAGGGCTTGGACTGGAGGTGGGGTTTGAGGGTGATGAGGGGTGACTGATAATAGCTCGAGGTTTCTTTTTATGGCGAAGACAGTGTTCAAAACTTACATCTTGGTGATGTTTGCACAACTTTCTGAATATGCTAAGACTATCAACTGTATACTTTACACGGGTGAATTTTATGGTATGTGAATTTTATCTCAATAATTTGTTGTTGTTTAAGTGAAGTGTAATTACGATGATTGAAGAAGCTGTGTTTGCAGAGGGGAAGAGAGAGAAGTGCAGTCACATATAAAGGCAGAAGCCAGTGCAGTTTGTGTTAGAAACAGTTGACCTGGCTTCATAGGGTCACTGGGTTTCCAACTGCCAGCCTAGGAGTGGGGTCTTTATAAGGAGGGCCAAGCACGTAGAACAAGGAACAGCATTTTTTTTTTTCAAGTGCAAACCTAATATTTGTTCTCAGCTGCAGGATTTCTGAAACTCTTAAAGAGCTATTAAAACTATTAAAACAACAACAACAAACTATTCATAAATAAGTTTGCAGCCCAGATCTGCCAAGGATGCCTTTCTCCAGATGTCAGGCAGCAGGCGGGGTTGGGCAGATCCTACAGCCTTCAGAAAGGCCCTCTCTCTGCCCTTCTCCACCTCTACATCTTCCAGGAGCTGCCTGCTGCTCCTGGCCGCCCTGGTCAGCGAGGCTCCCACCTGCTTCCCAATCTGGGCAGACTGGGTTACACTTGGATCTTAACTGGACAGGGCTTGTGGGCCTGTGTTTCCAGAAGATGCCACAGTTGGAGGGAGCAGGATGAAAATAAGTCTCCATGCTACCCTAAGTAGAAACCTTTCCTTCCTCAATCTCCTTCTCTTTCATTTATTTTTCCCTTTTCTCTTTCATATTTTGGCCTGAGGCACCTTGTTAATTTTTAAAGATTAACAGGCCATTTAGCACAAGAAGAGGGTGGTACAGGTCGCGGATGAATAAATTAATACCAAAACTTCACACTAAGACAACAATCAAAGCTATCTGTTTTCTTGCCTAAAGTATCTGCAAGTACTGGGCAGGAGGAAATTGGTATCTCATTAAAAAACAGAGAGTGAGGTGGAGAGGAAACCGAGAGCTCGTTAAAAGTGGTGAAAAAAGTTGGCTTAATTATGCTTTTCCATTTGCTAACAAGAGGACATTTGTTATGAGTTCAGGACACTTTATCCCAAGCAAAACTAAACAGTTAAGGACATTATTTTTGTCTTTTTAGCCAGTGGTGGCTGTGGAGTCCTGTTTCAAAATAAAGGTTTCGCTGCAGGGTAGTCAATTAGGCCAGAGAATACTGGCAAAGGGTCAACTGCTTTCCCTTTCAAGGATTGATTTGAGAGCTGCTATCCAACCTTTCACCTTGCCCCCATGTAAGGGGGAACAGTGGGCGAGGGATCCTTATTAGTGCAAGAATCTGTGTCTGGAGAGGCATTTAAAGGCCACGCTGAGAGTCATTCACTCAGAAACAGTTATTAAAAGTCTACTCCCCCTATAAAGCACCAACTTTCTCTTCTGGAAAATGGAGATACTAATGACTTCATGGTTGTTGTGGTGATTAAATAAGATGTTCATGAGAAAACACCCCCAAAGAACTTTCATAATACTGGCCTCCACTTACTGGTAATTACTGTGAATATAGTATATTATCCTACTTAATTTTTACAATAAGCATGTGTAGTGCTATTATCTCCACTGTATGAGTGGAATAAATTAGGAAGGTTATATAATTTCATATAAGGTCAACCAGTAAGTGAGAGAGAGGGATTTGAATCCAAGTCTGTTTTACAATTTCTCATGGAAGGTCATGAATAAGATATGGCCTCTTACTTCAAGGCCTGTAGAGGAATAGAAAACACTCCAGTAATGAAACAGAGTATGATTAATGGCCGAAAGGATTTACTGTGCTAAGGGAATTTAAAGAAAAGAGAGATTACTTTTGGCTGGAGAGTTATGCCAAGAGGCAGTAGCATAATGTCCAAGAATATATACAGAGTACTTGGTTCAAATCCCAGATTTCTTAGTTTCTAAGCAGCCTTCATCTATAACATGAGAACTGAGATACTACCTTCCTTTTAGGTTCTCATGAGGTTTGGAAAAAATAATATCTATTAAATACTTATCAGTGCCTGGTGAATAGCTTTTTAAAAATCAGAGCATATTTCACACAATAGGTAGTAAATTAAAAGTTTTGAAGGACAACAGTAGAGTTTCAACAGAGATATAAATTTGAAAGAATGTATGGAGAATCTTCAATATTAAATATGTTGCAATAAAATTGTTATTTTGCCTACCAAATTTATTTAAAAATCTATTGGAAGCATGCCATTTTCTAAGTATGTCAATCATAAGAACTGGTTACAGTTTTGAGTAATAATGGAGTAGCTTGTATCAGAATAACCTTCCTGCCAATAACAATTATAAATTGTGCACGATAGGTTTAAATCAACTGTTACAAAGTACTAGAAAGTGATGAAAAGTAGTCAAAAACTGAAAGGGCTTTGATATTTGATACAAGGAGACCACACTGGGTAAGATTCACATTTATAAAGGCTTTTCTACTGAAGGTAATCCCAAGTCTATGAGGTGTTAAGGGGAAAGAGCTCAAGCAATATACTGCATTCTCAGTGGCCTGAGGAAACAGAAAACAGAGAAAAGTCTAAAATAGGGTAGTGTACAGTGGGAGGAGCCCCCAAATCTACAAATAAACTCTCTTCAAATCCTCGACTGACTCCTGAATTGTACATGCTCAGAGAAAGACCACAAAGAAAAAAACAAAACAATAGAAGGCTGATAGAGCTCAGCAGATATTTCAGTGATGTTCCCCTGCAAGAGAGACCAAGGGTTTGGAGTTTGAGTCTAGCTAGAGAGGCTTTGACTTTCCACTGAAACAATATAATGTCTGCACTTTATTTTTATTTATTTATTTTTATTTATTTATTATTATTTTTAAAATATATTTTATTGATTTTTTACAGAGAGGAAGGGAGAGAGATAGAGAGTTAGAAACATTGATGAGAGAGAAATATCGATCAGCTGCCTCCTGCACACCTCCCACTGGGGATGTGCCCGCAACCAGAATCGAACCCGGGACCCTTTAGTCCACAGGCTGACGCTCTATCCACTGAGCCAAACCGGTTTCGGCTAATGTCTGCACTTTAAACATAAACATTATGTCCCATGACTAAAACTAGGGAAACTGAAATAGACCTTTATAAAGTCTAAAATGAAGCCATCACAAAAATAAATAGATTTCAACAATATTATTTTTAAGAGACAGAGAACCGAGTTCAGGGATGTAAAGAAACTAGAATTGGGGGCAGAAGGCTCAAGAAGAGGGAGCTACTAAGAGAAAAAGTTCTAAAAGTCTTCTAATCTCTGCTTGCTTAGAAAGAAATGCCACCAGAAAACAATTTCTAAGGAAATAAAAAATATGAGATAACTGTAAGACTAACAATTCCAGAACTTCCTCTGGGCTGGTAATCTTTTTTTTTTTCTTTCAGTTTTATTTTGTATTGGTTTCAGGTGGACAGCTTAATGGTTAGATAATCATACACTTTACAAAGTATTCCGCTGATATTTCCAGGACCCCAACTGACACCATACATAGTTATTGCAGTACTATTGACTATATTCCCTATGCTTTACTTACATCCCTTTGACTATTTTGTAACTATCAATTTGTTCTTCTTAATCTCTTCACTTCTTTCAATCAGTCCCCAACCCCTTCTCTGGCAACCACCAGTTCTCTCTCTGTTTATGAGTCTGTTTCAATTTTGTTTGCTCATTAATATTATTCTTTAGATTCCATATATAAGTGAAATTGTATGGTATATGTCTTTGTCTGACTACTTTATTTCGTTGAGCATAATGAGGGGTGGTAATCATTTGAGTTACCCCTAGATGTTGTGGAAAAATCTCACTGATTATATGGAACATTCAGTAGAGATTGCAGAAAAGTAAGGCGACTAATTCTCCCTTGAATAAAGACCACTCTAGATCTTCTCTAAAAGATCATAAAATCAAAACTTGAAAGGATTAAATTAATTTTGTTATTCATTTAATTTATGCTTAATTTGTAAAGTATACCCTTTTTCATATCAATATGGTTTGTTTTCTTTCATTTTTCATATCAGTCTCACTAGAGATTTGTATTTTATTAATCTTTTTAAAGAATCAATGTAGGTTTATTTACTTTCTTTATGCTTTCTTTGTTTTCTATTCCATTGATATGTGCTCTTTATTAACTCTTCTATAATTTTTGTTTTATTCTGTCATTCCTACTTGACTTCTTAAATTGTATGTTAGCACATTACTTTTCAGTATTTAAAAAATTAAATATAAGCATTAATATTAAAGCTATACATTTCCCTCTAAGTACATCTTTAGCTATATTCCAAAATTTTTGATATGTGGTATTGTCATTTCCCTTAGTTATACTTATTTTCTAAGTTCTCTCATGATATCGTGTGAATTTTTAATTTTTTCCCTTTTGTCATTGATTTCTAACTTTGTCATTGATTGGTGGTTAGAGTGAGAAATCTATATCACTCTTAGAAATTATTGAGATTTACTTTATGGATTAATATATGGTCAGTTTTTAAAAAACATTTTATGTGTGCTTTTAAAAAATGGAAAATCTACTTAGATTTGTATAGACAATCCAACAATATTTAAGTTGTTAATCTACGGTGGATAGATAACAAGCTCAGGGTACATGATTTTAAAACTCAACAGTTTATAATTTTATAAAATTACCAAGTATTGAGTTTTAAAGTATGGTTATGGTTATATGACACCAACAAATGTGATCCTTACTCAGCAAGTCAGACAGGCAGAGAGAGAGTAAAAAGGCAGTCACCCTGACTATAGGACAGGATAATGAAAGAGCTGCAAGTTTGTTATATCGGTAGCAGGGATACCAGTGCAGTGGACACTTGTCTGTAGCCCTACACGAGATCTGACCTTTATGCATAGTTACAATCAGTGCTTACCTTTCCTTCTTAAAAGAAGATTCCTGATCATTTTGTATGCCAAGACTGCCAGCAACCTTCAAGTGCATCTAAAATCCTGATGACAGCAATTAGTGCATTCTGTCACACCCATGTCTTTTGTCTAAAATCTGCTAAGTTCAAGAGTCAGAAAACTACTCCCTCCTCATAGGCTCCCTGCCATATCTTTCCTCTCAACTCCCTTCCTCTTATGTCAGGAATAATTTTCACTTAACGATTAGTGACTTTACTCAATCCATCAATAGTGGCCAGAATTACATCAATCTCTTGGGCATTCAACAAAATCTGACCTGAATGAAAAGAGCCTACCAAAGGAAAGTCACAATCTGAAGAATGGAGGAGACAAAAAGAATGGGACAAAGGACAAAGCAAAGGTTGAGGATGAGACATAGGAAAACCTTAGAGGAAGAAACTTCAGGTCAGTTTCCGTTTATTGTCATGGTTTGAAATGGAACTTTTAACACCAAAGAAAATGTGATTCAGAGCTAGTTGTTGTGAAAAAAATGTTTTTATTCATTACACAGAGATCATATTCTTGGTTTCCTTACTTATTCTTTGCCCTCAATTTATGCTGAAAAATTTTTCTTCTGCAAGTCAAGGACTCATTTATACTCATTTATCATTTTTCTCTTTAGCATATTTTTACTAGGGATTAAATGACATCTACAGAGATGTGGACTTAAAGCCTAAGAGTAGACAGAAGCCTTAGTGCTTTATGGGAATAACTAGGGACCTTTTATCACCCATGGAATTAAGGGTTGGAAAACAATCAGATGTGATATCTTTTCCAAATTGGCAACCTTGAGATTTCAGGGAGGTTTGATTAGAATCAGAGGTCAGCCTTATCAAACAGATTCCATTTAGTTTGCGTTGAGCTTTTCAGATAGCTATAGTATTAAGGACCCATACAGGATGTGGACAAAGAGAAACTTTGTCTTTTCAGTCACAAAAAGAATGCAGAATGTAAGAAAGAGCTGCTGGATTCCAGGCAAATGTCTATTGGGTACTTAAGCATGGAGGCAGGATGAAGTAGAGAGCCCCATGTCCATCCTGTGTACTGAATTTTGGGAAGCTGACATTGAGATGGAGATAGGAGTAAAGGTTTATAGGGAAGTATAAACTTATGAAAGAAAAAAGGAGGCAGGATTGGGCAAGGGAATTGTCAAACCACAATGCAAACCTTATCTATGATAATGCATCAGGGAGATGCATAACAAAGGATTGCTGTTAGAGAAGACCTGCTTTGGGCAGAAATGGCTGCAACTTGTACTGCCCTTCCATAAACAGTATATCCTAAGCTCAGACCTGAGGCAGGACCTAAAGCAGTTAAGGGCTGGAAGCTATCAGTTACCCTACTTTGAGAAGTTGGTGGTGCTTTCTTGAAGGAGGATCTGAGCAGTTTATCTCCATATCTGTTAAAATTCCTTGCCCTGTGCTCTGCGAATCCACTTCTCCATACATATCTGGGGAGCAGCAGCTCATACAGAGCTCTGAGGGGAAACTTAGAGGAGGGAGGTCAGCAGAACAAACTACAGCCCTCATTTGCTGCAGTTAGTCTCGAGGCCCCAACCGATGTTCATTGTTTCCCTATTCCACCATCCATTCAATTTCTCCTTACTGTCAACTGCCATCTCTGCTTACTTGGTGGTAAGTCCTTCATTTCTGAGGCATAGAAAGAAATATGAATGTCATGATGAATTGAGAGACCATTTTGTCTTAGTTATGATTAGATTTCCCATGAAGCCTTACTCTACTCTGGTTCCTCTTCTTAGCTTCTGGGGAGTTCCATGTTGATGCTTCATAAGCACCAGTGAGGAAACTGCTTTTCTTTACTACCATGTTCAGGGAAAACTGCGTTGCTTCTCAAACGGGGCCTTTAGGTAATCCTGCTTTATGAATTGTAACCCTACTTCTTGTTTTTTCTTCCCTGACCCACTTATCAGTAATTTTTTTTTTCTGGATGATGAAAAACTGCCAGATGGATCCCTTGCTTTGCTTAATCCCTGGATCATGTGTACACCTGCTGCTCCTGCTGGTACTTGCCACTGGGATTCCTCTGTCTAAGAGGACTGCCAAGGTGCATTTGTCACAGCATGGCTCATTACCATCCAAACTCAATGCAGTTCCATGTCCTAAAACATAACTATTGAAACTGTCCCTAAGAGAGGACTCAACCTAGAAAACATTTATGGAATCTGTCCCCAACATTTCATTATTTTAAAAAAGTTCTGTTTGGATCTACTAGTTGCCTTGTTTCCATATTTTGCCAGTCTCATTGCTGAGAACTCATTTTTGCAACCTCAGTCTGGCTCCAATCTCTGGAACCAAGGGTAAGAATAAAGTGAGTTCAAGAAATGCAGCCCTACCTGCGTTTCCCACTCTGACCTTACAGTTTAGTTCTAGCAACTAGACTCCTGATTTGCTCTGAGACCCACTGCCTACTATGTGCCTGATCCAGGGGCAAGTGGGTAAGCATAGGAGTCACTCTGGCTTTGCTGCTATGTGCCTTTGGGGATGTTTGAGAGGCCCCTTATAATCGCTTTATATTTTTACAGTGCTAAGCAAAACCCATTGTTTCATACGACTCTCAGAATAGTCTCATTGAAATCAACCTATTTTACATTTAAAATTGATTTTTAATGGAACCAGGATGGAATAAAGATCTCATAACTCCAGTATCAGTGCTTTTTATTTTTAAGCAGCATTTATTTTTTTCCTTAACATAAATCTGTTCTGTAATCTCACTATCCTAATGACAACCATTGCTAATATTTAGGAATTTTTAATCTATGTATATAATTTTTTACATTGTTGAAGTCATTCTGGATATAAAACTTGGCATCCTGAAATTTTACATTCATAGATTTGGATGGTTTTGATTTTCTTTTCTTTTTTTCTTCACATTGTCACATGTTGATTTTGATTCTCACATTAAATTGATCCCAAGACTAAGCTGTATATCTCAAATCACTTTAAGCAAAAAAGAAGAATCCCCCAAGTGTAATAGACACAGTTCTAGAACTCTATAATGAAATATTAAGGCTGGATATTCCTGAATCTGGTTCCTTGGGCGAGGCATTATACAAACCAAAGTGTAGTTTGTATATGGGCACATGTTTTTGTAAGTTAAACCTTCAAAATAAAAAGTTTAAATATTGAAAATTAAATACTACAGTGGACACCTGGGAATCCCTAGTTCAGGAACTGTCTAATTATCTTCTTAAATGATGTAAAATTTGAATTTCACAGTATCAGTGCAAGGGAAAAAATCTGTATTACTACCCAAATGGCTACTCTCAGGCTGTGTATAGGGTGGTACATGAAACAACTTCGTAAGTTAAGCATCTTCCTGAGCAAGGATGCTCATGATAGGGACGGCTGTGTCTGAGAACAGCAGCATTCTGTTTAATCAGCCTCACCTATGTGCTGTGTCAACCTAAAAGTTAGGTGAGAAAATCAGCCACTTTTGTGGTTTGATTGGAAGGTCCTTGAACCTCCCCCCATCCCAAGCCTAAAAGTTTCCACATAACTTGTCCCAGAATTCCCACTCTTGGTCATTCTTTTGAATTAAGGTATTAAATAACTTTGTTATAAAGCAAATGTACCTTTTTGGTAAACCATTACTCACTTGGAGTTACCAGCTGGGATTAATGCCTAATGCACAATGAAGATCTAGCTCGCTCATCACAATGGGGCAGGTCCAAGGCTCTATGATCAGACCTGGGCACCTAGAAGTGGAAGAAGGTGATACCATTGTAATAACCTGGTTATTAATAACAGGAAAGGAGCAAAGGAAAAGCCAGATAATATAGGCAAGCTGTTTGTACAGCTTTGCCAGGAAGCTGCAGTGTAACATTCTCAAGGTCTGTTCCCCACAGATCGCTGGGGGAAGGGACTGGACAATAGACCCATGCCCAGTAAGGTCTGGGTGATGTGGGAAGGTGCTTGTCTGTCAATCACACCTGGGAACAAGCCATTGGTCAGAATGGGCGTGGCCACTACACACATGGGAAGATTTGATATTTAAACTCCTAAACCAAGGAATTTCTTTCTCTTGCTTCCTTGGTCTTCTTGTTCTCTTGGAATTCTTGTTGCAGGGTGTGTGCTCTCACGCTTATGCACTCACTCACATGGCCCACAGCTCTGTGGGCCCCACACACAGTGGATTGTGATTAGCCTGATGCTGTGTCAGACCCAGCTTCACCATAGAAAGGAAACTATGGACTCTGGCTTTGCCTTTAGCTCTGCTAGATCCCCAGCTGCACCTTTTCCACGACTGGTTTCAGGGAAATGGGGTCTTACAAACCGAGGGATATAATTTCACACAAATAAACCTTTCTACCACATCTCATTCTCCCGAGCAAGTCTTAAAAAATTCTTTTTTCCTCAAGATACCATAAGAACCCCACTCGCACTAGCATTGGAGAAATTCCACTCATGCAATTCTCTGATAACAAAGAGATGGTAAGGGGTAAAATGTGAATTTTAAAACTGTAATACCACTGCAGGGAGGCTCCGCTGGGAAGCCATGGCCATATGAACACACAGGGTACCCAGAAGTACTAGAAGAAGGGAGGAGTGACACCAAGAACAGTCTTCACCTTTGAGAATCCTGAGGAATAGAAATACAGTTCACAGACTTGTGAAGAGCTAGGCTGCTTCATGCTTAGAAAATCTGTTACTGGATATGTATTCTCGCCCTCATAACAGTTCCATCTGTGGGTGAAACAGAAAGCTTTCCTTGGGAGGCTCAGTAAGGTTCAGGCATGGCCCAGGGCCCAGACCACTGGACAGACGTCCTTCCTGTTGGGAGAAAAAGTCACATTCCCCTGTTATTTGTGACAGCCTCAGGACCCACAGGCTGCCTGCAATGTGTAGACTGCATAATTTAGCATGAAGGCTGCCAACAATTTTTGGCCTCAGCTTTTTAACTGGTTTTCATTTAGCAACATTTTCAGAATTTTCCGGGACACTTTATGTTTTAATGAAGAAAAATTAAGTGACCTTTAGTCAACTTGGCAAAAGACAGGGTGGGTGACAGTGGTCCAGAATAGTAATTAATAAGGTTTACTATCACCATTAAGAATCCCAGAGCAGACATTGGCAGTTTATTCCCACATGGTTAGAAAGAAATGAACGTTCTATCCTTAGAAATGACAGTTGTTCATACTCATCAAGTCATGATGCTATGCGACCATTTGTGAATTTAGAAGCAAGGCCTCTGATGGTGACAAAAGGAGCAGCATTACCCACTGAGTAAATCAAGGCCAAAAACCATATTTAATCCCCACTCCTGTGCCACACACCTTCCATCACAATCTCTCACGGGTGGAACTGGCCACATAATCAAGTACGTGAATAAACTGTAAATTGATTCAGTATACCTCATTACATTGTTGACACAACCATAACCTTCTAATCACAAATAGCATTACCCAAACCTCACACCCACCATACTGCTAACAGAAAATTTGTAGCAGCCTTTTGGGAAAATGGCCTCCAAATCACATGTAAGGATTGTCCTAGAAGAAGGTTCCACTGGACAACAGAATTTTCACAGGCTGAAAACGTGGTTGTTCTCTTCTTGTAATGGGCTTTCCAGCCCAGGGCAGTGACTATGACAGGGTGCCCCCAGGTCTGTGGTGTGGGCCTTATCTGGAGTCAGAAGAAAATGTTCAGCCGTCTTGTAGCTTTTGTCCCTCAAGACTCCAATGAGGACATGGTCCCCTGCCCTCTCCATTTGATTCACCAGGGGTACAAGGGATGTACCGTGTGGTCGTCAGCTCAAGTGAGAATGTAGAGGCCACCACAAAGGAGGGCTTGGCTTTTGCTTCATTACACACAGCTGCCAGAAATGGACTTCTTGGCATTTTTTTTTTTTTATCTCTACATTCAGTATGTGTGATTCCCACTCAGATCTCATGGCCCTACACTTTAGTCCATTCACTTGGCAGTTTCATTTTAAAGAAAAACACAAAGCAAGAGCTTTTAATCTTCCTTTACTATATGTTTATGGCCTACTGTTCTCAACTGCTTTGAAAAGATGTGTGAAGTTGTTTGATCACATGTGCTAAAGCAAGTATTATTAAAGACTGTGCAGCTATCAAGCCCCATATTCTTAGCAGAGAGGATGGCCTTGAACCAGATAGTAAGCATTTGGAAAATTATGTTAATGAGTGCCTGGTTAATGTGACCTGGAAACAAGTTTGAAGAATTAACACTAGCTCGAGAGTGTAAAAGCCTATGCTACTGCTATTGTCAGAAACCAAATATTTCCGGTTCTCCCTTCAAGCATGTAGAAGAAAGCTTGGACGAGTAAAATTTTAGAATAATGTTATTTCTGGGGAGGAGTTTTGAGAGCTGGGTACAATGTGTCACCTCTATATTTCCCTCTCATGGTTGAAAAGCAATGCTCCACAGAGAAGATGCTCCATCATTCTTGCCCTGGAGTGAGTATATGCCAAGAGCACTGGCCAACATATGATAGGTGTGTGTGAGATTTCGTAAGTCATTGGGATTTGGAACTTGTTACTACAACATAACCAGGCTTGTCCCGACTGGCATAGCTACTTGAATTCTATTTTGCAGGTATGAGTATAGAATAGGTAGGAGAAAGAGGCAGGACATCTAGATTTGTTTTTTTGTTGGAATCATAACAGTGTACTTGTAATGAAGAACACATATTGGCCTGCCCACTCCACCATTGGCTCAGCAGCTAACTCAGAGAATCACTTAAGCTGAGCTGGCTGTGACAATGATGGAGGAGGAGTGAGTTAGCAGGATTTATTGTTTCCTGGTGTTATTGTTTGGGTCTAATATCAAGAAGCTTCGTGTGTGGGAGAGGAAGAAGGGACACTATGTTAGATTATATTAAATGTTGGATCACATTAACATATTTTATTATGAAAAAAGCACAATCATTTATAGCATCAAAAATACTTATTCAGCATTATGTCAAAGACAATGAAATGATTTTCATTTTTTTGTGGAAAATGGTTAATTCAAATTTTAAAGGTTCATATACCTCAGAAGAATATAAAAAAGAAAATAGCAGTTAGTCAAAACCTATCATCCAGAGGTAGCCCTGCTTACATCTCAGCAACCCATCCTTCCACACACCTCTCTATACATATATACAGATGTTTTCCATGAATGGAAATATGCTGTTCAGGTCACAGCTACTTAATTGAACCTAATATGCACAGTTCTAGGATCTGAGATGCAGGTGCAGCAGCTTCTGTCCTGAAGCTCATTGTCGAGGTATAAAGGTAGACACTAAACATGCATTTTCAAGAGAAGCTAGTGTTGTAATGTGGAAAGTCCAGGCCGCTATGCACATTGCAAGGGATTTTACTTAGGCCGCTATGTACATTGTAAGGGATGGCTTCCCGAGGAAGTGATTCTGTTATACAGTGATTTTTATTTCACTTCACAATAGGTCTGAATAACTGTAATTTTTAGTGGCAGCAAAATATTTTATTGCATGAAATGGTCTATGAACTCTATTTGTAATTCCTTATTAATAGACATTCAGTTTGTGTCCTTTTGTAATTTCTTATAAACAGTGCTGCAATGGACTTCCTTTTAAATGCAGTTCTTTAGTGTTACATTTCTTTAGGATAAAGATAGAGAAATACCATTGGATCAGAAGTCATACAGATTTTATATTTATATTATATATGTATATATACATACATTACATATGTAGTATATGTGCTAAATTATATATACACATATATGTGCATAGAAATGCCTTTGTACATTATAGGCATCAAATATAGATATTGTTATACTGCCAACAGACACGCACCAATTCATATTCTCACTGTTAATGCTTAGGAATGACAATCCCCCAAATTCAGGGATACTCAAGAAATGGAATTCATTACATTGTTTTGTAAAGTTTGCCAACAGTATAGGTGGGAAAACTTTCATTTTGTTTGCATCTCCCTAATCACCATGAGGCTAAATATTTGATGCGGTGAGCAGAATGTTGGAACCCTAATTAGACACACGTAAGCCAGAGGGTGGAAGATAACCTCATGAAAATTTAGGAGGCTTCCGTATTATTAAGTTTGTAGGAGCACAGTGGTATGAGGCATGCTGAGATATCCCCTCTACAGTAAAGTGCAAGTTATTGCATCTTAAACCCTCCATTACTAAGAAAGAGGCTCAGTGTTTGGTAGTCCTTTTTCAGATTGGAATGTAGTATGTATCATACTTGGAAATAATGTTTAACTCAGAGATTAATTTTCAAATGGTTTGCCACAAGAATTTTGAAAACATGCAATAGCTGCCTATTTAGTCAGGGGCACTGAGCTCTTTTCTCTGATATTGTCAAATAAAAAAATGACAACAGCCAATACAACAATAGCCATCCATTGTGAATGAATCAAAATTATACCTACACTAGAGGCCTGGTGGATGAAATTTGTGCACTTGGAGGCAGGGGGTCCTCCATCCGGCCTGCGCACTCTCGCAGTTCGGGAGCCCTTGGGGGATGTCCGACTGACATCCTTAGTGCTGCCATGGTGGTGCTGTGCTCGCCAGCCATGAGCCTGGCTCAGGGCTTCTGGATGAGCTGTGCTCCCCCTGCAGGAGCACACTGACCACCAGGGGGCAGCTCCTGCATTGAGTGTCTTCCCCCTGGTGGTCATTGTTGTCATTACTGTGTTTATCACATTCCTCTGGGTTATGGGCCATTAGCATTCCACCAAAAAATATAAATTCTGAAATGCAAGGTAAATCAGTGGGCCAGATATTCTAGAAGCCCTGCTGTTAGGTAGATTTGAATATTAGCCTTCTATTACATAGGATTTTTTTGGGGGGAGGGTCAGGCAAAAAATAGAATTTTGGTGTGCTGCCAAATTTTAGTAGTTTGTGGGTGCCATGAGATGAAAAAGGTTGCAAATCCCTGTTTTAACCCATTTATAAGATGACTCAGATGGATGTTAGTTTTGTGTATGGCCCAGAGTAAGAAAGGCTCCACAGCAGGTCCTCTTGAAGCTCAGGCCATGTGACCCATCAGAGAGAGTAGTGCTGGAAGTATTTGAGGTGGCTATGGTGCTGGTGTAAAAGGCTACATGCAGCCTCCAGCAATAGCACTGGGAGATATTCCAGGCAGACAGCTAGAATTCTCAAGTCATATCTCTGCAAAAGACATTATCACTATTTGATGCACAGCTATGGGCCCTAGTAAAGACTGAGAGCCTGACCATGGGACAGCAAGTGACTCTGTGACCAGAACTTTTTGCCATTACCCTAGGTGTCTTCATATCCACCGAGTTAGTCAAAAGAACAGCAGCACTCCATTGTGCAATGGAAATGGAGCATCCAGCAATGGGCCTGAGAAGGTCAAGAAGGTGCAAGGTCCCTGCATCAAAAATGGTTCAACAGCCCCAAGGACCCAGGGACTCCTCTCCCTCAACTCTGGCCTCATGGCGGTGGTGATGCAGATCTCTACAACCAATTAAGAAAGGAGGAATGGCTTTAGGCTCACAGGTGAGTTGGCAGAATACAATATGAACTACTATCACACTCACTGCAGCTGCGCTCAGGGAGTCTTCAAAAATAGTGGTGAAGGAAAATTGCCCAGCATGCAGAATTATACGCTCTATGCTTGGTGGTTCAATTTGTATGGAAGGAGTGGCCTGAAGTATAGTTTTCATGGACTCTCGAGCTGTGTGATAAGGGGTGTCAGTGGTTGGTTCAGAGCCTGAAAGGAGCAAAATTGAAATACATGAGATCAAGAATTCTGGGGAAGAGGTATGTGCTTGGGCTTATGGCATTAGGCACAAGAGGCAATGCTGGGAAGCAATAAGTCTCCTAGGATGGTAACCGTAAGTCCTGAAGGTTTGGATAGGAAAGGGTTAAAGGAGTGCATGTTTACTTTTAGCAGCCTCTTGTGCCAGCAGAGCTTTTGGCACTGACCTGAATTTCCTTGTTGGCTCAGGATTGGCTGATTCAGAATGGATGGGTCAAGCATTCTCTCAAAGCACAACTGGAGGAAAGAATAGCTTCGACCTATTTATTCCCCTAGTATTATGTTTTGGCCCCTCTTCCCAAGGTCAATCTCTCCAGGGATTTCTAACTGTTCTTTAAGTTGCTAAAATTCTTCATCTTTGTGGTTTCTGTAATTTCTAGAGGATTGAGTTAAGGGCAAAGAATGGGGCTTTTTTATTGTGCTATCTACCTGAATCACTGTTTTCAGCTTCCTCAACAATGAGATTGGGGTTAAATAAAGTGCATAGAAAAAAAGTTAGAGAAAAGAAAGAAATCTGGGAGGGCTATGGGGAAAAGAAAAGGATGCTGAAAGAAAAGAGAAAATATATAGTTCCAGGAATTTTCATATATTTGTGGTTCAAGTTCAAGTCATTGCCTGACTTCATTGGAACAAATTAGGTCCAGTTTCCCAAACCCAGTCTCCATGGTCATATGAATGACAAGTAATCACCAGATCATTTCTTCCACAACCCCTGGGGCATTAATCTTGAAATCCTAAACTAGACTCAGAAATGTGTGAAATAGTGGGGGAGGGGAGGTTGTCTGCACAATTTCAAGGTCGGAGACTTCCCAGAAGGTACAGAGCATGCTCTTTCTATTATTCCCATGACTTGAAGCTGATACTTTCAGGTATTTTTTGATAAATAGAGCACTGGTTGTTGTCATAAAATTCAATATTTCAAATATTTTGCCTTCCTCTTTATACTTTTCCTTTGTGTAGTCTTGGGAGGCTCACACCAGGCAAGTGTTTTGATTTCACTGTTAGTATGTAGGATTTCATTGTTGTCATTACTGTGTTTATCACATTCCTCTGGGTTATGGGCCATTAGCATTCCACCAAAAAATATAAATTCTGAAATGCAAGGTAAATCAGTGGGCCAGATATTCTAGAAGCCCCTACCCCAGCAGACATGGGAGGCCTCTTCCATCTGGCCAGACATAGCAGCTGAAAATCACCCCTGGGGCTTCCCACTCCTGTCAATCACAGCATCCTGCTGTGAACACCATGCAGCCATTCCTCTCACATGGCCTCTCAGGCTGGCAGAACGAGTGACCACATGGGCTCTGGTCCATACTGCTAAGGCCCATGACATTCCTAAAGATAGCAAGGAATCATCAGTGCCCATCACCATTACTGCCTCTCTGCTCTGCCCAGAGTTTTTCATCCCAGAGAGTCCCCAAACATTTTGCAAGCTGATACCTTGTCCAAGCTGTGCATAAGCCTCTCACTTTGTCCACCATGGGAAGCCATGCACAGCACCTTTGTGGTGGAATGCAGCAGCTGTTCTGCAGCCGCACCACAATCCCGTGGACCTCTGTCTGGGCCAGGAAGCCAAGAGGAATACCATATCCAATTGAGAGAACAGGGGGGAATTTCAGGAGGTAGAATTCACTGAGCCCAACTTGGAAGATGGCCAGGACACCTGGTTAGCACCCTTCCTTTCTCTCCCCAGAAAGCATGGGTCCTTGTGACCACCAACAGCCCCACTCTAAGCTCTATACACTGCCCCCAGACATCAGGCAATGTCCTCCTCAGACTAATTCTAACCCTAAATAACATGAGGGAATAACAGTAAATATTGTAGAAACTAAGGGCATCTCATCTCATCTCACACCTGCTAATCTTAGCTCATGTCGCCTTAGAAGGAATAGAAACAGTACTGATGTACACAAAGTCAGTATGAAAAATGATTAGAGTGTCTAGTATTACTTCCTCCATGATTTTAGAGGGACATACAAATCTAAGGAAGTGTCAGTTGTTTGGAGTAGAGAGTATGGATTATAACCTGAAATGTGGCTATAGGGCCATGATGTCAGCTTTGAAGATTCCATTTAAATAAGTAATTTACTGAACCCATGATTTTACCTAAAAATAATAAGGTAAGTCTTTATGGGTGATCTGTTTGAAGAAGCATTCAATTAAATAATAATAAAAGCATTACTACTACTACTACTACTACTACTACTACTGTAAAAATAATCTTATATAATAAAAGGCTAATATGCAAATAGACCGAACAGCAGAACAACCAAATAACTGGTCACTATGACGTGCACTGACCACTAGGGGGTGTGCACAGAACATGGTGGGCGCCAGCTGTGGTGGGATGGTGGAGCAGGTGAGTGGGACCTCAGACCAAAGCAGGGCACCAGTCGCTGTCATTGGGATGAGCCTCTGGTGGTTACTGAAAATTCTTTGCTCCTGTGCACTGCAGTCCCACCTGGCGCTCACACCTGCTGCTGGCGCTGGCCTTGTTTGTACCTGCTGGCAGCGCCCAGCGCCAGCCCCGATCACTTGGTGCCGTCAGCAGATGTGAGTGGTGGCTGCTGGCCTTGATAGCTCCTCAGGGCTTCTCTACCTCCCCCTGCTCCTGAGGGGCTATTGGGGGTGGCAGCTGCCGCTCGCACCCACTGGGAGCGATGACCCCGCTTGCACCCGCTGCTGGCACCAGAGCTGCCACTTGCACCCACTGCCAGCACCCGGTGTCAATCCCAATCACTCGGTGCTATCAGTGGGTACGAGTGGCGGCTGCCGGCCCTGATCACCCCTGAGGGCTTCACTACCTCCCCCTGCTCCTGAGGGGTGATCAGGGCAGCAGCCACCGCTCGCACCTGCTGCTGGTGCTGGCCCCAATCGCTCCGTGCTGTCAGCGGGTGCAAACAGGACAAGTGCAGTCAGTGCATGGGAGCAGTGGGAGCGGGGCTGCCAGAAGACAGGGGACCTGGGGCCATGGGCGGGGGTGCGGAGGATGGGCACCCACAGCCTCGTGGCCCACAGTTCCTTTCAAGGTGCATGAATTCATGCACTGGGCCCCTAGTAATAGTAATGATTCTACTAGACAACATTACTATGTGTGAAGTACTCTATGAAGCACTACAATGATGTGAGCCAGTTCTCTCTCTCTCTCTCTCTCTCTCTCTCTCTCTCTCTCTCTCTCTCTCGACCCCACCCTCTCTCCCTCCTTCTCTCCACACACCTCTCTATACATATATACAGATGTCTTCCATGAATGGGAGTATGCTGTTCAGGTCACATCTATTTAATTGAACCTAATATGCACAGTTCTAGGATCTGAGATGCAGGTGCAGCAGCTCTTGTCCTAAAGCTCATGTCAAAACTCCTTAATGTAGCATCATCTTCCCCTTGGCTGCCTCCTTGTTTAACCTGATTTTTTCATCATTCCACTACATTCTTCAGACACACATTTTCAGCCTCAGACATAGTGAGTTACTTGTGATTCTTCAGCGATGTCCTCTCTGTCCTACAATCCCAAAGGCTTAGCATGTAGTGTCCTCTGCTGGACTGGCCTCCCACTCTTTTACATTTAGCCAGGCCCTATTCAGTCTTCATGACTGTCTCCTATATGAAACCTTCTGGATGCCTCCAAGGACATCATTCTCCTAACTTGCCATTATATATTTTATGGATCTCCATCAAAATAACTACTCTTTATGATATGTATTATTTCTTTACCTATTCTTTTTCTTTTAAAGAGGGCCTCCAAATTGCATATGCTTTAGACACCACAAAATCTCTGTCTCATTTGACACATCCCCCATGTCTCCTACCCCAGCTCTTCCCCTAGTCACTCTGCTCTTGCTGTGTGTTTGATTGTGCCCCAACTGTAGTACTTACACGTAGCATTCTAAACCTATGATCATGCATCAGCAAGAGGAGCGAGGTGGGAACTGCTCTTAGACTTAGTCCCAAAGGTAGGATTTCTCCCTTCTGGGCCTCAAACTGTCATGCATTCATCTATTAAAAGATGAATGCTAAATTCTTCTTTCTGAGTCAATCAATCCAGGCTTAACCCACTTTCAGATAACATCTCCAAATGCATTTCAAAGGCACCAGGAGCCACGTGGGTCTGCAGAGATTATTCACAATTTAAAGTCAATGAAAAGATTACCCAAAGCCATGCTGCTAGCTTTGAGGGTTGCACCCCACTAGGCACAGTGATGCTAGCACAGAATTTGGAGGCATAATCCCAGTTCCTTGGAACATATGCCAGTTCCTCTTTTGAAAAAGAAAAGTCAGCTGTCAAATGTACTAGCAGTATAAATATTCTAACTTCAGACAACTCTGGCAAAATGATACATGCCCAAAAGGTGGAACTGAGTTTAAACTGTATTTACCATATCAAAGAAATTTTACGCTACTTGAAAAGCATCATACCAAAAATATTTTTGATTCATGAGCCAAAGGCTTAGGGTACCCTCCTGTGCAGTGGCCATGATCCCATGGCAAGTGTATCTCAAAAATTTATGGGTGAGAAAAACATTGGAAAAGGTGCACAGGAAGACACTCCAATCTTCAGTGATGGACACAAAGTAATTTTCAATCGAATCTCCATTCACCATATGTCAACAGGCTGACTGGAGGATCTGGTGAAGTAAATCAGCCAGCAGCAGTCCGCGTGGGCTCACAGAGCAGAAAGGATGCTATTGCTCACACAGCAGTTTTCATAGCAACCTCGTTGGAACCCACACAAATCATTCAGTCAGGCAAATCATAGCGCAGTGAATACATTGTGTTAATAATTTATTTAGCATTCATAGAGATTCCACAAAGACTGTTCCATGTGCTCAGGAATAGTGTGCACCGAGGGGACAGAATAAGGTACACAGGCAGGAAAGCAGTTTTATGCAACAAGGCAGGTACTATAGTAGAGGTCGGGAACGATGCAGGAACATGGAGAGAAGGGACAGGTTAACACCAGGAGCCCATAGAAAAACTTCAAAGGAGATGTTCTTGGAAGAAAAAGGTAACTTTTCCAGGGAGATTAAGAAGCATGGAAATTTCTAGTCACATATAGCATAAAAATGATGTCAGATAAAACAGGGCAGATTTTAGGTTAAACCATAAGAACTGGTTCCTAGTCAACCATTTCTGACCTAAGGTAACTGAGATCTGAGAATGAAGGATCTAGTGGGGCCATGCTATAGACATTAGACTTTCTATCCTATGGGAAGTGGGGAGCAAACTGAGATTTTTAAGTCAGAAAAACATGCATGGAATTGCTTTATAGTAAGACTAGAGGCCCGATGCACGAAATTCATACATGGGTAGGGTCCCTAGACCTGGCGGGCGATCAGGGCAGATCTATGGGGTGACCGGTGGGATGATAGGGGGGCCCCCGCTGGCACCCACCTTGGCTGGCCTGGGGGCAGCTCCTACGTGGCCAGTGCATGTCATAGCGACCAATTGTGTGACTGGTCGTTCCACCGGTTGTTCTGCCATTCGGTTGATTTGCATATTAGGCTTTTATTATATAGGATGACTCTGGAGGAAATATGACGCAAAGACTAGAGTAGGAAGAAGCTGATGCTAGTAATGAGGTAACAACAACCTGAACAAGGACAGGAGAGAGAGAGTCAGTTAGTGGGGCTCAAGTAACAGTCCCTTCCTCTGCTCTGCTTTATATTACAAGGAACTAACTTCTTTCCTGGTCTCCATTGCTGACCAGCTTCCATATAGATTTGGCCAAGAAGAGGCACTAGAGGAAGATTGGAGACTGAGAGGAGGCAGGAAGCCAATGTTGTCCCATTGCCCTTTCAGCCCTCGGAGTGATAGTGGCTTCCTGCTTTTGCTAAATGTCTCTGTTCCACTCCCGGGCTCTTGCATTATCTACTTAAACCAATTTCCTGAATTACATTCGCTCTGTTAGGTACACCTGAGGTAGTGTCTATTTTCCTGACTGGAGAATTGCTACAAAAGAGAAAATTAAGATAAAAGAGACTATCCAAGAATTGATGGCCATGGATGTGGAGGTAAAGGAGAAGGTGGCAGTGAGAATAACTCTGATTTTTGTAGCAGTGGGACTGAATGACAAAAACAATGCTAGCAAATACTCACTGAGAGTTAGAATGTGCGAGGAACCATTCTAATTGCTTTACATGTAGTAATTCCTTTAGTTCTTACAATAACTCTTGAGGTAGATGCTTAATATTATACAATTTTATGGGTCAGAAAAATACCGAGGCCTAGGGACTTAAAAAAATTATTTATGACTTGAATTCTTAAATGACAAATAGCCTAGTGGTCAATAACCTACAAAGAGGATGGAGAAAAAGGATCAGGCAGTGATGTCATACATGAGCATGTAGTGTATGAGATACTTGCTGAACACCTAAGTCTAGTCTGTTATTTAAGAGATGATTAAAGCTGGAGGTATGAGCCATTGTTGTATACCTAAGTGTTGAAAAAGACCAAGACAGGTTTAAAACTTTAGCAGTGAATATTACTGGGTAAATAAGGCAGATGAATTGGCCAATGCTCTCAAATGCGGAGGCTACAGACAAGATGACCATCAATAAGATGTTTCCCAAATTACCATGCTATGCTGCTATGATATAATCCCCAAATTTCCCTGTTGCATCACTAACTTTTCACCACTTAATAAATTAGATTGAGAGTTTCTTGGCAGCGCTGACTGTATATATTTCTACCAATCAATCAAACAACAACTATTTATTGAACTCTTGGTAAATGGCTTGCTATATATTAAGTCCTGAAGGGGATTTAAGAGAAACCCAAGATACTCTGTCTTCCCTGAAGAACTTCACACAAGCAGATTTGTAGGCTATTCTGGACCCCTATCCTATGATTTCACTTGCAGCACCCCACACACTGAGAGGCTCAGCCAACAGTCATAGGTTTTAAATGACAAGGAGGTAACCGAAATTCTTACACACTTTGAACAGTCGCAGTTGGATAATAATTTAGGGTATTCTAAAGATGTCTAACATTTCCCATGTAGTCTTAAGAAACTTCTTTGTCACTAAAGGGTATAAGTCATAAGATGAGGTCATCCATTGAACATTGATAGAACATTCCCCACATGAAGACAATGGGATAGATCCTAGGGATACAAAAGGGGGTAAAATTTAGTTCTCGCCTTATTGTGTCTTCTGAGAATGACATAGAAGAAGAGAAGGTAGAGCTGGAGCTAAGTCTTGGCAGACAAGTAAGAATCAGCTGGAGAAGAGGGCAAGGCACCCAGGGAGAAGGAAACAGATTCGATGGCCTGAAGGTGTCAGAGTGCACAGGACATTCAGGACCTCAAGAACAGCTAGAGAGAAAAGTGTGTATGGGATGTCACACGCAGCAAGTCCGGGGAGTTACAGGGAGATCAGAACTGAAGTCCAAGTTTGTCATACAGAGGGGCTTTAATTATATCCCCACAGCAGAGAGATGAGCCACTGAAGGATTTTAATCAGGGGAAATGAAGCGATTATCATATATAATAATCCTATATAATTAAAGGCTAATATGCAAATTAACCAAACAGCAGAACAACTGGTCGCTATGATGTGCACTGACTATCAGGGGACAGATGCTCAACACAGGAGCTGCCCCCTGGTTGTCAGTGTGCTTCCACAGGGGGAGCGCCACTCAGCTAGAAACCGGGCTCATGGCTGGCAAGCGCAGTGGCAGTGGCGGGAGCCTCTCCCACTTCCGTGGCAGTGCTAAGGATGTCCCCAGAGGTCTCCTGGACATCCCCCGAGGGCTCCCGGACTGCGAGAGGGCACAGGCAGGGCTGAGGGGACCCCCCCCCCCACCCCAGTGCATGAATCTGGTGCACCGGGCCTCTAGTATCTAAATAAAACAATTTCAGTGGTATATGGAGAATGTACTTGCTGGTGGTTGTAATGGGTAGGAGGAAGTAGACTGTGAGACTGGACAGCATTTCTGGGCAGTTGCAGAAATCCAGGCAAGAAATTATGGTGGTAATGTCTTCCTGAATTAGCCAAGAATCCTGTTCACGGTAACCTTTGGTTTGGAGGTATAAACAGGAGGAACTTATTTTCTCTATCTTTCTTTTTTAATAATTATTATTTAATGTAGGTTATAACCTTTCCTGGAACCGTTCACTAAGACCCCCGGAAAGAGGCAGCCATTAAAATTAAGCTGAGTGGGATGGAAAGTGGGGCTATAAAATCTCCACCGCAGGCACCTGGAAACAGAAAATGTTAGGCTGTGAGTCCTGGCAGGCTTCATGGGAAGGAACCCTGGACTTCCAGGGAAAGAAGAGGGACCGTGAGCTGCATTCCTTTTATTTGGCGTTTTCAATTTTAACCTTAAAGTGAGAGGAGTTAGAAGAGTATGGAAAGGGTCAACATTTGTCTTCCCTTATTTTAGGAATATAAATTTTAAAACTCCTTTGTATTCAGTAAAAGCAATGAGTAGTAATGGAGTTGGGGAGACATTTTCAAAGCCTATAGTATTAAAATATCATTTTTGACAAGTTAAAATCATGACTCTCAGGCAAATATAAAATGAACATTTATCAAAGATTTTCTTTAACTTATTCATTAATGGGGAAACCTGTAAGATCTTAAAATTGGTAATAAGTTTATTTGAGAAGCTGAGTACATATAGGCAGTTTAATAAAGTGATGGGTTACGTGCAAAATGGGTCAATGTCCAAAAGGTCTGTAAACGTTTTGGTTATATATTCTACCAGACAGTAATTATTTGCATTTCTACTTGGACAGAAATTTTAATGGTCACCTTGACTCCGAAACCGTTGTGAAATATACAGTCAACAAAAAGTTACACACAGCACTGTCCTGAAAGAACATCCATTGGAGACCTATTTCCAATTGTTGGATATTTTCTCTGACCAAAGGTATAGCTTTTGGTCAGAAAGAAACTTTACATCTAGCATGAAGGAAACTACAAAGGGTAACAAAGTCAGATTTGGACATAAAAAATAGCATGACACACAGGTAGAAAAATGGATTAAGCATTTGAACTGACAAGTGAAAATAGAAGAGATAAAAATTGCAAATAGATATAATGTTTACTCTCACAAGAAGTTTAAGAAATACTAGTTAAAATAATAAGGTATCAAGTTCCCCAAACAAGTTAATAGGACAGGTTTAAATGATGATATACAATGTTAGCAGCACTTAGGGAAATAAGCATTTCCATAATCAGCATATTGGCATATAAACTGAGAGCAGTTCTCTCGCTCATACTCCAGTCCTTAGGATTCTTGTTCATTGTAATTGTACTGAAAATCCCTGCTCAAGAGTTGGAAAAAATGGCAAGGATAGAACACAGGGAACTTTCACCCCTGTCCTAGAACATGCAACTTATGCCAGGGCTACCATTGTCTTACTCTCAAATCTAAAAGGCAGAGTGGTCCCAGTGCATTTAAAGTTTGCTTCCAATACAGAAGTCTTTTAGCTGTACAACTCTGGGGAGCCTGATGAAAATTATCACAGAAGGGGGAAGATTTGCCATGCCTTGGAATTAGGAGGCTGGTGCTGCTGCCTTGGTGTCCATCATGCTTTGTTGTGTGCCCTTTTGCCTTATTGCAACCCCACTCCCCAATTCTATCTTCTTCTCTTCTCACCCTACTCTCTTCTCACCTCTCCACTCCCAATTCTATCTCCTTCTCTTCTCACCCTACTCTCTTCTCTCCTCTCTCTCTCTCTCTCTCTCTCTCTCTCTCTCTCTCTCTCTCTCTTTCTCTCTCACACACACACACACACACACACACACACACACACACACACGTGTCATACTCTCTTAGCAGCTCTTTTCTACTAGATCTGGTAAACTCATTCACATGATGTTTCCTGATTTGTGTTACACCTTCAATGGTGATTGCATTACAAAAGAAAATTTCTGTTTAGTATCTAGTGGGCAATATTGTAACTCAAGTCTCTGCTATTAGAATTCCAAACTTTCTTAGGATGGGAAAGGGAAAAAAATCAGACTGACAGAGGAAGTCAGTGCTTTGAAGAGTCCAAAAACATAAATGCTGTATTTTTCAGAAATATGAGGTACAGTTAAAGAATATAAAATTGAATTATTTTGTCTTTAGGGTGCTTTGCTCCTTGGTTTTCATGGCCAAATTGTAACACTAGGCAAACACCATTTGTTAAGCAGAGCACTAAGGAAGGACTTACTATTTCCTATTATCATGTTGAGTACTGAATATACTTAGATTAGTAAGACTTATATATGGTCCTTTGAACTCAGAATGCTATGAAATCTAGAAGTGTCAGTGATTTTAAAGTAGCAATATGAGAAGAAACATAACAAAGATAATATTTATTTAATGCTTACTATGTTCTGGATACTGTTCTAAATAATTTGCAGGTGCTAGCTCATTCCCAGCTTGGACCAAAGAAAAACAACACTGGAAAGCATATACTATTACTATTCCCATTTTATAGAAAACGAAAACTAAAGTAACTTGTCCAGAATTGTCATCATGCAGCTGGTAAATGGCAACACATTCTATTATTAATAGAAATCTATCTATCTAGCTATCTAGCTATGTAGCTATGTCAAAGGTGGAGGGAGGAGTTCCTGTTTGGTGGTGCAAGGAAATCTACAGATAACAATGTTACATTAATGGTGATTGGTAGACTCATAGTTCAGACAGAAGCATTTCTGCTTCATCTTGTCTTCCTTTCACCCAGGTGTTTGGTGCAAATATGCTGCCATTGCTATGTTTACTTTGTCTTCCCCTTGCCAACAAGGGGAGTTTGGGGGTGAGCGCTTCTGGTTGAAGCAACAGTGCGCAGGGTTACCCTTTGCAGGAGCACTCCTGGCACAGCTTGTGCTCCCGTGGACCTCCCTGAGCTCCTGGCATAGCGAAGGAGTACAAACACCACCAGTCTCGCCACCAGGCTATCCAGAGGCAGCATCTGAGAAGTGTGATCCATCCAGCAGCTGGCAAACCCTCCATGAGCATCCCAGCAGACTCTCCAGCAATAAATTGTGCCCTCTGACAAGTCAGACGATTGCCAGACTGGCTGTGAGTGGGAGAGACAGATACTGTTTATTCTTTCAGACCAGAAAAGGGAAACTCGGATTCGTTGGCAGACAGGCTTTGGAAAGAGAGGACCAGTTGTGGTGGTTGATACTTCCTGGTGGGTTCTGTAGTTGCAAATTGTTCTATTCCTAGAATTAGGAATCTCTTTAAACATAATATACAACCTAGTCATGTGGATTTCCACTGACTTCAAGTCCGGAACCCTGGAAGAATCATTTGTATTAGGTGAGCATTAAGTATTGAACCCGTCAAAAAAAAAAAAAAAAAAGTCTTTCAGAGCAGCTTGCTGCAACTTCTTCAATATAATAGCAAGTTTAGCCTGTGGATCTTTTCATTCTTTAAGATTTTAAAAGTGAAGGGACAGGGAAAGGAAGAAACAGAGGTTTAGGGTGGTTTTATGAATGAGTCCTTATGGCTGCCAAGTGTCTCAGGATAAAAAAGATTGCATTACTTTCATGGTGTTTAAACAAATGCAAGTTGAATTTCTGTGATGATTTTCTTCTTTTGTTTGCCTTGTCCACCGAGTTCTAAAGAAGGTCAGAGATATGAGGATGCCAGAGATTCTTGTGGAACAGGAGACACGAAATTCTGACCCGGATACTGGATCGGGCCAGAGAAAGAGATTTTAGATTCTGTATAAATCATCAAGGAGCAAAGAGAGGATTATTCATCCTGAATGACTTAGACATTCGTTTGAATTAGATTTTTCTCTGCAGATATACCCCAAGGTTTTTATTCTGCAATTCCGAGTCTCCTGTTGCTTGTTGGCTTATCTGTGTCTTTACAAAACTTCATACTTTCTAGTCTTTTGTTCTTATTTCCACATCAAAGTATTACTCTGCAAAGCCGAATCATCACATACTTCACACTCACCAAAGTATTCCTCTCCCTTTTTATAATGCATAATATCTCCCTGAAGTTTCTTTTCTTTGCATCTTCTGGGAACTTGCAAGAAAGAAAAAACCATTCGCTTTCTTTCAGTTTAGTATCATATGAATTCATCTCAATTTAAAACAAAGTGACCATGATAACTTATATTTTTCAGTCTTTGCATTCATATCTCCCTAGAAAGAAGAGACCTTGTGTTAGCCTGTAATAGAAAACCTTAAGAACCTCTGTATACTCAAGAAATGAAACTGATGATGGTGAAAATTCGCAAATAGCTATCAAAATCAATAAAATCTAAGCCTAACATCTCTTATCTACTAACATAGCATCACTTCCAAAAATCGAAATTTTTATACTAAATGCTCTGTTTTCTGGAGATAGAGAGCAAAGTGCTCTAATCAGATGTACTGGTTAGATTTTTATGGTCCACCCATAAAAAGAGCAGAGCTACAAGTTACAAAAGACCAGCGCAGACACTACAAGAGGGAACACTTGCTCATCAAGGACTAGAGATAATAAAACAATCTGAATGAAACTATAAGTATGTCTACAATGTTCACAGATATGATGAAATATCTGTAGAAGCAAGATATTTAAAACAGAAAGAAAAGGTAGATTTGAGAAATAAGAAAATAAAATTCTATAAATGAAAAATATAGTTACTGGTATGAAAAGTTAAACATATGGCTTAAAAAACAACTGGATACAACCAAAGATAAAGTTAGTGAATTAGAAATGAGCTAAATGTTGTTTCCAAGAGACACAGTTAAAGAAAATCTAGAAATAATATTGCTACAATGTAGAAAATCAACAAGGAAAGAATAATGGAATGGAAAATATAAAAGAGAAAGTAAGAGAACAAAAAGAAATAATTGAAATTTTGTTTTGTTACCTGAGTTCCCAAAGAAAGAAAGAAGAAAGAGAAGAGAAAACTTTGGAAAAGATCATGAATATGATTTTCCAGAATTGAAGAAAGATGTAATTCCACAGATTGCAGAAGCACACCAAGTTTTTATTATTATTATTGATTTTTAAGGAGAGAAAGGAAAAAACGTCAATTTGTTGCTTCATTTATTTAGCATTCATTGGTTGAATGAATGTGCCTGACTGGGGATGGAATCTGCAACCTTGGCATATTGGGATGATGCTTTAACCACAGGAGCTACCTGGCTAGGGTCCACACCGAGTTCTGAGCAGGATAAAAATAAATAAGTCCACATGTAGATAGGTTGTAGTGAAACTTCAGAGCATTAAAACCCTCAAAAGCTATCAGAGAGAAACAACAGGTGGTTTACAAAGGAATGGCAGTAGAATGACAACCGAGTGCTCGTCAACAGCAGCAGATGCAAGTTTCAAGTGGAACAAAAATCTTAAAAGGGCTAAGGGAAAGTCAGTCCACCAAGAATTCTATAATATTGAAGACAAAACTGACATTTTCAGACATAAAAAGACTATATTTACTACTCCAAGATCCATGTTAAGAGAATTATAAAAGGACTAGAGGCCCGGTGCATGAATTCATGCATGGGTGGGGTCCCTTGGCCTGGCCGGTGATTGGGGCCGATTGGTACCATCTCGCTCAGTCCCCATCCGGGCCGATTGGGGTGGCCGGCTGCGGGGAGGGACTGTGGGAGGTTGGCCGGCTGCTGGAGGTTGGCTGTGGGAGCACACTGACCACCAGGGGGCAGCTCCTGCATTGAGCATCTGCCCCCTGGTGGTCAGTGCATCTCATAGCAACCGGTTAACTGGTCGTTCGGTTGCTTAGGCTTTTATATATATATAGATATACTTGAGCAAAATGAAAAATTAGTGTGGTAGGAGAAAAATAGTAGAAAAACTATATAAATAAGTAAAGAAATTGATAAATGTGCTATTAAATGTAAATATTTGGTATCTATTAAAAAATGGTAATGGCCAGTGGGGACTGGGTTTAAATCACTTTGGAACTAAAATTCTAGGCAATAATAACAGGAAAGAGTGCAACAGTTTTAAAATCCTTCCATTGTTTAGAAACAGATACAGATATTGGTTAAATTTAACATTCACATTAAAATTGTAATGGCATGAATGTGCCAGAACATATGTATCCATTCTACCATTGCTAGACATTTAGGTTGTTTCCAGGTTGTAGCTATTATGAATAACATTGCTATGAGCATTGTTGTAGATTTCTTTGGGAACACACATTACACTCTATGGCAATGGAAATAAATAAAACACAGCAACTCACAACAGATTAATCTCGTAAGTAAGAATATATGCTCTATGATCCCCTTATTTAAAAAGTGCTAAAACTAGCAAAACTAGTTTATTGGTTTGTTGGAAGTTACAACAGTGGTTATCTTGGAAGGAGGAAGTGACTGGGAGGAACTTCGAGGGGTAGTAAAGATTGCTACTGAAAGAAAAAACTTATGCAACTGATTTTAAGAAACTAGCTAAATGCTGTTTACAAGAGACATAGTTAAGATGCACAGATGATTCAAAATAAAGGGCATTATAAGATATATAGTTGCTTTCTATTGCTGTCATAACAAGTTACTACAAACTTAGTGGCTTAAAGGAAAACAAATGTATTATCTAAGGGTTTTGTAGGTTAGAAATACAACATGGGTCTTTTTTTTTTTAATATGTTTTATTGATTTTTTACAGAGAGGAAGGGAGAGGGATAGAGAGTTAGAAACATCGATGAGAGAGAAACATCCATCAGCTGCCTCCTGCACACCCCCTACTGGGGATGTGCCTGCAACCAAGGTACATGCCCTCGACTGGAATTGAACCTGGGACCTTTCAGTCTGCAGGCCAATGCTCTATCCAACTGAGCCAAACCCGTTAGGGCAACATGGGTCTTTCTGAGCTAAAATTGAGGTCTGGGCAGGGCTGCTTCCTTCCTGAGGCTCCTTGCTTTGTCAGCTTCTAGAGGCTGCCCACTTTCCTTGGGCTGTAACCTTCTTTCCCATTTTCAAAGACAGCACCGTGGATATAGTACTTCTCATATGACATCATTCTGACCTTATATTCTTCTGTCATTATAGCTCTTTCGACTGTCTTCTTCGGCCGCCCTCTTGTATTTGTAAGGATCACTGTAATTACATTACCCTGGATAAGCTCCCTATTTTAAGGTTATCTTGTTAGCAATTGCTGCCCTCAATTGCATCTGTTACCCTCATTTCCCTTTGCGGTATAATATAACATATTCACAGATTCCAGGGATTAGGACATGGACATCTGGGGGAGATCAATATTCTGCCTACCACAGATATATCTGGCAAATAGTCACCAAAGAAAGCTGGTGTAGAAGTAATAGTACCTGGCATAATCGTATTTAGTCTAAATATATCAGCAGGGAAAAGGAGAAACTATAGTATAATGATACAATCTGCCAAGAAGACATACACATATGGTTAGTCCAATAAGAATGAAAGCCAGGACTTGGGCCCAATTTTTGTGTCTACTGGTCCAGTGTTCCTTCGAATAATACCCTCTAAGAACACAGACCACTAGAGGGTTCCACTTGAAGCTCACTGTGCAAGTGCTGGTAAATTTCTTGCCCCAAATGAAAATAATAATTACGACCTAGACCACAGGGCTGTTGTAAGAAATACCTTAGGTTTGAGGCACACTGCAGCTATCATATAAATGTTAAATAAAAATAATATTTCCTGTGTCCTTACTAGGGTTGGGCAAATCCAGATGTATATTGTACTTTTCACATATTTCAAAATATTTTCAAATGTTTTGGTTTGGGTTCAATAAAAACCTCAAGTACATTTTGCCAAGTGCTTTTTCCATTAATTATTCAATCCATTTGTATTTCAAGGGAAATTCAGTCCACATGTTTCTAATTCATTTAGCACTAACTCATCAAAATATTGTTTCTTCCAGTGCTATTTTCTGTCCAAAAGGCTTTTCAATCCCTCTCCTGCTTTTTTTTATTTCTTAGAAACAAAAAGATATAGTTTGCCAAAGGCAAACCCTAGTAAAGTACCAAAAAGTTTACTAACCATTGCATCTAGAATTCTTTGAGTTTGAAAGTCTTCTGTCAGTCTGTCCCAGACCATGTCACCAGTCTCAGCTACTCTCTGGCTTTCTTGCCTTTTCCTTTCCTGTGACCAGGTTTGCTTTGCTTTCACTGACCCACTACAGATTCAGGTTTCCTGTCACCAAGGGCCACGGGCCTGCAGACACCTTAATGCTCTCATTGGAAACCTCCCCCTTAATAAAACCCTCCAAGGCTGGGGCCAGTGAAATAATGGATACTCTCATGGGATCTGTGGCCAGCCTTAAAAAAAAGATGCATTTTTAAAAATATGATCTTTTTATGTATGTGTGTGTGTGTGTGTGTGTGTGTGTGTGTGTTGTCTTATGTATGATTCAAGTTGCCTTAACATGAGAGTGCCTAAAGGATGAGGAACTCAAGAGTATGTTCATTGTGAGAGTTCCAAAAACAGCACAAGCTGTGCTTAAGAGTGAGTTCCCACATTACTTAGGGAGCATTCTTGCCAAAAATGTTTTAACCTGAATCTAATCATGAGGAGATTGTGGAACATTCTACAATACTTCTCTGGACCCTTCAAAAATGTCAATTTTTAAAAATTGATTTGAGAGAGAGAGAAACATCGATTTGTTGTTCCACTTATTTATGCATTCATTGTTTCTGATATATGCCCTGACTAGAGATCAAACCCATAATCT